>NC_081442.1:5469194-5561155 GCF_007210705.1 Tigriopus californicus
ACTATCAGCCCACTTTCATTATGTAAAGTAGCTTGCTTTTAACATTTGTACGCGATTGCATTATGGAGTAAACAAAATCATTACCTGGTAATACGATAAGAAATTGAAAAACGTCTTCTCACCTGGTCATAAAAGAGTATGAATGGGCTCCCTATCTCTAACGAGGGAAATTGGCTGCATTTGCAATAATGTTAGACAAATATCCAATGAGACTTATTTAAGAGACAGAGAACTTTAAGTTGAAAACAATGGACAAGTTCAAATACAGGAAATCCCATCCTGTCTATTATGTCGTAAAGCCAAGGTAGTTTATCTATGGAACAAGAAAATCCCTCAATTTTAGGAACTTTTCTCTCCAAAGTGTACAGGATCACAGGCCGGTTGTATCGCACTAATCTAAATTCGACCAGACATGACCTCAATCTTGATGATGGTTATGATAAGGTTGAGAACAACAAGTTCTTAGACTTGAAGGCCGCGAAGAAGAGAGAGTGACTGACAAAAGCGTGAAAATAATGCCAAAACAGTCTTCTTGTTCTTGTTCCTTTGTCTTTTCATTAGCGAAGTCTTGTCCCAGGTCGCAGCGAATCCTCGGGGACAAAAGCAGGTAAAACGCATTGATGAAGGAGCTTCGGAAAATGAGCATGCTCGTTGAACGGCCAAACTGTTGGAACAAACGTGGAACACGCTCATCCGGACGCGAACAACGTCAGTGTCAATTGGGACCGAGGCCGTACCTCTTGTCCGCTTAGTTTAGCTTTACTGGTAAATGGACCCATTTTAGTATTTGTGTCCAGCTCATGGAGAGCGAAAGTGTTCCATACACTACACTCCAAAATGATAGAAGAGTCCCAGTGTTTCTTGTGCCAGAAGCCCGCGTCAAATAAATGCAGATCTTGTAATGGTTCCAAATTGTTTTTCTGTGGCGAGTCTCATTTTAATATCCATCGTTCTCATGGAGTCTGTCGGAAGTTCTTCATCACTTGGAAAGAAGGCGTGGGGAACCATATGGTGGCCAGTGAGGAAATTAAGGCTGGCGAGATCATATTGATCGAGGATGCCGCCATGAATGGACCCAATCGACCTCGGAAGCAGCCCTTTCCATCTTGTCTAGAGTGCTTGAAACCAGTCAAGAGTGGATTCCGTTGTCCGAAATGCCATTTTCCGACTTGCGATGTCCAATGTACGTTCGTAGACATTAAGTTTTCTGTCATTAGTGCTTAATAGGGCAATGCGATGAGACAAATGGTCGATCTACCGTGGATTGAACTATCAGCTTCCGTTTAAGTCTTCCTTAGAAACAAATTCTTATTTTAGAGCTTCTTGTCGTTAATTTCGAAGCCTGAGTGTTTTTATTCGGATGAGGAACATTCTTCAGATTCTGAACAGACATTGGCTTGTTGTCACCAAAATTTGAAAATGATAACAAGAGGTGAAGGGCATCATTGCCAATGCATTTTATGCAATCATGAAACGTCATGGTGTGTCATATCTAGAAGTGCAAGAAGGGTTATTGAGAAAATAGCCGACTTCGGTTTTGCTCAGGTGTGTCCAAAACATAACTCACACGATTCTCACGGATAATGCAACGAGGAAACGGTGGTCTTTCAATTCTATCTCTGAGGGACCAGTATTAATGGCTCAGGAAACGCTAATACAATTTTCAAAAACCCAGTGGATACTTTTTGTCCGCTTTGTCATCGTGCTTTTTAAGGCGTGTCGTTCAGCTTCGATGACTGTTCTGAATTTGACTTGTCGCTGGCGAAGCATCTGATTTTTGCTTTTAACGAAGTCCATCTTCTATGAACTGAACAGTCTCCTGAAAAGAGATTTAACGCCGAGGTGAAATTCAATAAGACGTTTCTGTCATATGTCCAAGCAAAGGTGAACGCATGCCCTAGATTGTTGTCTCGGTAGCAAAGATAAACACCCAAGGATGATGTTCCCGAAATCGATAAGCCCATTCCAACTATCCGAACAAGTACTTTGATGGAAGAATCAGGACCGGTTTAAGGCTTTTATATTAATAGAATAAAAATGGACGTCTTCGAGTTCCTTTACTGATCAAGTTAGATCTGAAAGTAAGCTTGAGCATCAAGACTGGAACACTCTCAATGTGGGTTGGATCCTGTCATTATTTTCCCATTAAGATGATCCTTCCCAACTTTCTTCGCCACAAATTGTAAACACATCGATAAGAACGCCTACTCAAAGCTGATTCCCAATACTGCCTTTGCTTGCTAGCTCTCAAAAAACTCATCAACTAGCACTTTCTTACTTGTCAATTATTACCGCAAAGAGTCTTCAGCATTGACAGATGATGGGAATGATGATAAAACTTAAGGGTAATCCAAAGTGAAGTACCACTTGAGCGAGTCCATGGATCTTGGTTATGGAGGACATGAAATAAGTGCCAGTCGTGATAGTGTTATAAGAGGACTTAAAATGGCAAATGTTATCATTCAAAGCCACATTGAACGAGTACCATCCAGTACTGCTAGATTTGGAATAGATGATTTGAAATATGAGGATTCAACCTGTGCCATGAAGTAAAGAGAGAGAGAGAAAACGTAACCCCAAATTTATGGTATCAAACGACAATGGCAAATTCACAGGACAACTTAAGAATGTGCGGGCTCTGCACGAGTCTTTACTATTATGCATTTTGTTGTATTCCAGATTTTTTTGTTGAAGTTTGTTGTAATGTGCAAAAGAGCTGAAAGTGTCATTTGCATTTGGATCCCACTAAATTTAATTGCAAGTCTGTATTTTGCTTATCTGACAAATTACCTTGAAGAATCTGACTAGAATCAAACTCAGTAAAAAGGCAAGTTTGATTATGATAGTACACACAGATTACTAATCCAGATTTATAAAAATAATAATTTAGTGTCTTTCAAACAAGGTTTAAATGACAAAGTCCATGAACCCCCATTTTTCAATTATTTAGATCGCAGTCCGTCAAATTTGCAATGTATCCTGGCTTATTCAGGAGCTCAAAATGCTCTAATATGGAAGAATCACTTATTCATGCAATATTATGCACGAATTGTCTTCTGTCAGACGGTTGGCCAAATATGCAGTCGGTTAATTTACTGCACTGGTGCGGTTCCTTAATTTTTAGAACCCGGTAGTTCTTTTGTCAATGGTGATATTGTTGTTTTCAACGAAAGAGTAATCTATGGCCAATTTTGAACCACATTGGTTGTACGTACTGTTGTGTTATTTGTACGGTGTCGAGTGCGGCGTCAATTGCGTCAGACCGCACAGGCCTCATCACGTTAGTCTATATCCTACTGTTTCTTCAACGGTTGAAATCCTCGAAATTGTGGTGGAAAAAAAACCGACAACGATTCTCTGCGAAAAATGCGAAAGAGATGCTTTGGAATCCCCGCTGGACATGAAATTAGATCGCTTATCGGGCTCCAACCAACACCAGTCGTCGCTCGGAAATCAGGAAGACCAACGGAAGGTGTATAAATTCGGGAGACTGACTCATATCTCCATCAGTTCAGGTCCAACGACATCCAAAGTGTTCAATAGACCTTCCTTTTGTCAACATTCAAAATCCACAATGCATCCTCAAAATCTGATCTTCTTGGTTGTGATATCATTGGGAGTTTGTTGGGTGGACGGGATATTTTTAACAACTACTGCGGCTAATAGTGCCTTGACCTTGACTATTCCAACCTTAACGGCCACAACAGGCACGGCAGCCGCTGTGCTAGGTGGTCTGGGAGCCCTAGGCGCGGGTAAGCAAGGAAATCCCCCTCGAATAACTAAAATCATGATATTCTAAGCAAGTCGTTAATCAATTCTCTCAGGTTTGGCTGTGGGGGCTATATTGGCCAAGTCCTTGAATAGACCCCAAGAAGACGAAAATGAAGGCTATTACCCGGTGTCTTCTGGCTATTCATCTCACAGTTCCTCCAGTTACTCGACTCCTCATCAGAGCTCGTCCTACAAGGCTCCTACCAGTGGTTATGGACACAAGAAGAGGCGTCAGGGACGATCCGTGGAGGAGGAAATCAAGGCCGCTCAAGAGGAGCTTGTCACCATCAATTTGGAGCCCGTGTTCAGAAGTCTGGAGGAGAATGATGTGAACGATTGTGCCAAGATGAAGGTTTGCTTGATGGGCACCAAGGACCAAGCTGGACTTTCCCCTCAAGAGGTGGCCTTATTGGTGGTCTTCGGTCCTGAACAACCCATCTCCGTTGTCTCAGCCAAGGCTCCTTACGACATCGCTTTCCGATTGGGTCAATCGGCTAAAGATCAAAACGTCTGCCAAGAGCGATATTCGAGATGCCAAGAATGATGTGTCACAAAAGTTGTTAAGTTTTTCCTTTGTTGAGTTGAAATAAAATCAAAATTTGTTTCCAACTACATTTCATCCCATCATTATATTCGATTCTTACCAAGGTAGTTGGTCTCATCTGTATGTTGAGAATGATATGTTAACAAGGCATAACCACATCCATCCACAGGTTCTGAAGGGCCCAACCATGCCATTGAATGCCCTGTTTTTGCTAATTTGGAAGAACTTCCCGATTTCACCGGGCCTTGCGAGGAATTTTCGGCCATCATTCCTTTGAGAATATTGGCCTTAAGGGAGTCTCGCCCAGAAACATGGGAGCGAGTGAATCTCTTAATGGATCACGTCGAGGATTGGAACGAGGTTGACAAGGCTTTGTGGACAGTGAGTCTCCAATTGAAGAAGTGTTTGTTGAGCTTGCAGAAAATAAAAGTCCCTTTTTTCCTAGAAAATGGCTGAGGATCTGATTCAAAAGCGGTGCAAACAATCGAAATACACCGCCGAAGAGCTGTACCGAGCTGCAGGCATCTTCCTCACCAATGGTGTCAATCAAGGTACCAATCAAGGTCATGGACTTTACCCTACATTCTCGTTCATTTCGCATGGGTGAGATAAGACCCCAGATTTGGAATTCGTAGTTTCACGGGGGTATTACTTCGAATCTATCCGCTTGACGAAATAATGCCTTTTCAAGCTTGACTAATCCTCGCCCACGAGTAGTTAAAGCTGGCTTGCTTCACTATCCTCAAAAAGAGTTAGCAAGACCGTTTCAGAGTTCAAATGAGGTAGCAGAATTTTAGGGCGTTTTCTCTTGACGTGATTTTTTTTTTGCCTTCTTCTGCTTTGAAAATCTCTCACCACATGTCCGATTGTCTTGAATGGAAAGAAGACAAGATCCTCGAAGCTGATTAGCCATAATTAATTGCTTTGTGCCTGCCGCATTGCCTTTGCATGTTCATGTGGGTCATTTCTCTTCTGAGACACTCATTCGCTCACCTTTTGTACATACATAGAATGTACTCTTCTTGGTGCTTCTGTGAGTTTTGGCCCAGCAGACGAACAGATAGGGAACAGATAGACTGTCCCAAATTGCAAATGTGGCAATACCTCATGTTCTTGAATGTTCAAGTGCTCCTTTGCTTTGTTTTTCGTCGTTTTTGGGGGCCGACGGCTCTTGTCTCCATTTTCCGGGCACAACACACCAGGAATCTTAATAGGAAGCTTGCTGACTTTACGAGGAGAGAGAATAGGAACTCCATCCCGTGCAGAACTCTATAGAAGCCAGACCGAAACGATCGCGCAGCAATATTCCACTTTTATTGCTTACAAGAATCACCTTTAGTAAGAGGCCAGGCATTTCACTTATTTTTAGACCGAGTAAAAAGCGTCACCAAGGCAGCACTTCATGCAGCTTTTACATGATGATGGAAATTACTTAATTGTTTGTTTTCCGTTTTAGGTGCATATGCAATTCTAGGTTTCAGATCCATAGGGATCGCAAATTAGTCTTGCGAGCTCAAATAGATATCCCAAGGGGGGAAGAGATAACCACCCGATACTTGCCCTCCATGATCGGGAACATTCGACGTCGTTTCAAAATCAAAAACAACTGGAACTTTGACTGCGTTTGTTTGAGATGCCAAGATCCAACAGAATTGGGATCATTCATCGGGATCACGGTGTGTCCCAAATGTTCGCAAGCTAAAAGCCCAATTACTCAAGGAGCTAATGAGACTGGAACAACTAATATTGAGCACGAAAGAGAAGACGGAAACAAAAAAGCCTCGGCACCTCCCTCGTTGGCCTTGCTTTTTGCAGCTTTAATCGAGAAGAAGAAGAAAGAAGAAAGTGACTTAAAATCACGTAATGGGAACCTTGAGTCCGATCGACCGGGTTACCTATTGCCTTCAGATCCGTTGGAGTATTTCAGCAATCATGTATGCGACAAATGCGGTTATAAGGTTAATGGACTCACCATATTTGGCCTTACCAAGGCCCTTGAAGACGAGGCCGAGGAATTCAAAACAATCGATCCCGTTCAAGTGGAGGAGAAGCTCAAGGCTTGGCTTAAAGTTCTTCATCCTAATCATTACCTAATTCTCAAGCTCAAGAAGCGCATGTTGGATGTATTAAGTCTCCTGCCTGATCCAGAAGATGAAGCTGAATTTCGCAAAAAGCTTGAGAGGCAAATTGCTTTAGGGACAGCCCTTCTCAAGGTTGTGGAGATCCTGGAGCCAGGGTTCTCATTATCCAAAGGTCGAATTTTGAGACAACTCCATGTGCCCAGAATTACGCTAGCCAAGATCAAGTTCAAAAACACCGAGATTGATAAAGGAGAATTCTTGAAAATGACTGCCGAAGCGATTCGCAACATGAAAACCGCCGTCAAATGCTTGGAGGACTTTGGTGATGAGAAAATGGATGCAAATAACTAGCATTTTATAAAAGTGAAATACAAGTTCATCAATCATACTCGTCTCGAACCACCACGCTCCCTGTTGGAGTCATTTCTATGTCATTGTCTCTAAGGTCGATTTCCACCATCGCCGCATCTGCAACGTCATCATCCAATTCCTTGATGATGGCCAAACTGGTCTTTTCCAGCCGATCCAGCTCTTCACTAACTTTTGACCTCTTTTTCGGTTCCACGTCTGCATTGGATCTCAACGAGTTTCGAATCGAATCTCGCACTCCTCGAACCAAGTCGGGCTCCGATCCCATGAGGGATCCTTGATAATTGGCATCGATGTAAAACACACTCGGAGGTCTCGGAATGATTTGTAAACTGTCATTGAACCTCACCGTTGTCACGTGTTCGGCACTTCGAGGCACAAACGACATGTATCGGAGAACTCGATATTGATTGATGATTTTGCGATGCCATTGGTAGAATAGACAAGTTATGATGAGCAAAGCCAAAACGAACCCCATGACCAGCAAGGCTATCACCCAACCATATCTGGGCGAGGCATTTAAGTCGCAATATTTCTCGAGTAATTGTGGCTCTTGCTTTTGTGAGTCTCCACAATAGGTCTCGTTTCTCAGTTTGGCCTTCATCATGTCCGTGTCCACTGGCTCTGAGTAAATCCTAGTCATAAAAAGGCTCTTTTCGCGGACAATGAGATCAAGGAGTGAGCACTCGCATTCACTGGTAGTCACATTCTTCACATTGACCGTCTTGAACGTGTTTGTTAAGGCTCCCAAAGAGGGTTTAAATAAGTATATGTCTTTCAAAGTCAAGGTGGAGTTTCCATTCCGCCCACGGGCAAATTTGAAAGTTTCAGTGGGATATTGGAACACAACTCTGTCCAACTCCAAGCTGTCCACCTCCAGATGGAATGCTCCGCGTCTCATGTCGATGATCGTTTCTTCAAACCTGATTTGATTAGCCCCGAAAACCATGATCGCCCGATCTTGGTCCACGACCAACTTGGAATGCAAAACAAACATCTTTTCCAAGTGGAGGTTCAGAAATCTGGCTCCTGAACTGGACACAGTCACGTTGATCAGAACCAGGGCCTTCAATTCCACCAAACTCAGGGCCGAATTCGTATCGTTTTGGCTGTAGAAATGGGAATGAATGGTCGAATTCCGAATCAAGACCCGGAGATCGGGGCTCATTAAAGGACTTTTGAACACTTCAGAGGAGAACTCCTCTAAACGGCAATGAATAAATTTGATGTTCCAGATGTTGCCTCCGAATATATTGGCAGTCAGTCTCATTGGCTCTCCAATGATAAGAAGTCTGATTTCGATGGGCTTGGTTTGATGAGAAAAGCTGAGCGAGTTCTCCATCAATTGTAGGGAATATGAACCAGATATCTCTAAGAGAGTCCATTCAAGTTTCAGATTCTTAAAGAAGAGTGGGTGAATTTTCAACGAGCATTGGACGAAACTCAATTTTTTGGTCAGATTTCGAGCGTATACTGAGCCAATGACTACTTCATTATAGTTGTTTGGCTTTAGATTGACAAACTGAAACTGATAATCTAAAGTTAGGTCGAATATTCGTAGATTAATTGGGAGACAAATGTCACCTGCTGCGAGTGGGTGCAAGTGCAGATTACTAAAGTTGGATCTGCATTGCTTTGTTCACAATTTAAAAGGCTATTTTTATTGGTGACCAAAATTTTGGGATGGATTTGAGACGTCGGAGGTTGGATCTGGGAATTCACCCTGAGCACAAGGAAATAAGTCAAATGCAACGAATAATAGATGCAATTTTTCATGATGTGTGGCACAGATCACTCTTGTGGTGTTTGACTGGAAATTTGGAGAATCCATTCGAGATAAACACCATTTCCTGCGAGCTCCAATCGCCCTTGACGCTATTCTTAGGATTGTGAGACTGAAAAACTCTTACGTACATCTGCAGCGTCGTTGTGCTGTGTATTGGACAATTGAGAAATAGGTATATATCATCACTTTTCATGAATAACTCATGATGATCAACAAATAAAGAGACATTGGGATTGGGAGACATCCCGACATCGTTAAAGGCGTGGATGTTTATGATTGGGGGTATGTTTCTTTTGGGCCTCCAAGAAAAACATTCCTAATGGATTCGATGGAAACGGGGCGCAAGGGCAATACTAAAAATGGGAATGGGAGCCAAGAGCTCGGGTTGGAGCCTTTCATCTCCCTTGATGCTTCATTCCAAGTAGATATCCTCCACCGGATAGGCTGTTTCAATGAATTTTTGATAGAATCGGTTAAAAGCCCGCCTGAAAGACAAAAGAGCAAAGGCTGAAGTGAAAATGGAGCGAGAGCTCACTTTCCATCATCTCAAGATCATTCCCAAGATTATTAAGTTAGTGGAGCCTCTTATCTGTGGACGTAAAACAATCTTCATATGTGCCGGTCATCATCCATGCATTCTTCAAAGCATGGACGTACACCATCGAAAGCGATCATAATCTATCGTATCAATGGTTCAAGGTCTCGTTCTTACCCACAGGCCTCAGCCACGTGTTGAGTGGATCCCTCTCCGACGAACACGTGACAAGCGTATTTTGGAAGTTTCGGGTGTTTGGTGACAAAGCCTAAATATTGACTATTGGAAGGGTGGAAGCCACAGAAGGTCACGTTTTTTAAGCTGTAGAAATAGTCTTGATTGGGATGTCGAGAGAGCTGGAACAGAGGAAAATTGATTTTTTTTTCTGCTGCATAAACAACTCAGTCCAAGCTCTTGTGGGAGCGTTTAAAATTGTTCGCCAAACTTGTTCACCAATACGTTGACTCTTTCGAAAGTTTTGCTCCCATTAAGAAGCAAGAGGGTCCTTCTTCAGTAACGTCTTTCGCCTCGAAAGTCCAAAAGTCAAAAGCTCCAATACCGACTGGCTCCGCACATGTTCCCTATTACTCATGCTTGGTCCATCCTAACTAATTTGGCCATCAATCAATCTGTCATTCTTCTACTCAAGGTCACTTACATTGAGTCGAGACTTATCGATCATCTTGATTCCCTTGTCTGAGATCTCAATGACACAAGCATGCTTCTTTGGAGCCACCTTAGCACCAACGATCTTCTTCACGGCTTGACAGAGAACCGCATTGCCCTTGTATAAATGGCTCTCCACGGATCCGATGTATTCTAAGAGATAACGTTCTTTTCGTTCGCTATTCACGCCATTGGGATCGAAATCATTGTACTCCACGTCCACAACATGAGCCAATGGAAAGATACCGATTTTCCCGCTGCGGAGATTGGCACCTGCAACGAAATGCAAATGCATTTTCCGACATAACGTGTAAGTTGTGAAGTGCATTTTGGAGGTAACTCCCAGCTGTCCTCCAGGCCCATTTGTCAAGGGTTAATCAACTTAATCTGCACCTTTTTTCATGAGTGTCTGTCATGCTTGAAAGTTTAGCTCAAGTGATCGTTTGAAAGATCTTCGTTGGCAGTCGGTTAATTGAACATGGTAGGGGCGTCAAATGAAAGAGACCCTCAAACAATTGGTAGATAGATAGTAAGTTCGTCATTGGCGTTACTCCTTCAAGATTGGTTTGTACTTGGGTAATGACTTAGGCAACTACGTAAATCTGATATTGATTGGTAATCCAATAACTGTTCGCTTCGAAAACAATAGAAAATGGCCCCTCAGCCTAGAGTGCTGTGTCCTAAAACAGGTTCTGAGACAAAATTGGAGTCTTTTTTTGGTCTCTCAATAATGGAAAGTGGTGTTCGGCATTAAATTATATGTTTTGTTAGAGTGGCCAAATCCAATCATGGAATTCTGCGTGATAACTCACCCTCGCACCATAAATCCTCTGCCTCCTTCTGGACATAGACTGGATCCCCAATATCGATTTCAACTTCATCGTAGTGTCGAGGAATAAAACGGTGAAGGCCTCGATGTGTGGGATCGAGGAGTTCCAATTTCTTCGGAAGAATGAAAAGTGGAGTAACTCTTCGAGTTGGGGGGTATTGGATTGGAACCCGAGGAAGCTGACGGCCTCCCATTTCGAAACCATCACATTGGGGAGAAGTCAACGAGGCTGGATCGTAGTCAGTATCTATTGGAACAAGATGTTGGGAGTTACTGTATGTTCGGAACAGTCGGAGAACAAGACAGGTAAATTTGGACGTTGTTTTCTCTCTTATCTGAGAACAGTACAAAGGGTCTCCTTATGAATACCGTCTAGCATGCACCCGACAGAAATAGAACCAAACCATAGGACAAAAAAAACCAGTCTTGAATGCCTTTACCGGATCTGTTTCGGGGCTCAGAGAGTGAGTAAGACAGTAAGACGTTGTAGTCATCATTTGCATTTCCCCTGCACTCTTTACTGCCGAAGAGACAAAGTGAACTCATTCCATTCGTGACATACCGTGCTAGCCTTGGTCGCTGTTCAAGTGGTGGACATTTCCAACCTTGATGTGACTCTCCCCTATCTCTAGGAATAAAACAAAGTTTTACCTGGACAGTCAGGCTAGCCTTTCTTTCACCAGTTGTCGAAACGTTCCACATAAAAAGCAAAATCCACGAAGCTGTGACAATACACCAGCCAAGCCTTACGGTTAGGGCAATTTATAACGGCATTTAGACAAGCTATTAGTTTTCCAAAATCCTTCCACTTGTTTACGGTACGTCAGCTCAATTAAGTAGCGCAACCGTGGCTATCAAAAAATGGTGCTTTTATGATATTTGTGTATCAAGCCAACTTTTGTCTTATTTCCATTCATATTTGTATTTCTTCGATTCAGGATCAGTGTACTAGCAACCTTCAAGCATTAGTCAAATTTTAACAACTCTGTCTGTTCTTGGTCTTTGAGGTAGATTTAGTGGCATTTTGACAGTCCAAGAGCTCAAGGGAGCCTAAAGATTTACAAGTTGGTGCTACTGTTGACACTTTTCTCGCATAAATAATGGTTTGGAACGTTAAATGGACCGTGGTCATGCAACCGAAGACCTTAAAAAAAGGAAACAATTCCAAGAAGGCTAACCATTTTTCCATCATGAGAGAGTGTTCCCAGCCTCGGAGAACCAAAGAGGGCGTCTCAGCTAGGTTCTCCAGGGAAATATCTTGAATCCTTTTGTGGACAGCCGAAAACCCAACGCAAAGGCGAAAACCGACTAACCAAAATAGAGCCATCATACGGGTGAGTAAAAAAAAAAGTTCCGACCTACAATACGAGTGCTCAGCTCTCGCCTTATCCAATTTCGTGATGTTACCTGGCTTTTCAGTGCCTCATTCAACTCCCTTCTTCGGCTTTTTGGGTTGCCCTGTGTTGCAAATAAAATTGTCTTTGAACGAGTTCCAGCACCTACGAAGTTGTTTGGAAATGCATTTCCTCTAAGGAACACATGGTGTTTTGCCTGTTCATGGTTCGTCAGTCATCGATTTTCGTCGAATCATCAATGCAAACCCTCGTAAGGGTACGTTCCAATTAGACTATGACGCGCCTTTTTGGGGTCCAACTTGAGGGAACGCCCAGTCACTATTCTAAGTACCTTACCATGTCAAGAGCTGTGAATAGGTGGCCGCCTTATAACGATCCCTAATTTTCATGGAAGCCTGGTAGAGTGTATTATATAAAAGATACAGATATGGAGGCCTTCAGTCATCCTGTCTGGGTATAGATATCTGGAGGATCTAGAGTTGGGATCACCTTCGCTCTGTCGGACATTGTCTTCATTTATCTTTTTTGTCCCGGGAGGCACTAACCCTGCTTGGCCTGTTGTGTGTAAACACACAACACAACACAAACACACACACGCACACACGATCCAGAATGCTTCCAGCCACTAACAAAGTGAGCACCAACACCACTCTGCCAACCATTAATCTTGGGCAAGTCAAGAAAATCTGAATCAACAGACCTATTTTGTACATGGCGAGTAAACAAACGTAAAAGGACCGAATATTGGAAGAGTAAGAGCGCCTCGAGTAATCTATGAGGTTATGCGGCAACCAAAGCGCTCTTGAGTTATACACAGTATTAGGTCCGTACGTTGTTGCTGGTGATGTTTGACAACGATCACAATCATAAGGAATGCTTCACTATGGCAATCTGATGTTGACGGCTCAAAGGCCGTTGAAACCTGGCACACAAGGGTCTGGCTCAAGAAGGTCTCGGAGGTGGACTTGATTGTGCTACTCCCTGACTTCATGGCACCTTTTAGGACAATTAGAAGAAAAGGGAATACAGTAATACTCCTTCCTTTTTTGAATTCATTAGCAATTTTGCTTCGGTTTATATGATTGGGAAGCAAGTCAAAATCCTCCCCAGAACTGCTCAAATCATCCACTGTCTTAAAAGTCAGGCTTTTGAAGACGTCGAAGCCCAATGATAAGCAATATCATATCTGGTTTTTTGTTCTTTAGGATGAATTTGTTATGAAAGAGATTTCTGATCAAAGGCAGATCCAAGACGGTAAACAATAGCTTCTAGGAGACTCAAATACAATGCGAAAAAAGGGGCTTCCTTGATAGCTCTACGTAGAATGGAAGGAAAGGAAGAGAAACCACCTACACATCTTCAGTACCCGCAATGGAATGCGGATTCCAATGTCAACTCTGGGCTCTGAATTCTATTCAGTCCCTGGGAACACACACGCTCCGTCAAGGCCCTCCTTCTTGGTTACCTCTCTTACCTTCCAAAGTTGTGGTGAAACTGTTATTCAACAACAAGGATCTTTGCATGAGTTGGTGCTCATCAGGTGAATGGCTGGTGGAATTTCCGGAATCATAAGCGGGCCCATCTTCACCGCTATCTAACATGCCGAGCTCATCGTCGCCTAGAAAGAAACCACCATCAACTTTATCGAGAGACATTTTCGAACCCATTGCTGCTTATTGGCTTGACAAGATCATGACAATCCGGCTGAAACTAGACTTGGACTACTTGGATTCAAAACGCTCAGACCTTGTGCCCTCTTTGAGCTGATGAGATGAATAAATTTCGCCCTTCAAGTCATTGTCATCATCAATTTTCACTTTGAGATTACCAGAGCGCATCGTTGTCGGGGTCCCTAGGGCTTCTTAAAAGGTCGAGACGATTTTTTGCCAGTATCTCCAAGTTTCACAAAAGAAACTCGAAGTTCTTCAATATCCTTCAGTGGGTGTTCCTCCAGAGCCTTGAAACAAACTTTGAGGCCCTAGAGGGGCCTTTCAAGCGAGGCTGCTTTCTATTATGTTGCTGGTAAGGCCTGAATACCTACTTGAATTTGTGAGTTGCCATCTGACGTCCTACTGTTTGAAAAGACGCTAATCATTTGACGACATGGAAGCATTCGGCCCTTTAAAAACCTTTGCTCGGCTAATCACGATCAATATGAAACAATGGATTCTTTTTAATGTAAGGCATGTGAAAGGATGTTTCGGAAAGTGTTACCTCGTATGAAGTTAGCCAACATTGGGTTAGACAATTTACCAGGAGTGATAACTTTCTGATAGGCGAACGAATTTGGGGACGAGCAATGCCTTCGTGGTGGCAAACTCGGAGCATCCAGATTCGGAGTCGACCTAGAAGTCTGTTTGTTGAAATTGGGTTGAGGATCAGTTTGCTGTTGATGTTGTCGTTGTTGTTGTTGTATATGATGTTGGAGCTGTTGGCTATTGCTTTTAGTGGAGCACGAAGCCTCTCGGATCTCCTCCAATAGCGAGACACCATTTACTTGTTCCAAGGCTGAAACAAGATAGTCCAGAATTGTACGGGGCTTTGTTTTGGATTCTTGAATAACCCTTTTTGGAATGATGCCACGTGACTATTGATTTTTTTTAACCATACATTCTGAGCACTAAGGATAGGGTCAAATTAAATGCTATATCAAAATCTTTCAAATTCGCTCACCTTTGCATACTGACTACTTTGCATCAAAATGCGACATCAATTGTATTCATCTCTCTCTCTTTCTACTCCATTTTTCTCATTCGGGGGAAAAAGCACTTAATTGGAAAAGGGGTAGCATATGGTAGGAGCCTCGGGGATGAGAGCCAATACCGAGTAGCTCATACTCGGTTGGATAATCATCTGGGACTCTCTTTAAGAGAAAAAGAGAAAGAGAGAGAGGGAAAGGGCAAAGCATATTCAGACTAATGAGTGTTTGGCATTTATGACTCTCTTCCATTTCTAAAGTGAGCAATATCCACATGAAAGATCCAAAACAGCGCCCTTGCTATTCTACTGTCATACATTTTTTAGAGTTTGGAAGCTCTCCTTGTTCATTCCTGAAACATTGGGAGAGAACTGCTTGCTTTGTGCAATGGATAGGGCCTAATCTCCCGGAGTCGTGCCATCACAGTTGCTAATTGCTGAACCTGATGTGAGCTTCAAATCATCCAATGCAACTTGATACGCCGCTCCACTTACGTTTCTTGTCTTTGGGGACTTCAGGTAATTGCCTTCGTCGCCGTGACCTTTGGAAGGTCTCGTTGTTGCACGATGAGCTTTGTTGGCCTTGTGGTCTGATTGAATTTGAAACAGGTTTCTTCGAGCTGCTCGCATTGGTATTGGTAGTATTACCGCTGGCGATTTTAACGTTGTTGTGACTATGGTTGTTGTCGTCGTTCCTGCTGTTGGTGTTATTGTTGTTCACGTTGTTGCTCCACAGTGGTGTTGTTTTCACCAAAGCATTCTTGGATTGGGTCTCTGAATGCGAGCCCCCTATCTTAGTGGTTTTGAGCTCTTGAGTGGAACACCGATCCGACCATCGAATTGTGGGTTTTCGGCAGGCCTCCAGCACACTAGTTATACCATGAACGAAAGGAAGTGAAAGAGGCATTATTGTCAGCTTAAATTGGGAGCTATTACATGTGGTGGCGAAGCTTCCGATATTTTGTGGCCCCGCTGAGCAAGGTGGCCTTCATTAAAACATTTCAGGAAAAGTGCCAGAAACAAACGAGTTCCTACCATTCTTCCAACTCATCCTCATCCTCGTCTTCTTCATCTTCCGAGCTGCTCCAAATATGGCGAGGAGGCAGGTTTTGGAACCTGGTTTCGATGCTGTGTTGGAGCTGCGAGTAGGTGGATGCAGGAGGCGGATTATGATTAGTGAAGGAGGGGTAGAGGCGGTCCTCTTCGGGAATGCCACATAACACCTCGCCCAATTGGACCTTTTCCAGGAAACTTTTGTTCTCTTCTAATGGAGTGATTGCATGCACAAGTCTAGAAGAGGCGATAACGGAGGGATTGAGTCGTCGTTATATTACTTTGATTGCATGTGCTAAGCTCGAGACGGAGACGCACACAAAAATGGTAGTGTTGTGCCGGCCACGATCGAAAATTGGCTGATCTTGGAACAAGCCCTGGTCCAGACGATACGTGCAACCTCCATTCCTTTCGGAGAGTGTTTGTTCATATTCAAAAGCTTGATTCTTATCAACCGTATAACCGAGAAAAGACGACAAAATCCCAGACGAGTCCTTAGCGGCTTAATTATTTGGTGATAATGGATAATCCTTTCATTTATGGTTCCCCTCTTTCATGGATTGAAAAGTAGACCGAAAAGCCCTTGTAGTCCAGGCTCAATATCTCTTGGAATGTTTAAAAGGTCAGCTCTCTGTTGTTCACGCGATAGAAGATATGTGGTCGCAAAATTTCCAGAGAGTGGACTTTGAAAATGAGGAATGTTCCAAGTAACTGAGTGGACTTGGGTATCCGAGAGCACGCACACATTCCATGACCTCTGTGCCCTTTTTTTCTCATTTCCTGCATTATCTTTTATGCTATATACGTATGTGCTGTTGCTTCTAAAATATCACTACTGTTACACGTGTGATTCCTACGCGAACAATTATGAATCTACTCGAAGCGCGAACAAACATTGGACCAACAATAGTTTGGCCATAAAGTAAAAGTTTCTTCTTCAATGGGCGTTGCTAACAAGGGAAACTTAGCACAAGTGGTGGCACACTTACTGATAGTTTCGAGGCGAAGTATTCAAATGCGATGGAATGATTCGAGGCTCGTACTGTCGATGAGCGGAATTAACCAGCAGCTCCTCGAACTCTCGATCGCCCATGATTGTCGACCACGCTAATGCGAATCAATTCAACAGCCAGTCGCAGTAGCACAAATCAGGCTCACATTTGAATGGTCACACATTTCGAGCCGTGTGTCTCTCGTTTAATTCACGCTAATGAGAGATCTCTCTCTTCGTCGGGTGGAGTTTGATTTGTCTGAGTCTCTTAGATCCTCCCCAATTATGGGGGTCAAAAGGCGTGGATGGTCTGCACTGTTGTTCCACCACCAGCCCCTGTCCCACGACTTTAAGAGGGACACAAAAAGAGCCCCCAATTCGCAGACTCGAAGGAACACAACAAGCCCGCCCGGGGCGAGAGAACACGAAATCTCGCCGCGCTCACGGGGATCGTCGTAGCTCGTTGCTTTATTGTAGAACTAGTCAAGAAAGTTGAACAACTTTCAAGGCTTCTTGTTCTACTGAGAGGTGGCCGCCCTCTTCGTCTTCTTCAAACGGGATCTTGTGTTTCCTTTGGACGTCACTGGTCTAATGGGATCCCTCGGCTCGAAATCTTCGGGTGCTTTCTCCTCTTCTCTTTCCCCTTCGTTCCTTATCGCTCGTTCATTGTGCACGTAGCTGCATAGAACTATACCACCACCACTAGAAGGACGTAACAACCGGGAGTAATCGCGGAACTCGCCCTGGTCTCTCCCAGTACGATCATTTGGCACAGGGTCACTTAAGTGCCTAGCCCAAGGAGGTTCCCCACCATACTGGAACTTGAGTTACATGTACGGACTTGTGGGTTTGGGCACAGCCATCCAGGGGGCAGAATGTGGTACTTGTTATACCTGTATTATCCCCCGATCATGAATGGTAACTAGGAACCCTGCTGGTGATCCCTGTTCCTTTTGAATATTGGGTTCGCTTTCTCGCGTTCCTCGACTCGACGGGCTTTTGCGGAACTTGGGCGAAAAAGCAGCTGATTTCTCTCGCACGTGGACGACGGGCTTCTGGACAGATACCCACGTAAAAGAGCTTATAGACGGCTCGCTGACATTTGATTCAAAGTTTGAGCCATTATCATTATTGATATGATTGCCAAAACAAATGGGATACTACTTAGTCGTGACCAAAACAGGCCACACAATTCATACATTGGTTTGCTCGGCTGAACGATCTTGTAAGTGAAGCATGGTTGTTAGACACTCTATCCTAATTGATTTCGGCAACGTAATAATTAATATAGGTACAGAAACACTGATTCGACCTCAAAAATTAGATCCTTTATTTCCAACCACCAACTTTTACAAGCCTTTATTTCAAGATCGCCTCATTCAGGATAACTTGGAAATCTACATGCGCATCCTTGGGGAGCAAGTGAGCCGCAATAAGGGTAGATTTAGCCGAAAGACTGGCTCGGAAATTCAAATGAGGATGATTTATCAAGACGTTCCGGCTTTGACTGAAGTCCATTTGCATTTTGAGGGCATGATTTGACCTATTCTGAATTACAAACGAACTGCAGAACTTCGAATCCTAAATCATAGAGGGAAGAGTTTAAACGTCAATTGTCCATGCAACAAGGCCAATCAAGAAAGAGATAGAGGACATGAGTTGTACCTGCCGAAATAGGAATATGTCTTCTGAACGATCAATCTTCTTTGGTTTAGTGCACGATTCTGAAATGTTCCGTATAACAGCCTTGTCGAGGATGGAACCTCCGGATTTCAACCCGCTCACTTGTAATTGCATTTTAGCCTTGTGCTCAGATTTAATCGTTATCTAAGGGGGAAGTATTGATTTTCTAAAATCTCGTCCGAATAGCCCGAACTTAAGAGAGCCGAAAGTAAGGCATTACCTCGAATATGGCACTCTCATCCTGCACCAAGCCCACATTGTACCCCATTGCATTGAGCGTGATCCACAATTCTGCAGAATCCCCTGAAAACCAAAATAGGTCATTGAATGAATCCTCGGTTGGGCAACAAGGCCTTTTTTGTACCTCACCTCCATTATCCTCAGCCTCCATTTGATGCAGTTGCAAAAATCCTTCCAAAGTTAATTCCCCATCCTTCATGTCAAAGTTTTCCACGACCACTTGCCATTCCTCATCCTGAAACAAAGGGAAGAAAGGTTGCGTGACTTTGGCCATTCTATTAGCGTTCCAATTTGAGACCGACTTTTACAAATCATTTTAGTCAGCCAGTTCTTACTTGAACTTCTTCACCGGAGGTTCTCCAATTAAACAAATTGAACTCAGTTCTGGATAACGTGCCATTCCCATCCAGATCAACCTGATGGTATATTTCACTGAGAATGTCTTTGAACTCTTGGGTTAGTTTCAGTTTTCCATTGGTCATCGGTTCTACCAAGGCAACATTTGACGAAGGTTGACTTTGCCTCTTCTTCAGTTTACACCCCGAGGTGAAAGGTACGAGTAAGTAGTTGCCTTTGAAAAGTTCCCCCATCCTTCAGAGTCAAATTCAGACATCATTAAAGAAAGATGATCACACGGATTTATTGATATCAATTTTCCTTACCATGATTGCCGAGCCTCACTTGTATCATTGGATATGAAGCCTTTGTGAATGACTAAGGGTGAACATCCGATATATTTGTACTTGCTTTCTGCACTACCCTGAACATTTTCATCGGTCACGTGGAATACGAAGACCTGACAATCTACGTTCCGTTTACAATTAGGCTAAAATAAAAAAGAACATTGTCAATGGATATTTCAATCCAACAAAATAACACCCACTGATATATCAGTACATGAATGAGAATCTCATGAAAACCATCCTTCTCAACGGTGAGGTTGTATTGGTGCCCAATGATGTTTTCGCCTTCAAAATAGAAGGCTCCCTTGACCTTTCCTTGGGAGTTCCAAGTAACCTTCCGGGACGGACTTGACACCTTCCTTTTGACCTTTAGTAAAAAAATGAAATAAAAAAAGAGGTAATTTATGTTCCAGGAGGCATCATGGGTTTAGTACACCCTATATGATCAACGGCAACTTTTACAAGTCATTGAATTCTGCCACATGTACGATAACGTGCAAATTTAATGTTACCATGTGCCGTTTTTGTGAGATAAAAGGTGAAAATAAGGCACAAGCTCTACAAAAAAGAGCTGCCGATAAATGATTTAATCTTCTTTTTGTTTTTACCTTGTAAGTGTTGGAGTTGACAATGAGATTCTTCTCTTCGATAATTGCGTTGTTCTTCAAAACCTCGGCCAACTTGGCACTCGTGTCAAAAACATCTCTAACGAAGGCCTTATAATCCAAAGTGTCGTCGCGATTCCAAGTCGGGTTGTCCAAGATGTTGGCCAAGGACGCCGTGGATAATCTCTTGCCCCGCGTTGTCATGGCCACCAGAAACTGTTCATGAGAAATCACGCCCTTGTTCTCGGGATCAAACATCCTATTCGTGACGTACAACCGAGTTTATATTCGTCTCAAGCCATTTTCGTTGGTCTTTGGTTGTTCTCCATAAATTACCTGAAATAGCTGAGAAGATCCAGTTTCCGTGGAAGCGGCTCCATTTGAAGGATATGATCGAATTCCCGAAAACAGACACCCTGCGTGTTCGGGGTCCAATATCGATTCATGAACTCTAAGGTTGGATTATAACCTAAAGTACCATAAAGCAAGGAAGGCAAAGTAATGCAGACGTCGTTTCATATCTACTGTCCTAGATAAAATCACCTGCACTTTGAAGAGCCCATTCCAATTCCTCACGGGAATCGAGATCCTGACTGATGGATCCTTTGACACCAATGAAAGCGGCCTGAGCCGCAGATACCTGGATGGATTTCGACGGAGAGCCCAAAGGGGACTTGGAGGGCATGTTTTTAGCCGGAGAGCCTTGCGGCGTGGGGAGAGAGGGCCCTTTCGCTTTGGAGGTTACAACGCCAACTCTGGTCGCTGGCATGATACCCTAAACCGAGTGGGACTGTGGTTAAGGATGATTTAGGTCTATCTAAGGGTAATTATGAGGTAGCAAATCTGTAAAGAGGCAAACTCAACCTGATTGATGGGTCAAAATGATAGTAGATCACATGGTTTGATTGTTATTTCGATATTAAATCGGAGTTTATGCATCCGCAGGATTGCAGACGAACACCGCTGTTTCCTTGGCTTTCTCAAGCGCCGAAAAGCGTGGGAAATTCAAAGAAGATCTTCATAACTATCTTTCATATAAGGGAACGCACCTCAAGTGCATGTTAGAGCGATAACTTTTTAGTAAGTTCACATGTTCCGAGAAGAAACGGAAATCAAAAATTGGAAAAATCAAAAGTACACATAGTACACCATATGGATGGAAATTTAGTCACGATCTATTATTACCTGTAACAAACACATGCGAATTCTGAGTTGCTGAGTATTTCACCAATTTTAGGTACTAAGTATTTTAGGCCAATTTTAGCTCCGAAATCCACTCTTCATATCTTACCTTATCTTATAGTAACTGTCTAAATATTAAACACGAAATAACTAATATAAATATCACAGACCAGAAAGACTGGTTTGATGATGAACTAGAGCGAAACGTAAAATATAACTTAAAGAATAGACATTCATTGAAGATTTTATGAAAATCGCTTAGCTACAAGATCATTGGCAGCGTTCACTTATACAACCATTTCACTGAAATCACATGATTCTGTTGTTCATGTTCTCCAAATGTTTTTCAAATAATGCTTATCGTTGAAATGATTCAAATGATGTTTTTTGACATTTTGAGGGACCTTGATTAGATGAATAAAACCGTCATCAAATGATTGAGCGTTTTATTTAGGGTATGTAAGGAGGGATTTTGAGACTGAAATTGGGGAAAAGTGCTCTCCCTGAAATCATTAAACGTAATGGCTTTTCAATATTTAATAAGTCGTAATTCAAATAGGTAAATACAAGTGTTTTTAACCTCCATTAAATTCAGTTTTGACAATGATTATTTTCGTTACGTTTTTTGCATGTAGGTTCAATTTTGTTCTGAAACTCAAGAAAGTTTTAGTACCGTGTTCCATTATGTTCCAAAATGACGGGCAATAATTTCAGTCATCCAGCGTTAAGTCAATAAATAAACATATTTCCCGGGAAAGGGGGAATGATAAGTAGAGAGTGGGTCTTAAATCAAAGCCTTTCTAGTTGGGAACTCGTGCAGCGCTAATATTGGAACTAAGCTGGAAATGCTAATACCATGAGTTTCCATCTGGATTCATTGACGTGTCCAACAGCGTGGAAAAAATCGTAACAGGTTGATTACAGTTGTGGAATCATGAATTGATGAGAGAAATGAAAGACAAGACTCGCTGCCAAAGCAGGAAGGCAAAGCTTAATTTCTGGCAATGAGGCCTTCTTGGGAGAAGCTCAGTTTTCTGGAAAGGTGCCCTCATTTCTGCGAAGGGGGCTCGTTTCTACTTTAATGGCCTCACTCGTTGGTTCGATGAAGCCTTGGTTATTGGAAAACAAGCCCCTTACACTTTCAATTTAACCATACATACTGAGAATCGACCCTTAAATACTTGAGTCTTGATCCTTAATTGGACACTGACCTCGCTTGGTGGCGATACAGTCCAGCCTTGTTCTTTCAGTACTTTTTGACAATGCATTGGAAGTTGTCGACGCAGTGACTAACACGTGGCTGGCTGGTTCTTTCCAGTTTCGGTCTGGTATGCGCGTACTATAGTGTTTCAACCGCCCTTGAACCAGTCTAGGATTCAAGATGAGTTCCCAGTCGTTAAGAAATCCTTGGCAACCAGACATTCCTTTGTCACTAGGGAAGGAATTGGAACTGAGTCTAGAGCTTGCAGTACAGACAAAATGAACAAATGAGCAAGATGTGATAGGGTTTCATAAAATTTATTATGAATTGTACTACATCCAGACAAACATAGTAGGAACAACCGATATATAAGCAAAAGAGAAGGAAGGATCCTGAGAATGCAACAGAAGTTACGAATCAACGACGAGAAGGGTTTCTTGCTCATCGAGAGGAGAGATCGTGAAGCCTGCGGTTGTTCCATACCTTTCAATTTCACATAAATTAACGGTGTAACATTTACATATATATATAACTGGTGAGAAGATATTTGATGCAAATATATAGTGGATAAGATTTTTCGAGACGATTGAATATAGTTGCTCCTCGACTTGTGCTCAATTGGGTTGTCTTCATGTCAAGTTCCAAAGCGCAGCAGAACCGTGGATGGACATGGGGTCAACTTAGGTGGGGGTCAAGACCTTGGACACGAGGCTCTGGCCGTTTATGTTGACCAGGTGACCCAGGTTATTCCTGACCAATAGCTTGACCAAAGCCTCGCACGTTTTCTCCGCCTTGAGGGCCCGTCTGGTCATTTGCTGTTCTCTTTCCTTGATGGCCTCGTTCTCTTTGCGGATCAGATCCATCTGTTTGACCAAAGCCATCTTCTCCCGCTTCTTTCGGTCGCGGTTTTGTTTGGCGTTGATGGCGTCCAGGCGCTTCTTTTCCTTGACCGGATCCTTGAAGGGCGCGCATTCGTACAGCTTGCGCTTTTTGCTTTCCTTGGAGCGCGACGAGGATGAATCGCCATGCGTGCGCTTGCGGGTTCGTCGTGGCCGGCCCCGGCCTCGGGGTTTGCGGGGTACGAAGTCCTCATCATCAGAATCGTCGTGAAAGACTTCGTTGTCCTCATCCGATTCTTCAGGCGTGTTCTTGTTGGGTGGGGACTTGCGAGCCGTGACCAGCTTGCAATTGTGGTTTTCGCCTGGCGGAAACACCAAGTCGCTGGGGATGTCTATCGAGTTCTGACTGTCGGTGGTTTGGTCTTCATTGAAGTCCATGACCACGTCCTTGCCATCCAAGATGGCCCGCTCTTGGGCGTCCAACAGCTTCTTGATGGGACTGGAATTGAGGAAGTTGGACATGGGTGTGGGAGGCTCAAGCAGCTCAGCCGAATTCACCGCGCCCTCGGCCACGGCCGTCGTCAACAGATCGCGCTTCATATCGTTGAGCACGCTGGGGTCCGCCTCCGACAGGATGGCACCTTTATTCAAACTCTCATCATTACTGTCTTCCATGGTGTTGGCCATGAACGGGGTGAGCAAATCCTGACTGATGTCTTCGTCATTGGCCTCACCCACTTTGGGCTTGAGCAGGTCGCTTTTGTCGATGGTCAGGAGCGGCTCATACAAGTCATCGCCTCGAATCTGGGCCTTGGGCACCAACAGCTCCTCATCCTTCACAGTCACCGACTCGCCCCTGACCGCCTTGACCGGCGACGGGCCCTTCAACGCCTTGGGGTTGGCCCCCAGGGCCAAAGGCCCTCGCTTGATCGGCACGGGCACGTCATCGCAAGGCGAAATACTGTCTTTGGTAATGTCGCTCTGACCAATGCTCTCAAACACATTATTGGTGTCCATGGCGCAGGGCGAGAAGATGAAGTCCGGCAAAGGCTCGTAGTCGGGCCAATCTGTGGACCCGTCCAGGGAGGATTGATGATCGGGCGGCGATGCGGCCAACACGGGATTGGAAGCCATGATCGTGGCCAAGGACTGGCTGGCAGGCACGTGCAAGAACCGTGGGTTTCACTCACTCACTGAATCGGAAGAGTTCCACCAGAAGTACACGGGACAATTTGTACTTTGTCGGTCCTCACTGTACTTGTGGTAAGTATAGCGACGAAGGGACGGGTAGATCGAGTAGCACTCGCCAATAGAGTTCGGGCTTTCGGGAGGTCTGTACGCTCGGACGTGAAGTGAACGAATGTTTTCGACCAGGCTGCCAGACCAGCTTTTATACGTGGACACACAAACGTTTTGGAGGAAAATTCAGGATTGGTGCTAGCAAAAGCACGTGATGACAGACTGAGCCTGGATTGGTGGAGCCCAATACAGGGCAAATTAGGCAGGGAGGAAGCGAGAGCCAGGGATGCCAAATTGAGGCTTATGGGCAAATTTGGAGTCACAAATTTGTGGAGTTTTTTGGAGTTCAGAGGCATGTAGAAAGGATTACCGAGTGACGGAGCGCTCCTCCAAAATAAAAGAGTCCTAGATTTTTGGGCCGGGACATGTTTTTGGAAGCGTTTGAGAGCGACTAAAGTCGCGAGAGAACTTTTCAAGTCCATTGGCTAAGGGAAAATCAATGGATTTATATCGGTTTAATTGGAGAAACTTGTGCTTATGGGGATCGATCCGGTCACGTTTTTGACCCAAACATGTTCGTTCCGATTTCTCTGGCAAACCTGGTAGCTAACACGCAGAACTTCGTCGAAACTCGTCAGAACAGGAATGAACGAACTTAGACGGAGTATCCAATGAGATCGAAGGAGACACAGAGAATTCAACACATGGAGACGTGGATGGGCCTGTCAGTGGCTCGTGGCCCTAAGGTCGGCGGGCCTGGCGGGTGGCGAACATCCTCCCACCTAACGTAAGAATGCCATGATGTAAATCAAATGACACGGCCTAGAGGCGTGTGTCCAAGTCCACCAACCTGGTGGTACGAAGTGTATTCTATGTTGTGCTGTACTAGAGTACGGAACAGGGCTCTGTTGATTTTTCAAAAAGAAATGCATATACACTAAGAGAGAAGCAAACACATCCGATGCAACCGGCAAGATACGAACATAGCAGATAAAAATAGACAGTTTTAATGTATGGTCTAATTTGATGTCTTATATAGTGGTGGTTGGCCTTGTCTTCAAAACTGTTCATGGCAAATAATGATAGTGAGGCAGAATGGCCGATGTACTTCCTTGTTCTTCTCATGAGTTTGTGGCTTAGGCTCTACAATATATCATTTTTGATACATCAATCCAGAATATCCAGTTTCCCGTGTAGAAGTAGCAAATTCCTGTTACGTTACCTTTACATCCAACAGAGTGGTGTACATATGAAAAAGACTCATGAGAGAGTCATGGTGCTCATCTTTCGACATTATTTTGGTTATACTGGTTCACGGATTTGAGGAAGCTGTTGTTGAAAAATTCTCCTATTCGACAAGAATCTGCTTCTATCCGGATTACGATTTTCGTCAGTCCAATCACTCCCTAAGCAATGCAATGGCTCAAAGTGTCGCTTTAAATAGCATTTTGCCTAAGAATTTGCGCCAATAGGTGCACATCGCCACTCTGTGTTTATGGTTGATCTGGTTAAGCTTGAAAGCTCAATTGAGAGCATCGCAAATTTGAATCACTTCAGAATCGACTGGTTTAATTTTTAGCCTTCAGTCGGATATTGTAAGCCTATGCCGCTGAAGATATGATTCTTTGATCCGAAAAGTAATGGAGACCCTGAACAATGCTGTAACTTTACATTCCTCATTTTCAGCAAACCTGTGATCAATGATTCGTCTGAACCAGTATAGTAGCATACGAATCGATCGGTATTGCCTGCCGAACAATTGTTCATGGCACATGAAATCGAGCATGCTACACATTTCGGATATACCGGAGCAATTCAGATGTTAATACAGAACAACAAAGCAATTTTCGCAATGGATTCATCAACCCGAAATCGGGTTTTTCCCCTGGGCAGCCAGAACACACACAGCCATTCGATTTACATGTGCAAGTGTGTGGCTATTGTTGGATACACAGAGACCAGAGCTACACATCGAGACATTACGAGTGCATGTATTCTAGGATACACCCGCTCAGAAGGATCGGCCAAGCTGCTGCTATACTCCTGGCTGTGAAGCGACTCGTTGTGGCTTAGATTGAAGCTAGGGGCATTTTCCAGAGAAGAGAACCGACAACAGATCTATCTCTCGAACTTCTCATAAACTTGACTGTTTCTTTCTTCTCGCTTTCAGCTCGGTCTGCCAATTAATTCCATTTGCCCCTCAGTTATTTTTGTTCATGAGGTTGGATCGTCTGTTCAGTTCCTTCAGATGTACAAAGACGAGAGCTTATTTGACGGATCTCTAGAAATATGGCACTAAGAACTAACATTCGCCCCTCAAACCGTAGTGCATGATTCCAACCAACTTGAACTGGATAGAACTGCATCGGATTGGAAGAACACGAAGAAGAATGGGAAAGAGGAAGAAGCAACGAAGGGAGACGCAAAAGCGAAATAGAGGTTCTTGTTTTTCTCTAGAAGCCTTTGGAAATCCCAGCTGTCGGCCTGGGGAAGGGCGGGAGGAAGGGCAAGAAGGAGCTTAGAGCGTACTTTCTAGTGCATTCAGCCCCAATTCACGAGGCTGCGGAGATAAGGAAGGCCAGAAAACGTGGACCAGAGAAGGCAAGCCTCGTGCAATGGATGGGGCTGAGCACTGCCGGTCGATCGACGCAAAAAAATGTTTACTGTCGTCTGTATCCTTCATTCAAAGTACCAAAAGTACAAACGCGACACAAAGACACTTTGTTCGGATTGCGAGACTCCGGTTTTTATTCATCAGAGATCAGAAGTCTAGTCAGAAAGTTAATAGTACGCACACACACACACGCCAGTGAAGAATCGTGCATATTGGATCAGCTTAAAGGCTAAAATTAGCCTGCAAGTACGACAAACGCTGTGTTTAAAGCACCAACGGCCTAGGCATAAGTCAACAGTCAGATTTTTAAAAGACGCTCCATCGAGATCGAGAGGAAGCTCGATCCTGAATTGTACGTAGTACAAGCCATCAACTGAATGAATCCACCAGTAGTGCAAAGAACGCCGGCTTTGTTGTTGATGGGAATGGGCCTGGTTTGGTCTCCTTGGCTTGGTCTGAGAGTTGCAGTACATCAACCAACGGTTGGGTTGGTTTTTTGTCTCTCTCTCTCTCTCTCTGTTATGATTGTCAGGGTGTGGGAGGCTGATTTAACAGCACGCAAAGAAGTGCGTAAAATCAGATCTGAAGGTCGAAAAACAAAGTGAGTCATGCATGCATCAAGCGAGTGTTCAAGAAGAATGCTTGATTGTTGTTTGAGCTTCCCAAGATGAAAATGCTTTTTCAAATGCAAATTGATCCCAACTGTCAATATTGACAACATAGAATGTGCGATAGTAAAATCTAAATTATTGCTTGGCATGCAGAAACACAGATTTGAACATGTTCACAATGTATTGGCTAGCTACCTGATCGGGATTTTTTGTGGTTAGTCTCTCCAATATTATCCATCGTTAAAATGTTTACAAAATATGTTTTCTCATATACCGAGTTAAATTAGCAAATTCTATCGTTTTCCGGCACATCAAAAACAATTCGTTCAAAGGGTCAGCTCTGTAACATTACTGACTATCAATATCCTCTGTATAGCAATATAGCCTCTTGTCCAAGTCCTGGTGAAAACAAACTTTTGCTTGCCAAGAAACTGAGGAATTACATGCTCATGAAACAGCTACGATGTAAACCATAAAACTAGTTGCAGACAGTATCTAATCATGATCAAAGTATTCCTGAAGTAAATATACAGTATCGATCTTAAGCTAGGTCATGTAAACGCAAATTGTAGGGTTGCGGATGTTACCAAACCCGACATTCCGTCCCTTTGATTTGTTCCATATCAGTTTGGAGCTCTCTCAAACCCCTTCATTTTCTTTAGAGTAAGTTCTTGGTAGGTAGAAATTGTTTTAACGAACTCTTTGCAAAAAGAGACAATGGGTGCGTTGTCAATTGGTTCATGGCAAGGGTGGGTTTGCCTGATCGATATCCAGGGTCCTTTCTCCAGCCTACTATTCAGCAAAGGGGCCCCCTTTTTTAACCTCAATGTTACTTGAACGTCCTCTTGAAGAGAAAGCCAACAATATCTCCAGGCCATGCACTAGATAGCTGGAGTACTTAGTGCAAATGAGGAGCCCCATGACCTCCACACTCCTCGATTCAGAGGACACCCAGACTTGGAATACGTAACCGGGATAATGATGACTTGTGATCAAAGTTCGGCCATGGACTACGACAAAATACAGTCCGCCAGTCCGACCCGTACCCATTATCGGGATGTCTTCGAATGGGATGATACATCCTACGCTTTGGCAGTGGACCCAGAAAAAGATCAAGTCCGAGAGACCCTTTTCGAGGCAATGAGATCAGGGTAAGCAATGACGAAGCCCTTTCTTTCTTATGTCGGGAACCCAGGCTTCCATGTGGTGGACACTTTCAGTTCCTTGGCTCAAGTCGAGTATCTCCACGATCGCCATGGCCCCGAAATTTTTGATGAACGAGACGAGTACGGTCATTCCTCGGCCCATTGGATGGCGTTGAATGGACACATCTCAATAGCGCGGTTCATGGTGAGCAAACGAATCAAAGTGGATCTCCATTCCGATAACGGGCAGGGACCCCGACCAATTCACTGGGCTAGTCGAAATGGCCACGTAGCCGTGGTTGACGAGCTTCTAGGCGTAAGTTAGGTTTTGGCTTATCATTTTTCCGCGGTCGGATTCTCAAAAACACGATTCTAGGCTGGTGTACCCGTTGATGCCACGGATCACAAAGGTTTGACTCCGTTGATGATGGCGTGTATGTTCGGGAGGTCACTCATGGCAGCTTATCTATTGGGTCGAGGTGCCCAACCCCATCTCACGGACATGAATGGAGATTCAGCTCTTCATTGGGCAGCCTACAAAGGATTTCCTTCCGTGATGCAAATGCTCATCTATTCAGGATTTGATCCACAAAAACCGGACAATTTTGGTTCCTCTCCATTACATTTGGCTTGTATTTCCGGCAACCTTATGGCTGTCAAGCTCCTATGTGCCAAGGTGGGTCAAGTTTGAAAGGTGTGTTGAACAAGTTTCATGTTACATCAGATGTAATGCCAATTTTAGAGCAGCGTCGATCTTGAACCCCGCGATCGCAATCGCAAAACACCGTTGGATTTAGCGGCAAAACACGGACACGAAGATATCATCAAATTCCTCGAAACCGAAAAGCGGCGGCGCAATCACTTCCTTCCGGTTTTTTTGGACATTTGGTAAGGAATTGAGAATTGAAGTCCTGGAAGGAAATGAAGAGTTTGCTCGGTTTCTTTTAACTCTCTCGATATAGGACTCTGGTGTTTGGGCAAACTGGCCGAACGAAAGGCCCGATTCTATTCTTCCTTGGTTCCGTTCTTTTGTGGGCCTATCCGATGTACTTTTTGCGATGTATTCCTGTGACGTGGAATATTCTACCCCAAACGCATTACACGTTTATTGTGATGAATATTGTCATGTGGGTGAGTTTATTGGTGGCCAACCAACGAGATCCCGGATTCCTCGCCAAAAATACCGAAGAGTATCATAGGTACTTGCAACGGATATTAATTCACTTTGCCAAGACCAAACATGAAATACTTCGTTCAACAGAGCCATTAAGCAAATTGCCTATTATGATGAATGGAAAGGCCAAAGGAACAACGATATCATGAGGCTCTGTCACACATGTCGAGTTGTTCGACCACTTCGAACCAAGCATTGCCGAATTTGCGATCGCTGTGTCGCTCAATTTGACCACCATTGTCCGTACATTTATAATTGTGTGGGATTACGCAACAGGTCAGTCGTCTTTCGGATCGACTGTTAAGCTCAAAAATCATCAACTATTCAAATCAATCTATCATTTCAGGGGATGGTTTCTGACGTTCACGTTAAGCGTGGCCATCAATTGCTCCATCACAATTTTCTTCGCCTTTTATTGCATTAGTGTTGAGGGTTGGAAACTCTTGTATGTCATTGGTCTCATAGAGGCCTTCATTTTCTGTGGCTTGGGTTGGCTCCTCTCTGGATTTACGGTAACCGCTCAGAAACAAAGATTTCTCACTCCTACTTGTAGAAACAGCAAGATTAATATAATTACCCACATACATTCGACGAAACTCTTTGTGCAAACTAAATATAATTGCAGCTCTTGTACGCGGCCATGAACCTCACCACGAACGAGATGTTCAACTACAAGCGCTACAACTATCTCAAGAACTCCAGAGGTAAATATCATAATCCATTTTCTCGGGGCATTCTTATGAATTTGGCCGAGTTCTTTCTCTGTCTCCCACCCGTCGAGTCGGATGAGATTCGGGCCTTGGAAGAGAACTAGTTTTGATCCCGCTCGCCCAATGGGTCTCATGCCATTCCATCCCCCATCCAGGTTTGACACCTCATGAACTATTTTGTTTGCTAGACCAAGCTGCTGTTGTTGAACGCACAGAAAGAGCTCCCTAGGGAATGAATGCTCTACATACTAGTACATATTTTTTAAGCCTAAGGCTCCAACGGTTGGAGTGCATTGTCGTTCACGGTTGACATTGAGTTATTGCTCGAAATTAGATAACCCAACTAGATGATCTGCTTTATCACATCACCACTGACCGTTTTAACCTCACTGGTAGACCACACTCAGAAATGAGGACTCTTCTGAAGACGGATCAAATTGTACAAATAGCAACCATATCCCGACTCCTCGAACCCTAGAAAAGAAACCAAACTGATGCAATGAACTCTTGGGTCACCTGATTACCTTCAACCTTCAGTTCCTCGAGGCGTGCTTTCTTTTCCCCGCCATCATCGATGGGATACAACGCCCAAATCACTTCAAAATTTGTGACGTCGAAACACTGGTTAAATTTCGCCAAGCGATTGGCTTTATGGTCGACAAAGGTTGTTCTGCTTTAGGTTTTGGTGCCAACGACGTAAACTAAATTCTCTTGGATGAAACCAATTGTCCCTCTCAAATAACATTAAAATATTTGGTTTTGGTTGTCCTCTAAAAAGTAAGTCTTGTTCTTGCAGAGCCATAGTAAGGTTCGGATTATTCTCCAATATATCGACAACATTTGCGCTTGAGTTTGAAAACCAGTTTGACATAGTGTTGTGGTATAAACCCCGTGGAATTAGAAGTGGATCTTAAAGTTTCAAAGGCACTGCATTCGACGGGATATATCTTAAACTTAAAACTAATTCCTAACTAAACCTAACCAACAAAATAAAGTGTGTCTTGCGTGGATTTGCATAAAGTACCGATGTAGGTAGGCTTGTCTTTGAGCTCCTTGCCCCACCCAAAAGTTGTCATTTTTTCAATGCCTGGCCAAAAAAATTGTGTTTTTGTGTTGACAGAATTGTGCCAATATGGGACCGTTACTCAAAAGTGGTCCTCGTGTACTATATTCTAATGATTAGTCATCTTCGTGTACCACAGTGCGTTATTGGTGTGCCTGAAGCTTGGCACAAGACTATACATAAACCAAGCCGATGTTCTACAGAAATATTGTTTCGACCTTCAAACCTCAAAGTCTCAAATTTTGAGAGATTTTTTTGAAGCTCGAAACAAGTAGTTACTCACTAGCTGTTCTCGTTACTGAATGAAGTTGTTCCACCCCAAGATGGATTGCCATTTCCGTTGAAACCTAAAGACAATTTGGTTTGCTCCTTTGTTCCAGAAAAATCAGACAACAATCAACAAGAGACAGTAAGTGAATCGGATCAGCTCATCGACTTCATCCGAGCCTAAAACTTCGACAGACGTCCGCCAACCAAATTCCATTCTTGCCTTCTTCGTCCATGACATAACCAACCATTCAAGTATTCCATCTCGATCTGGTACAAACTACATTATGATTGTCCATTACGTGGAAATGAAAACAATAAACCCCGTTTTTGAGCTACAATAAATAGTCATTCAAATGATTAACATTCAGAAGTCGAAGAGTGCAAGAAAATAGTAATTTCTTCTTTTGGACTGATTATGTCATTTCATATTTGACATTCCTGCGAGTGATGCCGCTTTCCACTTTCCAAGAGGTACACTTTCAGCCTCTGTCCTTGCCGACAGTATTTTAGTTTCACTGGATGTTTCAATTCAAGTCAAGGAAAGGTCTTGTTCTCTGAAAAAACACCTGGTTTATTCATGAGACAGGCTGCGATGTTGTGTCTCAACATCAGAGTTGTTCTTGGCCCAAGATCGAGCACCACCGCACCCATTTCTTCTCTGACATGACCTCACAGTTCTTGGGCCTGCTTCGCTTGCTTTCACATAAGACACGACAGGGTGATCCAAAATTCAAAAATGCTTGAAATGATCTTAAAATTAAAATCTGGTTGAAAAACAACTACACTTTAATGTTCAGACACAAGGATTTCCGAGTTTCTGTAAACATAATATGGCTGAAATACAGTCGTATTTGGAACACCCCGATTCTTTGTTCCATAGGAGTACCGAATCCCGGTGGTGAATTGAAAGTTGTTGCACCTTTTCAGAACTTCTCGACCATCTGTTACACGACAGACGAATTTCAAGGCGAGATGACCACTACATATGATATTATGAACAATGTGACACTGGATTATCTCAAAGGGTTGACGTAAAGTCTAGGTTTCGGTAGGTCAAGTATTGGTCATTTTAAGACCGATGATTCATCTCGGTTTCAGTCCTCAAAGAGATAATACCTTTCGTTAGTTTTATGCACTGGGCCTATCGGTGAAGAGTGAAACACATGTTGTTGGCTCAAGTCTTAAAATTTAAATCAATTTCTGCACTTCGTACCCCAAAATGGTGCAAGAATTTAGATTGGAAGCTGAAGAAGGGCTCTGCCCCAATTGCGGCATTGATGTCTACCAAGCCGAGGCTCTTTTAGCAGGTAAGCCGAAGTTCCGTTTATATTATACATTTGCAATACATCAATTTGTAAATTAATTCCATTTTTAGGCAATAATCGATGGCACAAGCGATGTTTCAAATGCTGTTTTTGCAACAAGTTTTTGAATCCATCCAACTGTAATGTTCATCAAGGGTTCTTATTTTGCAAGCATTGTTATTCGGAGGTCACTCGGTATGGCTACCAACTGACATTGAGTAACCAATTAAGCTTCCTTTAATTGTAAAATACCTTCTAGACACGAAAGACCTCAAACCTATCCTGACACCACCATTATCAAAGGGAACAGTGGAGGGAGTTCAAAGTGTTGCCCAAGATGCAAGGGGACGGTTTTCGAGGCCGAAAAAGTGGTTGAAAAAGGTCTCACCTATCACAAGAAATGTTTCACTTGTGTCAAGTGCAACCGACCCCAGGATGATAAACTTCAAGTAAGGCAGCAACCATTCCAATCCCTTCAAATTTAGATTGTATAACAACACCATGAACTCATCGATAAGGTTTTTGTTGGCTTCGACAACGAAGTGTACTGCAAAGTCTGCTATCCTAAAATCTGGCACACACCACTCCCTATGGATCCGCAAAGCACGTCTAAAATCCGGGCTGGTCCTCAAGATAGTGATTGCTGTCCAAGGTGCTTCGGTAAAGTTTTCGAAGCCGAGAAGATGATGGTCGGACATGGTGTGTATCACAGCCCTTGTTTCTCCTGTAAAATATGTACTCGGCCAATTGACCATTACAACTGCGTGAGCCACCAGGTACCGTATTTGCAAATAATGAGCTAACGATTGACACATCACCAATTTCTAATGTCCTTCTTCGGTAGCGCGAAATATTTTGCAAAACATGCTATGCACAAAATTTCGACATGAGATCAAAATCAGTGGGACCGGGAGACACTTCGATCATCAAGGGTGGTGCCAATCGTGAAACCTGCCCACGTTGTCAAGGAGTGGTTTTTGAGGCCGAAAAAATTGGTGCCAGAGAGCATTGGTATCACGTCAAGTGCTTATCTTGCAAGAAGTGTCGACACAAATTAGATGCGTCCTCCTTCAATGATGGACCTGATGGAGAAGTGTATTGCTACGGTTGTTACTCCGTCACGTAAGCTTATTTCCCGAACAATGGGGTTCTTCAAGGACAGGTTTTAAAAAGTCATTTGAAACTGCTTTAGGTTTGGGCATAGGTCAAGGGCGAAATCAATGGGCACATTAAACACTGCCGTTATTCAGGCTCAAGGGATGAATGGTAAGTTGCCATGAATTTGAGATGGTTTCTAATATCCAAAAACCCCATGTCTTTTTAATGTACAGGATGTCCAAGATGTCACGGGGCAGTGTTTGAGGCTGAAAAGTTGAAGGCCAACAATAGTATGTTCCACATTCGATGTGCAACTTGCCGAAGTTGTAACCACAAGCTGGATGCCACTTCCTTGTGCTGCGGATCTGATGGAGATATTTATTGTGAAGTAAGCCGTGTGCCTTTTGAAAGTAGAGGCTGTTATTTACAATTGCAAGTTTCAGTCTCTTCAAACCAAACAAACAAGATTTACGAAAAAAGAAATTTTGGTTCACTTGAAGAAAAAAATGACCAATTATGTAGCTTGAGTAGCGCTCGAGATGACAATTTGTACAATGTTTGGAAAAATCCTTACTGAAATGAAACACAACCTTTTTCTTCCAAAAGTTGTACATTTTGGATTACTTAAAAGCTTTGGAGTTTCTGTGGACAAAAATCACTTTTGATTGCTGAGAAAAACTCAAGATAACATTTTTCAGGGATGCTATAGTCGTCAATTTGGAGGAGCCGGATACCGAGGAGCTCATGGGAATCGATGGTTGGATGAGAAGGCCAATATCCATCTGAGGCCGTGCCAAAATGTCGACACCTCCCTGGTCAAGGTTCCCGGGGATCCAAACAGCTGTCACAAATGCCAAGGAAAAGTGTATGACTTAGAAAAGGTGTTTTCCAAGTCTGCTGTTTGGCACAAGCAATGCTTCCGATGCAACGGTTGCAAGTCAACACTGACATCAACTCTGGTTTATGGATATGAAGCTCCAGATAATGAGATTTACTGCAAAACATGCTTCATCAGGAACTTTGGCGAAGGTACCCTCTCCTCCTTAGCTGGCCAATCATCGAGCCTACTTTGAGATGGTCTTTTTTTCTCCAGGGACGAAACCTTTGCCATTCTCAGACACTGGCTTGATCCTACCCGCTGGGGCAGAGATAGGTTGTCCTCGATGCCATGGGGTGGTCTTCGAAGCGGAGAAGGTGGTGGCCGGGGATAAAGTCTGGTTTCATCAAGGATGTTTCAACTGTCAGGTGTGCCACACCAAGTTGGATAGTATGAGATGCGCTATTGGGACCAATGGCGACGCATATTGCAACAGTTGCTATAAGGCTCAACTTCAGGCAGAGAGATCTCAGACCAATATTGCCAAACCCAGGAATATCGTGCCGGCTATGCCAGGAGATCCGCACGGATGCCCAAGATGTCAAGGCAAAGTCTATGAAGCTGAAAAGATGACTTCTCGCGATCGATGGTACCACAAGCATTGCTTTGCTTGCGCTCTGTGTAACCATCTCCTTGATTACTCCAATTGCATGGAGGGACCCAACGCAGAGGTTTATTGCAAGACGTGCTATGTCCGAGAATATTTCACTGGGGGAAGAAATATGTTTTGCGATGCCAGAACAATGCCAACCACTCTAAACCCTCGCAATGGATGTCCCAAGTGCCAGAAGCAAGTCTTTGACGTGGACAAAGTTCTGTCTAAGTAAGAGTGGGTGGAGTCTATTTCAATGCAAAGAGTCAAACATCTTGAAAAGTACATATTTACTTGTAGGGCTGGAATCTTCCATCGCCAATGTCTCTACTGTGGTCATTGTAAACGTCAATTGGACGCATTCACCCTAAACGAAGCTCAAAACGACATTTACTGCCAACATTGTTACTCAGAATATTACGGAGTCATTGGAAAATCCACTTCCACCAATGGACGTGTAAATACCAAGAGCATCATTGCAGACGAAGGCGATCAGTTCAGATGTCCTAGATGCTTTGGAAAAGTGTTTGAGGCGGAAAAAGTGGCCACATCTGCAGGATACTATCATCCAGCATGCGCTAAATGTCGGAAATGTAATGGAAACCTGGATCAATCGAATGCCTATTGCGGGGGAGATGGCGAGATCTACTGTCATCTTTGTTATAAAGAGGAGTTTGGAGTGTTGAGCCGAAGAGGTCGTTCCCGATCCAGGGTTGGGTCACGGTCTCGCCCGTCATCTGCCTATTATGATGACGAGGATGGTTTGGCTAAGGCTAATGTGGACACCACATCGATCATGGCACCCGAAGGGGATCGAAGCGCTTGTCCCAAATGCCAAGGAAAAGTTTTCGAGGCTGAAAAGATGGTGTCCAACAAAGGCTTGTTCCATAAGAAATGTTTCGCTTGCGACACTTGTAAGAGGGCCTTGGATTCTCAATTGGCCTGCGATGGTCCCAATTACGGGGAGCTCTATTGTAAAAATTGCTACCAAAAACGATATGGGCCAACTGTTCGAGTATTCAACGAATCTGATGCCCAAAAATCATTGAACTTGAGCAAGACTAAGCCTATTGACCCGCGAAAGGCGTGTCATCGATGTGGTGGAGGAGTCTTTGCCAATGAAGAGCTGATGTGTAACAGCATTGCTTTCCACAAATCTTGCGCTTCATGCCGGGCTTGCGATAGGCATCTTGATTTGACCACCGTTTTTGGCGGCCCTGACAAGGTAAATATGTGTTCTATTATATTTTACCCAAATCTACAATCCCTTACTTCTGAGTATTAACCTTATTCCGCAGGATATCTATTGTCAAGGATGCTATGCTAGAAACTTTGGTAGCGCTTCTTATCGAGGAGTCCAATCAACTGCTTGGGTGGATCAGAATGCCAACTCTAATATGAGATACTCTACTCTAAATACCATCAATGCCACTAATATCATCAAATCTGACACGCCTGCGGATGCTTGTATTCGCTGCAATGGCAAGGTGAGGGGTTCAATGGTCGATTACAAGTTTTTCAGACGGTTCTGTGTAATTTGCCCATATGCCTTTCAGGTGTTTCAAGCGGAAAAAATCATTGTGTCACATGGCTTGTTTCACAAGACTTGTTTTTCGTGCGCCGACTGTCACGTCAGCCTGGACTCTACCAAAGCCAATGATGGCCCTAATAGAGAAATATATTGCCAGCACTGTTACAGCCGACGGTACGGGCTTCATGGCTATGGTTATGGTGGATTCGGCAGTGTTCCAGCCCTTACCGCAGGGGGCAACGAAACTAAACTCGATTACCATTTTAAAGAATTTTTCTAACCAGTCACTATTCAAGTGCTAACCATTGTTTTAAAACGTCATAACACCACTTTGCTCCTAACAATGTTCATCAGTGATTTTGAGAATTAAAAATATTGTACAAAAGTTCTATCAACGCACCTTGCGTCTACTGTATCTACCGTCGTTGCATCAATCTTAAAGCAATTCGTTGGGAGAAAATCAAACATTGTTATCTCCTCTGACTATCGTCAAAGACTTCCAACAGGTTTGGAAACAGCTTCTACCTTAGAGCTGACCAATTGGGAACAGATCAAGTAGTCTAGCTTAATGCCAAGAGAAGCAGAGTCCAAATGAAAGAAGTAAATATTTGCTTCAGTGAAATGGCCACATTGTGATACAGTTATGGACGCCTGGAAGCAATACCTGGAATGGATTCGAAAAAATCCTGACCAAGTTACAGACGTTGAAAATGGAATCAAGTGGGCATCATATCTTTTTACATGTAAGTCGGCATCTCAAGTACAACAACCACTTTTCTGCTAGTAATTTCAATTCTATTTTACTTGAATACTTTCCAGTTTACTTAGGGCGATCGAAGCGAGCTTTAATCTTGAGCGAAATCGTTCAACAAAGTGGTACACTGATCAAGTTTATCAACGACAGGGCCTTTGAAAAGGCCAACACTATCGCAATAGGCTTTGAGTTTTCCAGACTGGAGTGTTTCTTAGGTTTTATCGAGTCTAGTGAAGCAATTTTAGAACTATCAGCCCACCTCGTTGGAGGCCCGGTCGGAAAATGGATAGTCGTTGTAACTCTACAAGTTTTAAAGTGAGTGTACCTTTTAACTCACGGCATTTCGCATGTTCAATTTTCTCTTAACCCGTAGGTCTACCATGAGAGGCCTTTTACTTTACAAGCGTCATCAAATGCTCAAATACCCCACAATTGAACCTCTTATTCGTGATGGGAACCAAAACTCGCAACCCAATCAACAATTCTCAAAACTGAGATCAGGCAAAATCATCCGGAAGCTCGAAGCAGGTACTCATCCTCGTCCAAGTTCCCATGAGGCATTTCATTGAAGCTAATTTGATAACAGATGGCCGTGTCACTAATCGCACTTGGGATATCAGAGAGGATTACAACGCTCTTCACATGCAATCAAAGCCTCTGGGACAGTTCCAGATATTGGGTGAAGTGATTTACATATCAGAACCCCTGGCTTACCTGTCTGCTCTTGGAATATGCGGACCCCGTTCGTGGAAGCCGTGGCTTTTGGCTATGGGGTTGGACGTCACTAGGTAAAAAAACTTCAAGATCCAGACTCAATCGCTCACTGCGTCTAAAATCATCTACTTGCGTTCCAGTCAAGTGCTTTCCCACCAAAAAGATAACCAACGCCATTTTACCGCTTGGGAAACCGAAGAATTGACGAGAAGGCGGAATAATTTGGCCCTTTATCTCATGAGATCCCCGTTTTATGACAACTTCACCAAACAACTAGTACTCACTGCTTTGATTTGTGCTAAGAAAAAGATCCCCCTTACATGGATTTTGATCGAATTTATCTTGACAAAGCTACCACACTATCGTAATATCTACGCCTATTTGTGGGCTAAATAGAAATATAAGTAAAACAAGAAAATTGACGAGGCTCAATTTTGAGCAAAGTCAGCGAGATTCACGCAAAAATCCTCACTCAACCTAACCTTTCAATGGCGTTGAAGGGGCTTTGAGTGACAAAAATAGAGAATAAAAACAAAATTCCAATTACATCATGGGTTTTTTATTACGTTTCTCATTTTACATCTAAAACAAAAACTTTCGTTTAGTGATCATTCAAGATGGCTTGTCAAATTTTGGAGTATACACTACCTTGCCTTGCCAAACCCAGTTTGATCAGCTGATTCAATCTCTTTCAAGAAATAAACACAAAGCAAGATGAAGCTGATCAACCTGTAAAACAGTGGCGTACCCAAAACAAAAGCAAGCCATGAATGACGGGTTCAGTCCTGTGAATCCTTACCTGATTCTGTGCCCAGGATAATAATGCCTAAAATTTGGACCGCCCTGAGAAAGACCGTTGTGCTGGGCTGTGTGGTCTACACAGGTTCCTCGTATTTGGGAAATGTCTATTTGCTAGCAGAAGATTCCATGGAACCTACGTTCCGCCATGGTCAATTGGTTTTGATAAAGCAATGGCCATGGTGTGGAGAGGTGGAACGAGGCGATGTGCTCATTCTTAAGCACCCCAACAGCCCTGAGACCCGAATCTGCAAACGCGTCCATGGTGAGTGCCTTTCTTATCAATGTAGCCCTTGCAATTTGCTTTATGAATCAATTGGAACTTCTGGGTAATAGGTTACAGTTTCTTGTAAGCCAATGTATTTTGGTAATGTTCAATGGAATAACGATTTTCTTTTTCATTCGTAAGGCTTGATTTTGAAATGCTCGGAAATAATGGCGATAGACGTACATTGAATGAGAAACCTAGAATTTATTCGCTCAACACCTGAGTGAAATATATTTCATTCTCACGTCCTACATGTTCCATTAATTCAGCAAGTTGCAAGATTCAAAGCTCAAAACAGTCATTGTCGGAAGTCCTGTAAATACAAAACATGTGACACTCTTTAGCTATCTGCCTGTAAGAATTCAGTTCTTCTTCCAATTGATCTTTTTTTTGCGACTCTTGGTCATGTCATGACGAAAAAATGAATATAAGATATGGTGTATAGGCATTATGAAAACATGGTTGAACATAAAAAAGAAGAATGTCAAAATGGTAAAGTCAGTAAAATAATTGACTAGAAAGTGATCTCACAGTGAGTATGACTAGAATTGGTTCAATACACATGAAAAAAATTGAAGAGGGGAATTGCAGATAGCACATAACAGGTGGGCAGAGGTAGATGATGAAAATCTTAGTTATTGCAGTAGAGTGGGTGGGTCAGATTGAACAGATCTTTTGTTAGCTCCCGTTGTTGATAACATTTGACCGGGAGCCGGACAATGGTGCATGACCGCCAATGCTCCAAAAGGATGTCAGGCCAAGGACAAAAAATATGTTAGTAAGTCCTTGACCGGGAAGGACAACTTGTGTCCGGACATCACCGCCGGAAAGGTCAGGTTCCCAACACTATTGGACACTGATATGGCCAGCTCGATGGTGAGGGGCTCGGTTTCACATAGAAAATGCGTCCATGCACGCACAAGTATCGCTTGGGTAATTTGATGAACTTGACATCGGCGGATTTGGGAAGAAAACTGATAAGGAAAATGGGTTAATGTAGATCCGGAAGAGTTGAAGGGCTATTGGAAGGGGGAAGATTTTTGATTGGAAGTTTATTGCAGATGTATTCGATCCTGGCCCTGGTCTTGGATATTGCAGAGTTCAGGTGATTGGTAAATGAAAGTTGGGTGGGGAATGCGCTTCTTACTTAGTCGTTCATTCTGTGTAAAGTTCATATTTTCAGAAACTGTTTGATGTCGGAAAATCTTTAAGTTGTTAATTTTGGCCTACCAAATTAGCCAACTTCATTTGGTTTAAAGATCATCCGTTACCCCTTGCATATTTGGAAGAAATTAACTGTTAGTTCTTGTCGCACGCATGAATAAGGGTGAATATGTCATCGGTTCGAAATTTCATCACAAACAATTCATTTGTTGTCACTATTTTGCTGGGCACTGCTTTTTTAACTTAAAAAAAGATCAATCAAAACTACTCTAAATGACAAAATGTATGCTAATTCCAAATTCAAGGTTTTAGATTTAGATTATATTAAATTTAAGCCTGTTGTATTGTGAACGGAGCTTGACCCGTTACCGAAAAAAGTAATGCGTTACCGTTACAGATACCGTTACTTTAGCAGAAGAAAAGATGGCCTAAAACTGCAAAAGAAACCTGCTTTATATGATTTTTTAACGTTTAGTAAATATAAAGTGAAAAAAATGACAAATATACTTGGGTTCGCAGGTTAAGGGTTGTTTGCTTTTACTTTTTTATCAAACATTTTCATAAGCATTTTTTCATCTTACTTTTCAAGGTTTGAAAAAGTAAACAAAAGACAAATACTCCATTGGTTTAACGAGAGGAAAATCAGGGTAACATTTTGAGGTTAACTTGCAGATTTTCATCATGCAAGTAGTATTGTCATATCACACAGAAAATGTAATTGATAACCCTAATCGCATCCACCCGGTAACGGTAGGGCTAAAAAATTGTCCCGTTGTCGATACTGTTACTTTTGCAGAACAATAACACGTTACTGAAGCCCTGATTGTGAAAGATGTGAAATGATGAAAAATCGGCAAAGGATTCGAATATCTTTGTACCGATTATCTTTTTTTCTCAGTCTACTAAGTAAAATCTCCAACTTTCTTCAAATCACTCCTTCAAATAAGCTAAATCGTCCTATACAGGCTAGTCTCCACCATATTTAAAGTGCTACCAAGACATCCCCGAAGAACATTCTCTCTGATCCTTTAATACTTTTTTCCTTGAGTTCTCATGTCAAGCCAAGAGGAAATAGTTCATTCTATGAATATCACCAAGAATTGATTTTAGTTGTCCTCGTTGTCTTTGAACAAAGCTATTCTGAAAAACGTGTAATTTGAAGGCGTGAGGCTAACGTAATCTTTTCTTAATGAAAACAAGGCTCGCCAAACTAAAATACTCTTGCGTATGTGACTGTTACAGTCTCTAGTTGATGTATTCAACCAAGGATTCAACGCACAACGAGTCAACAAGGTGATCCGTGACGTAATTGTCCCGGTTTGAGAATTAAAGAAGCCTAAGGAGAAAAAGTGCCTTTCACCCATTATGAAATTGAAAGCTCATTAAATTTTGAGATGAACCAAGAATTAAGTAGATAAAAATAGGACCTAAACGCGAGAAATTAAGACTAAAACATCGTCAGTTTCTTCTGAAAATAACACTGAAAAAGAAGAGGTTGTACGTATACTTCTCCGAGACACGGAATGTTTGGTTTAAGTATCCTCATGTTGTCATCTTTGGTTGTTTCAGCTCTGCCCGGTGAAATTAATCCAGCGGAGAAGGAGAAGCGAATACCTCAAGGACATGTCTGGCTAGAAGGTGATAACAAGGGCAGGTCATTGGATTCCAAAACTTATGGACCAGTTCCAATAGGCCTCACCGAAGGGCGTGTGGTAGTTCGGTTCCATCCTTTTGCGTGGGAATCTGCGTGGAACCCACAACGACAGAGTGACCCAACACATTAATCAAGTCTTTTTATAGGATATTTGCCCTTTCTTATACTGGAACTAGTCAAAAAGCCAACCAATCCCCATAACCTAATATTGTTACTGGGCAACTCATTGGAAGAGAGAAAAATGATAGTAAAAATGTTGTGAACCTTGCAGATCCGGTTTTTGGATGTATTTATTTATTTTTTCCCGATAAATATGTAGTATGTTACAATATGGACAACGGGGGAGGGCGTAGGTTCAGAAATCCGACAACCTAAAAACCCAAATACAACAATCGAGGCTGGTAGTTGGAAGGTGAGAACTGAGTCCTTGAAAGGGTGGGGGAAGTAATAATCAAATAGGAATGTGTAATAACGCTTAAGATATCCGTAAATGCTATGTACAAAACATGGTAACCAATTTTAACAATCGATAATGTGGTTTAAGAAACCCCAACCAGGAGCAGCTTTTGTGACCATGTAAATATTTGGGAGCTTTGCGGGCTTTGAAGAGATATGTTGGTCCCAATATGTAGAGATATGGTCGTTGAATCGATATCAAGGCCAATAATGACATCTAGAAAAGGTTTCGTCATTGCACGTAGGTCAGAGTTGCAGAAAAACAGAGTCAACCTCGTGGATAAATTGGAGCAATTGATAAACGAGACTGGATTGCAATATTCATAAATGCATCGATTTCTCATTGTATGTTGCAAGGCATGGATGAGATGGAATTTGGTCATTTTCATTTCAAAAAACGATTTCATTTGCACAAAGCATCCGTTGGTATGTACAAAGTTTTACAATTTTTTTGACGTTTCACAGCCTAAAATTTAATTTTGGACCACAAGGCACAACTCGGGTGATTAGATATAGACACATTTGCTGAGTTTTCAGAAGAGAAAAATGAAAAAAAGACAAGCAATGACGAAGATAATGATAATGATTCCAAATTAGCCTCAATGTTCGATGATGGCAGAACAAGAAGTGGCACAGGAAGAGTCAGGAGATGCAGAGAATCAAAGTTAACTGCTGTACGGCCAAGGCCAGAACAAGAAGTGGCACAGGAAGAGTCAGGAGATGCAGAGAATCAAAGTTAAGGCATCAAATACGATGCCTTCGCTTATATACAGTACTAAAAGCCGTCATACAAAAGCTTTCTTGTCTTGTCTCAATCTTCAATTTGGACAAGGTAGCTATCGTTTTCGGAAAGCCCTTCCTTGCCTTGACTGCATGGCATGTTATGGCATGGCAAAAGAAGTAACAAGTTGGGGGCGTAGCTGGGAGGGAGGCAGGTTTGTCAGCTTGGTCTTTTAGTATAATAAATCTCGGATGCTAAGAATTGAAAGTGATTCTAAGACTTCAAGCCCGTCTCTTCGATCCAACTTCGCTCATCTAAATACAATTTGATGAGCCGTCACAGGGTTCAAATTCGATTAATCCAAACCGATTCCATCGATCGGACCTGAAAAATAGCAAAATCACCTCAAGTTACAACTTCGTGCTCCTATGAAAGGCTATAGCAACCGATTTCACCGCTTACTTGGCATTGCTTCCAAAGGTTCGGATTTGATATCCAATTGCTCCTGGTGGTGGTGGTGAAGCTGTTGATGTAAGATTTGGCTTGGCTCTTGAGATGAGCCGACCACCATGGCCCGTAGACTCCGAAGCTGACTCTGAAGAGAAGCATTTTCCTTCTCCAGCACCTCGCACTTCCGTTTGTATTCGCCCAATTCTTGAGACGCCACCTCAACTTGTCTTTCCAGGGTGTCTACGAACTCCTTCTTTTTTCGCCGACTCTCTTGGGCGGAGATCTGCAAAGGTTGAACATTGTTGTTGTTTTTTATGCTGTACACAATCCACTCTTGTCGAGACATGCTGGGGGGTAATGAAGTTTGATGCTAATTGTCATTTTGGCCATGCTGTGGCTTGTAATGGAGAATTAATTGGATTGGATTTTCCTGTTTTTTAGAAAACGCCTCAGAGGATTTGTTCTCAGTCCATTAATGTTTTTGTCAGGGCCCCAGAGCACAGCATAGGACCAATATCCTTGAGACACTCAAAAAAATAAGTCGGAACAAACTTCCGAAAACGTGCCATTACGATCATCGTTAAATGTCACCTGCTTCACGAGTAACGAGATCCTGAATGAATGATCTTCTCGTTTTTTTCCGTTCTCATCGAAAGGAACTCCTTGTCCAACGCTAACTAGTTACTTTTTTAACTAATGAGGTAGAACACGAACCTTGTTCTTGATTTTCCGTCTGATTTTCTTCAGTGATTTCTCCTCGGACTTGGTTAGGGGTAGTTTGCTTGGGATAGGGTATCCTTCAGAGATCAGAGTTTTTTTCTCCTCATCTGTGAGGATCAAAATCCCACTGGAATCAGCCTAAAACGAAAAACAAACATAAGATTTAGTTTAGCCTAACTGGTGCCGGTGTAACGAATAATGTAATATGTAGTACAGAGACCGGAGATCGAGCTAGAGAGAGGCGATAACAATAATGTCATGAATTGAGTGAAGTCATGTTTGCCTGTGGTTGAGACCACGAAATTTCATTTTCAAACTTGGCCTGCTTCTCATTGCCGGTAAAACAGATTGTGGCACTCCAACTCCTATTCAAGCTAATGCCAAATTGTTGGAAGCTACGAAGGTAAGTAGTAGAATGTAGATAGATAGGTAGATAGATAGATCGGTCCGTAGAGCTCGAGTTTTCGTGGCCAGACCAGAAGCCTTCGGCTTAGTTTCTCGTTCAATTACAAATTGGTTTGGAAAAAAATCTCCTCAACCGCGATCTCTGATTTCGGTCGGAACTTTTCAAGGCAAAACGCGCTTTATTAGCGTTGCAATTCTTTGCTCCATCCAGAATGGTACGTTACAATGCTACAACAACCGCGCCTTGCTCAAAACTTATGCAGTGTCATCAGATTATTGTGAAGAACTTTTGATATAAACTTACGGGTTGATTAGAGATCAAGTCGGTGGTGATTGGCGCCCGATTTGACAAACAATTCCCCAGGAAAGGGTTAGAGCTACTCTTGAACCCATTTAAACCATCGTGGGTGTTGATTGTCGTTGTCCCGCCATTGAAACTTCCGGTGGGGCTGGAGGCGGAGCTACTGCTGTTGCTCAATGAACCTGAGAAGGCCGTGGACACGCCCAAACCCAGTTCACACTTCGGGAGTTGGCCACTCAAACGGGAGAACAGCAGCTTACTATTGACATGAGAGGATGGCGATATCGACGAAGACGAGGATGATGATAACGAGGATGAAGAGGCCGACGACGAAGCTGGCGACAAGGAAGAGGACGAGGAGTTCACCGAATTGGATACAATCAACCCTTGGCTAGAAATGGGGGTGATGTTGCGTGTGGTGATGATGGTGGTAGTCGTTGGCGGCAGACCCGCCCCGGTGGCAATCGATGGGACGATCGTGGGTGTGGTGACGAGAATTGTATGGGTGACTGGTTTCTGCTTCAGCAGGCTTTGAGGATGCTTCGGCTAAAAGATGAATGGAAGAGGATATTATTAAAACCATTGTCGGTCTATTCAATGCCAACAAACTAACAGAGTTAACGCTGGCGAGGGCTTGAAAAAAATCACGGAACTCGTCCACAAATTGGTTTGAAAAGTTCCAAACGTAAAAAACATCATCCCATTACACGCAATGGCCAATGAATGAATCTGCTACCTCTATCAGTCAGGTTGGTTGTGGCGAAACACTCTTCATTGAAACGCTGCAGTCAGCCGAGAAAATTTGGAGAGAGAAAAAATGTCTCAAACGAAAAACATTGCTTGTGAATACCACAAAGCGTCCGTCCGGGATAGACGAGTTTGTCCCCTTCAGCTAAATTTCCCAGTCCATTGAATTGGCATGACAAGATCTGGTTCATGCTAAAAGGCATTCTCAAAACCGAGTTGAAGGGCGCTTTGATTTTTCCACGGAAGCCATTTTGTAACTTAGTTTTCAAATCCAAGACATCAGAGCTAAGATCAAATCTATCCTCGTCCATCCCCATCCATGTCACGTTAGTGTTCACAGTCGTTAAGTCTTCTTGGTCTCAAAACAGAGTCAAATTTTCTTTACAACCGTCATTTTCTTACAATGTATATTAGACAGCGGCCAGGTTCTCGAATCAGGCTATTTTATGGTTACTTAGACCGATTACAGTGTAGTGTGTTTGAATGTGTCCAAACCATTCCCCACCAAAAAGGTACGTCTAATTCCTGCGAACCAGTATCTGGCCCATCAAGCACTTGGGGCCAATCCCTAGTTCGTGTGAAGTGCGCATGTGCGACCAAGGATGCGAAAACGTACGTTAGAACCAAAATTGTTACAAACCCATAGTACGAAAACCTCAATAACCCACCAACTAGCTTTGGGGCTTGTTACTGAAATTAAAATCGGATTCAAAGTAAATGGTGGAAAAAAATGTGTCCCGCATTCCAAAACAGTACATGTCAATGATCACTTCTGAGATTAATTGACATGACAGTTGGTGCACTTTTCTTCCATTCATCTATGTTCGTACGACGTCTGCATACGTTTTGAATCACATATCATATCTCAGGGTAGATTTTCAAGCATTCCTCGGCATGGCTAGAAATTGAAATTCCCTCGTGATAGACTGAGGGTGGCTAGGAGTATTTATTGGACTGTCCTTATCAAATGCCGCTTTGTGTTCAAAACTTGGATACAAGTCAGTTTTGGAAGAAACTAATGGTATCACAACAAGTGGAAGTGGCAAAAAATCTTCTCTCGGCTTCCAAGCTATCCCTCGGCGACTTTGACGAGTCAATCCTCCCTCTTCGCTTTATGGTATACTTCACACTGTACACTGTACACAATACGTAGTCGTCGGGTCGCTCAAGTTAGGTGAAATTTGACCAACTGATGGGAATGGTGGTACTAGAAGAAGCTAGAGCAAAAAGAAGTGTACCCAAGTACCTGGACATCTGGTGGGAGACCAGCAGTCAATGCATTACAACTTCTTCTCAAGGTCAAAGACTAGACCCGTTTCGAGGATTTTTTCAGCCCAAAACGATTGACTTCCCTATCCTTATCCCCAGTGAAACTATCCAGCTCCCGCAGGTGCTTAAGCCCAACAAAACCCCACAGGAGGCCATTTCCTATTGCGCTCCTCTCGATGAAGATGACCTTTAGAAGGTGCTCGTGCGTCATCAAGGTTTTAGGACCATCTTCAAAGTGGTTTTGACGCGGTTTTCATTCTACTCTGAGCGTTTACAATAACCATTTAGACTACTAGATCTATTCTTAGCCCAAGATAATGCGTCCGTACATACGTATATTGGAGTGATAGACCTGCATTTTCATCCTCCTGTTGTTTCCATTATAAAAATGAAGAGCATTGCCACAATTGTTGGTATCATTATCGTCATCACGATTGTCATTGTTGTTGTTGTTGTTGACTACAACATGACCTGATATTAGCAGTGCCGCCGAAATGACAGTACATCTACGAACTCGTGAGATCAGAGACAGATTCAAAATTGGGCCTTGATCTGGCGTTGATGGTGCAAAAAACATCTTGGCAGACCTTGGTCGGCTGAAGTATTGGCATCTTTTGGCAAAGACAAATGTTTCACTTTGGATCTCGAACTCGGGTTCTCTCCCACTCTGTCTCATTCACAAGAAACCATTTCAGTCCTTCATCATTCTTATCATATTATAAGGTACCTGCAATCTCCAATTAGCTCAAGGACTCACTAGAGCTCCAACCATTCGCTCCATCCATGTCTTCAAATTAAGATGTTCTCTAGTCTACTAAGTATATTGACTACTCGGGTACTACTAAATAATTAGAAAGAGGATTGTGCATGGACAACCTGATTGGGACTTCCCGCTCACTAATGCCTAGAACCAAGATGTTCTTGGTCAAGCGAAAAATGTTCTTCAACTTCATTGATATTCCTTTAATTAGTCAAAGGAGCCCTAAATTTAGCAAGGCCCATCGTTTCGTATGATTATGCTCTTTCATTTTCCCTTCCCAACTAATACGATCCGTGCTCAGATGAAGTGACCGAAATGAAAATAAAAGTGGCCATGAATCATGAGAGCACGTTTTTCTGAACACAATACGCCCTGGCCACTGTGGTTGCCTTTCTCGCCGGATTGGAGTGGGGGCAAAGCGATAAAGAGACCCTTATTTATTAGGATATCTCCGGTTTCATCGTCCAGATCTCGTGAAACAAGTCTTAAAACCTTAATCCCCCGTTAAATCAATCAAAGGTTCTCTTGGTTTGTCAAAAGGGCAGAGTAAGTTCCACTTGAAAGATTTGATAGAGATCTCTTCTCCAGACTTGTTTTCACCCTCTGGAATTTTAAGTCTAAGAAAAGACTTGATTTGGGATCCTCCATTGCACAATTCTGGTCGATTCTGAACGTACGTTGTGATTTGGTGGCTTCTCGATCATCAGACAAGTGGAATAAGCTTTGTTTTTGCCTTGATGTAAAAAATGAAGTTCCTAGACTGCTAATTATGGGTACAAAATCTCGCTGGATCTTCTTCCGGTGATTTCATTACTGGATCATTAATTTCGAGATTAGATCCTATCCTCCCCCCCCCTCTCTCTCTCTCTCATTTACTGCACGGTAGACTTAAGCTTTGAAACACGATGGGAAGTATTTTTGCAATTGCAAGTCATAAAATGCAATGCCAGATTGTCTGAGGACCCTATGCAGAGATCATAGGTTCACGCCACGCCAGGAAAAAAACCCTAAATCTCCCGAGATAGTGGGCATCTTTTTTCTTCACTGCGACCGGTCAGCAGGATGGACTTCTTTACTGCAAGATGCACTTTATTATCAAGTATGAATGCAGGGTTCCCATTTTTTGCCTTGTCAATGGACTCGTTAATGGTTGTGAATCTACACCATCGGGGCTATCATCATCAATATCATCAACAGCCTCCTTCTCCGTATAAAGCAATGTACCTTTGCCAGGTATGAAATCTCGAGTAATTTATCAAGTTTTCGGCGTGCCCCCAAAAATAAAACCACATCACCATTGGAAGGCCATGTACAGTTTAATGTTGAAGGATCTCTTGGAAACATCAAGTATGGTTGGTAGGGAGGCAGTTAGGTTGGCTGGTTGGTTGGTTGGTTGGAGTAGGTATAATCAAAAGCACCACGAAAATGGCATATTTTGCTTGTCTGGCCGGGCCTTATACGTTTGGCTTCAGGTGGAGGAGGGGGAGGAGGTCGGCCCAGGAAAGAAGATTAATCATTCACATTTATGAATTTGAACATGGAAAATTTATTTGCCCAGAAAATGCGTGCCTCAGGAGGGCGAGGACGAATGTGAGAGAATTAAAGTAATGAATGATCAGTTTCGGATTAGCCAGCTCTTTTGTCTCAAGATCGTCTACGAATCAGCACCGGCTTGGAATTCCGAAGGCCAAGCAATGCCAATCCAATCCCAGTCGTAATCGACGGTTTTTCCTCTTCATTCATGGCTAGACTTGGTTATCCTTGAGAAGTAAATGGTGCTCAAAAGTCTCAGACTGAGACATTCATTAAAACATCCAAAGCGATTTGTTCGTCGAAAGAAAAAGTTTCCGAGTACAAACGGTCTTGGAGACAAGCTCGTTCTCGTTTATTTGATGCGAGAAATTCGAACCACTGTTAGTAACAGACGATGTAATGAAAAGCAACAGTCTCCTCAAGATTCATTCATTGAAACCTGTTGTGTGTGTTTTTGTGTTTGTGGGGGGATGAAGATCGAGTCCCCAGATCTCAAGAGTCAGCAATTTGGCATTCCTTCCCACCGTTCCTCCTTCCCCTCCCCCCCTTCCCCCCTCCCCCCTCACTCTTTTTTGATCGAGCTCATCAAAAGGCAATTTTGCAGTTTTGCCACGAACCAGCTTGCCATAAATTGTTATGAGCGCTAATTTTCCAAGCCGAAACTTGAAATTAAGCAATAAACAACGTCAAAAAAAATAGACTCCAGTGCCATGAGCCATATTGCTGGATAGCCCTGAGAACCCTCCGACTCGTTATCAACCATGAAGATGCTTCTAGAATTGAAATAAGGAAAACTCTTGGACTTTGTGACAAACCAGAAACAAAAAAACTTTAAATATCCTGGAGGATGAGTGCGGAGGACGCTTCCCTTCAAAGAATTCGAAATGCTGCACACCAATCAAAGTCGATTTTCCCCGTGTGTTTGCTCGGCCTAGTATTGTTTAAAGGCCTGCAAATTGATTTTGGCCATGATTTGGCACTTTTGCTCTTACCTTTAAGAGGCCTTGACACATTCAACTCAGAGCTATCGACATTCTTTAGAGCCTCGTGCACTCTCGTCAGAAATAGAATCGAACGAATTGCCTCTTGCGTTTTCCTCTCACTCTCAACGACTTCACGACCCATGAAATCGCTCCAAGTAGTCTCCGACGATCTTACGCTACTATGTGCGTACAGTACACGAAAAAGATCCATGGACCAAAGCTTACATTTTTCAGAAGGCCAAAAAGAATGTAACAGACTAATAAGTTCGACTATAATCCGATCGATCGAAGATGTTTACAAGTACGTCACTCTTTCCGATATTGGTTGCACAGTCCCCCGCAGCTAATTATTCTTTTATTTTTTTATTTCAAAAGGAACGAGGTCACTTTCTATTTGAGGCAGGTCTCGTGCATACTTTGAGATCCAATGTCCTTGAGGAACAAAACCTCTTTCTTCTCCTCTTGACCATTGACTGCCCACCGACCTCAATCGCTACAACACCCCAACTTTCTACTGTTATGACTACTAGGTAGTACCGCTAAATAGCTATTTTTAGCTGATTGAGGGGTTCGATTGAGCAAAATATGAAAGACCTCCTTCATACGAGGCAGTTGTATTGACTTTCTTGTACCTCGTTTTATGAGAAAGACTACGTACATACCTACAAGCCTGATGCTTGTGCCGTGCGCCACAATATTGAGGGCAGATCGAAAAGGCTTCGAAGGAACTGCTACTACGTATGCCAGGTCATTTGAACGAAATAATGAGCCTGTTCCAATCACGTTCGGAGCCATCATTTGACCAACGTGAACTTTGTTGCAAATTGCTCGGCTTGATAGCCATTTTGCCATTTTGATTCAAGTAACGATCGCATAAACGTGCAGTATACAAGTGATCTTTCTCTGGCATAAATGCAGGTCATCGTGCCACCTTTATCACAACCTGAAATCCAAAGAAGCCAAGCCAAAACGGGGTAGCTAATGCAATCGCTGCCGCTGAGTGCCTTTTCGAAGTTGTACTCTTCGTACTTCACTTTTCTTGTGAGAGTAGATATGACCCTATTCAAGGATATGCCCAAACAGTTTGTCATGATTATTATTATATAGCCATCATGAAGTGCATCAGAAGGTAGATCTGATTTCGAAATCTGATCCCACAATGCCTCTTCTGCTTCACCTCCGCCGAGAAAAAGAGAACTTTTGTTTTGTCGCCGTCGTACGTTAGACAATTTACCAATTCGTACAGACATCTCGTGTATGAATCCATGCTTTATTCACCATCCTGCACGAATGGAATCATTGTTCTGCCAGAGTATGTTTAACCAAACCGGACTTGAACGGCAACTTGCTTCCTAATGTGGCACACTGGCTACTGGCTATTGGTTATTTGATTTGCTACTTCATATTGCATTGCAGTAGGAGGTGTCACTCTTTAGCACTAGTTGGGCCTGGTTATTATTCCTGCCATGTCCATTCGTCAGCATGGACTTGGAAAGAAATCTAGGAATGAGCCAAAAGAATAAAGGGCGGAGGGGGTAACCAGAACAAAGCCGACTCTTCAAAATCTCACTTCTTTTGGCACGGCAAACCATCGGGGTCAATTCATTCAGCACTGTGGTGAGTGCGCTGAACAGATCCGGCCAATTTCATTGGGGCGAGGTTGAGCAATCATCTGCCATCGAGCCAATATATCATTGCGTTCACAACGACGATTTGTCATTCGCATTTTCTTGCTGGGAATTATAGACGGACGTATATGTGACAACATTGGACACCGTTTGTTCATTGGACTTTGTACGTACGTACGACCAAGAACCTTCAAGTCGTTCATGTCATCAGGCAGAATTGGATCAACCAGCTCTTGCGAAAATGAAGCCAAACTTGATTTTGGTCACGATCCAATATCTTTTGAGAATGACTGCTTGTCTTTGAGAATGACCTTTGGTGAGCTCAAGTGCATCATAAGCAATGTTCAATGGAAAAAATCCTTCCAATTTCAATCTCAGTTGCGCAAAACATGAATGTGACCTTTAGCAAGACCTCGAAGAGCATCGACTACCCCTAAAAATGACGAGAGGTTTGCTGACAAGGCGGCTTTTTTCCATTCATACATCTCGCGAATCTTACTTGGGGATATTTGGATCATACGAAGACTAATTGAACCAAAGCATGACTTGGATGAAAAGTCAAAAATATCCAGTCAAAAGTGTACCACAAATCATAAAAGTACTCACCCTCGCTAATTGCACGGTGTGTTGCTCTTGACGAAGAAAGACAGTGTTGCCATTGACTGTGGTGGTCAGAACTGACGATGGAGAACTATTGTTGGAACTATTACTGCTACTGTTGTGGATTGTGTTGTTTAAATTGTTGTTGTGATGGTGAATATGGTTGTTGTTGCTGTTGCTGCTGGCAATATTGGTACTGCTACTGCAGCTGCTGCTGTGGTTGTTATTGTTGATATTGTTGTTGTGACTAAGGAACATTTTGTTCTGATTGTTTAAACTGTTGGTAAATCGAAGTCCTGGCATTTTGGGAGCCCGATTGTTGCCGCTAGACGCGTCGTCATCGACCACATTGATATTATCTTCCGAGTCAAGAGGCTCGTGTTTGATGGTAATGTTCTCTTCGGCCAAAGGCTGCATTCGAGGATGCTTGAGCAACGAGGACGACGTCGAAGACGAGCTGCTGTTCTTCTGTTGATTCGAGGCTGAATGCATTGGAATGCAAGGGTAGCATTCCGTTTCCATGTCTGCAAAGAAAAAGAGAAAGAAAAAACGTAACGTGGTGAGAGTTTCAGTTGAATTGAAAAAAAAGAACCACTGATTTTTGAACAGGTCTACTGCACACTGCACAAAAAAACGGTACGTCAATTAGCAACGTCACCCTTTAACTTAGTACTTTCAAAGTCCAAAGGAAGGGGAACATCTACGAATGGAGCCGATAAATCACCCTTTCCCCAGCAATTACATACTTCCAAATAATTTCCTATTTGCCCCGAAGAGATTCGGTAGTCCAGGCACTGCACAGAAGCACTCACTTGGCACCACTCGTTAGCTCTCGACTCGGAGACGACATACAGGGCCAAGAGGTTTTAGGCATATGCACCTTCGCTTTCAATTATGCAATTATAAGATCGTGGTCCAAGAGTCATTGGAATCGTTGAGCGGGATAAAAAAAAGCTTCACTGGAATTGCAATTAACAGGATCGTTCCAATTTTCATTCATACGAGATGTATCCTTGTGATTGGGTATGCCGACAAGACTGTGGGTTCACTGGATCAAAGTGTCGAGTTGCAAATTCAATTGAAGAAATCCTTATTGAAGATAGTCGATTTTCGTTTCAGCAAGTGTAAAGTGCCTGGCCCCCATGAAGAGATCAGCCGGAGATTTCAATTACAGATCCTGCAAAACAATTCTGCCAGCCAGACCATTTATCCTGTACGTCAGATTGAGTATTGCGCTTATTTACGAGGTTAAAGCAAAAGAGTTCCCACCAGCCACCTACTTGAGATTGACATTGGCAAATCTACCATTAGTCTCCGAGATAGGAGTACAGATTTCATTGGGGAGGGTCTGATTGGTGGTGCCAAGAAGATGGGAGGGAGGATCTTTGCCCCAACAGTCTCAAGATGACCAACCAAATTGAACATGTCGCTACGCCCAAAATCAGCTCCAACCTTGAACTTTGGAACTTTGTCCATTTTGGCTCAAACAGATCCTAAGAGCAGTTGAAAAAAAAAAGAATTTCACACAACCTCCTTCAACGACACAGTAGGTGAGCAAGAGGACAAAAAACCCTCATGTTTGCGAAACGTGGTTGGCCGGGATGGGAAAAACCATGCAAAACCAGATTGTTCAAGTGAGCGAACTACGTAGAGAGAGAGAGAAGAAAAAAATGACGAATTCCTTGGCAAACTTTCTAGCCTGATTATGGAGCCTCTACGAACTTCAACGATCAAGGTAAAGAAAACGAGTAGGAGGATAGGTTAATGGTCAAACCAACCAACCAGTCAACCAACTGAGCAAGCAACCCACTGCAACTGCTACCACTCTGGCATTGGACAGCATTTCATGACAGACTCGACTGTCATCTCATTGGTCAAACACTTACTAGGGCCAGACGTATTGTAGTGGTGGTTCAACTGGAGAAACCTGGAGTTCCGAGCTCTAGTGCTTGGACGGGACCAGAAACCATGACTAAAATCTAACACAAAACTCGTTCTGATCTGCCCTAGTTCACAAGTTAAAGAATGCAAATCGGCGTGAAGACGCCTTTTCAACGACAAAAGGTTATTTGGTGGGGCCAAAACAACAGAAGAGCAACAATCAGCCGTCTGTTGAAGACGGACAAGCGAGTTCTCGGGTAGAATGTCGTGGTATTTACCGATAATTAAATATTCAAAATAATGACGTGACATAAATTGCGTTACTTTCAGGAATTCGGAAGCTGACGGAAGTGGAACGAACACAAGCAAAAGACAAACGACCATTGACTACGAAACATAGTGCTACATTTGTCGGTCGTGCTGGTTGACTTTTTTATCTTTCCATTTTTTTACGAGATGCCATGGACAGATAAAGCACAATTTAAAAACAACGTAAACGTCCAAAAAGCAAGAACATCAATAACAGCACACCTTCATTTGAACGCCTGGGTCTGATTTCTAATGGCCGGCCATTCATACAAACTTGGTGGAAAGTGACAACCGGCGAAGACGCTCTTAATTTCCAATACCTGGATGAATCGGACTTTCGTTGGCTTTGTCAGAACTGATCTGACCGTGGTTAGGGTGGGCGGCTGAGTTAAGTTGAGATCTGCACGACAACCACTCAAGAAACTCTGCATGCAGCTCACCTGACAAGCTCGAATAAATCAAGCCGTTTGTCAGGGGCCCTACACATTTCTCCTCGTATGTCTGTCTGTCTTATTCGGACCAATCATCATTTGTACTTTCCACGCAATAACATAGTAATAGTTGGGGCACGAAATAGGAGCTCACTTGTCTGGTGCTTCACTATGCACTGCAGTTCTACCCTATGAATGGGAATTACCTTCCTGGTCTGTGAGAGTAGGCCCGTATGTGCGTACGCAACTACGTACGTTCGTACGTTCCCTTGCGTCCACACGAACGAACATAAATCATGTTCTCGCCGAAAAAAGTTTCCAAACAACGACATTTAAGCCCATAAAAGGTTGCAGTGTGATTATGCATTTTTCATGCACTTCCCCATTTCAACTGAATGTACACAACTCACTTCTACTTCAACACTATGTTTAACACATTGGCTCGGCGGAAGAACGACTTGTAATCATGTATTTGAACAGCTATGATTTTTCACCAACATGCAGTTGGTCATTTGCGCTTGGAGGTTCTAAAAAGTCACAACATTGGATGATTTTGTCCGGCTAGTTCTCATCCCAGATCAGGGTGTGGTTCATTTCACACCGATGAAGAATTCGGCGAATCCAGGGTGCTTCCCTTGGAGTCTGGCAACTTGGATAAGAACTAGCATGCAGCTAGCCAGATAGCTAGCTAGCTGCTGAGCGCCCAGGTCAGATTCCGACAATAATTTTGGATGCTCAGGCTGGCTGAGTTGAGTCAAAAGTGTCCGCGATCCTTCAACTTAACTCTTTTACAACAGACTCTGGTCGATTTCCATTCAGCGGCGTTGAACCCGAGGCCTAGCAGGCAAGCCGACCGACCGAATTTCACCTTGATATATCATGCCTTTTAATGAAGCCAATCAAGGAGACCATTCACGTAAGGAGACCTCCCATATTTTGGCAAACAGGCAGATCGTTCTTGTAGGTAGTTCTCGTTGTACTGCTGCATGGTTGTTGTTACTACTACTATATGGACTACCACCGTCAGAGCTGGCAAGATTTCGAAGAGAGTGAATTGCAAGGATTTGCATGTGGGAGACGGACGAAACGAAACGGCAATTCATTATGCATGGACCAAAATTTTCGTTCGTTTTGAGTCGACCGCAATACTTCGCACATACGATAACCGGCTCTACAGAGATAGAACGAACGGATTGGCTCGAAAAGAATTAAACCTTTTTTTTTCTCGTTGTGCTGATGATCGGCGAGAGTTTCCAAGTGTAAAGAAGTCAGTTGTTCGGTTATCACCGATTTCGTAAAGTGTGCGTAGACATCATCTGACTCGGGTTAATTGAAGTCATTTCTTGAGAGCTCATCATCTGCAAATAGTTACTGAGTGTGTGTGCGTGAATTTGAGTGTGCATGGCGGCCTTCTGAGATCCTTCATTCCAGAATACATGATACGCACTCAATGGGGGCTACTACTGTGACTTCTTCTTCTGATTCCTCTTACTACAAACACCAGTCCATGGGATGATCAGGATTTTTACGACTGGAAGAGCAAAAATCCCGCCAAGGTCTCTTCTTCAACCTCAATATTTGCCCCTTCTGTCTTTGGAGAAATACTAATACACATACATACGTACTACTGTAGTAGATCTCAGATCGGGACAGGGCAATCATGCAGTGTGCGTGCTTTGTTCCTTGCTCAGCGTCTCCATCCAGTCCGATGGTATACTATGTATGTTGGCGAAAATGGCTCTGCCCTTGGAGGAAACGATCACGTAATGAAATCTCAGATCGGTCTTTGTCATGATCTGAAATCTGCTTGAACAATAGGTGCAAATAGGAGCCGTGTATCTTTTATCTTAGGCAAAGCCAAAGGATTTATCAGCTCGGCCATCGGGCTTCCAGCAAGACACATGAATGCCCACGAATGTCGGGCAATATTGGGCCTCAATCGGCCCGGTTCAAAGGTTCAAAGGGTTGATAACTACGAAGGTAAACCCTACTCGGTACTTCAGACATGGGAAACTTCCTATTCCGAGAATGCCTTCAGACTTGGTAGACTTTCATGTCTAGTCAAGGGATGGAGTTATCAGATCAAACAAAAAACCTAACCTCACTCGCTTGTTCGCTCGCTCTCGTTCTGATGTGAGGTCGGTTTTGAGTCGCGTCTGATTTGTGGCTAGACCTCATTCGACTCACTCGTCCTATAATTTGAAACACGTCAGGCCAAATCAAGCAGACGATAGCACTGGCTTTACACAGCCAATGTAAGGCTTTCCTCTGCAGGGGAATCAAGGCCCATGAATGACAACTCACAGTCTATATCAAAGCATATCCATTGGTTGAGTCGATTTTGGCATCCTATTTGATAAAGAAACCCCTAGTGTGGTGGATGGAATCTCTCATTTTCCTAGCAAGAAACCTTTTGGTAGTCGCAAAGACTACGGTTATGGTAAAGATTTTCACTCCGAGAGAAACTGCTGGGCGTGATGCTAAGTTTGTACAATAGAAAATAGAGAGACTCAACTGGGCCAGCCATTTCCATGGACGAACTGCACTGCCGATTAAAAGACGTGGCTTTATTTACGATTGTCCGAGGAAAATTGGTCTTTCAACTGTTGACACCCTGATGATCTGTATAGCAGCTATGCACTCGAAAAAGGCATTCAAACTGGCGTTGGTCGTCGAATTTATGAAACGAGGCGTTGACCGAATTAGTACCACCTCGTCCTACTTCTCGCACGCATTGAGATGTCAAGCAATCATAGCATCGTGTCTAATGAAACTCCGATCGAAAAGGAGTTCGAGACTGGAATGGTCACTCTTGTTGAAGGGTGCGTGCCCCAACCGCGTGACAGCGATACTTCAAGTAGTTTCTCAGCATTCTTGAATTTCTCTCTCTCTCTCTCTCTCTCTTTCTTTCTTTCGTTCTCAGTTCTCGAGTCCTGTGGCGTTTCCTTAAGGTCAAATTGCTGCAAACTCCGTGATTATCTCTCCTCCTCCAATGGATATTTGATAACCGTGAACCATTTATGGGCATTTCCCGACTTGGCTAAAAAGGACACTCGTCTCAAGGTTAGCCAAACAGAACCGGATTTAGGGTCCAAACTTGATAAGACATAATATTTGGCCTACCATCTTGCAAGCTGAGTGGTGAGGCTGGGATGCTATCCCCATCGCTGCCCGCCTCATTGGTCATCGAGTAGGAGTGCTCGTGTTTCACGGCCTTGGGAAACTCATCCGCATTCATAGAGGGGAGAGAGTCTGTCAGTAGGCGGTCCTTGTACACTAGTGAGCCATTGGCACCATCCGGAAGGTGCATATTCCCTCCACTCGAGAAGAGGCCGCATCCTGGACCCAGCACTGATGAGGACCAATCGCCCAAGGGACTATCCTAAAAGAGGTAGAAAAAGTGGAGTTCAAAATGGATTCTCAGTCATCGGCATTCCATTAAGAGAAGGGTTAATGTGGGCTCGACCCATTTGACCTCCAGTATCGGCATGAATTGCAATTCAACGACGAAATCTGCACCGCTAGACCCGGGAGCAGAGGGGTGAAAAGGAATTTCCGTTGTGGATTCATTTTGAGGCTTACTTGTTACCTCGATTTGATAGGCATCTACTGCATCGTCCTCGCACGATCCACACCCGGAGTTGCGATGATGAACTGGGGTGAAGGAAATGTTCGAAAACCATGATGCATTCTCCCAACCTACTTTCATGGGTCCAATAGCTTGCTCGAGCAATGGTTCATGAAGTCAGTCGAAGTGAGTGAGTCAGTGAGTCAGTGGACTCTAGGTTGAGTTCATCAGAGGATTTCTTCATCCCAGCGTGAGTCTTCCAAAAGTTTGTCAACGCCTACAAGCTATCAATTTTCACAATGAGGTTGAACTAAACGTGCTGGATGGATATACATTTAAATCCCATGACAATCAAAACAGGACGATTTGGCTGAACCCCTTTCCCATCACATTGTTTCACGATGGGAATCCCTGCGTTTCAATTCGACATAAGCTTCAATACTTGTGTGGGTACTGCACTACTATATTGCACTTCACTAACAAACCTTACGTTGTTGGTCCTCAATTACATAATTTGACGGATTAGCTTTTGATTCAGATGAGTTTCCATTTTTCCTTTTCCATTTCTAAACACTTTTTCTCGTTATGCCTTAAGGTACAGTACATAATTACAGAGTTGCAATAAAAATAGAATTTGGGAAAAGACGAAAAGTGCCCCTCAATTTTCTGTGCATGATTCACGAACTGATTTCTTGCATATACATCCATTTGATAAACAAGCTAAAAACCCTTCAGGCCTTTTCGGATTAATAAATCAACCATGTACTCTGTCATGTGAGTCAAAACCAGGTCGAATTGTTTTCTCACTCTACATTTACCAACTCTGACACAGAGACGATCTTACCAATTCGATCCAAATACTAAGCAGCATACTGAAGTGAAAATAAACCGTCTATTTAAACCAAATAATTCACTAATATCTGCCGCAATCTTGTCATCGTTGTGAGCTCTAGGTTATTTCTTTATCTTCAACTCTCCCCTCTTCATCAATACGAGAAGTGAGTACGCCCAAATCTGAATTATGGCTTAAAAGGTCTACGTATATGAGCTCTCCACCAGGAAACAGGATATAAATCACATCTACCCAGAAATGTATGGGATGTCTGTGTATGTGCGTGCGTGCGTGCGTGCAGGCGTGCGTGCGTATAAAACTGTCTCTCTACCTCCTATCTTCCCGGAGAGTTAGGGGAACATGACAAAATTCGGCACATCCACGTCGATCAAGGAAAAAAGGTTCATTTTCCCCGATTTTCTGCCACATGTTGCTCCCCGGTCTCCACCCGAGTCACTCAAGTGTGATGAGCTAATCATGAACATTGTGACGAGGAGGGATGAGATTTTCAAAGTACCCCCAGTCAGAAGAGTCCTCTCGGTTGGTAGTTTAGTTTGGTGGCATTACTCAGTACTTGACAATGACAATCGACAGCCACATAAGTTATCCATCACTTCGGTCGGTCTCAGAGAGGAGACCGGGTGTCGACAAAACCATGCACACTTGGTCTGGATTGGCAAGCACAATGTAGTGTTCAATGTATGTCCAACGACCGCAGTCGGACGTACGTAAAGTATGTGTACTGAAGTACTAAATCTCTTCATTTTCTTCGTGTACCGAGAGTACTCTTAGGAAGCGGCAGAGGTGTACTTTGGTGACTAGTGGGTATAACGCGAAAGGAAGCTTTGAAGTGAGTCAGTCAAGGCTCCAAAAATGAAAATCTGCAGCGTCATAATGAAAAGGGATCACTTCTTCCCGCCAGTAAAAAAGTACTTGCGTCTCATCTGTCCGCCCTATCGTCTCCAGTCTTTGGTAGACTTCGAAGGTAAAAAAACTTGAGGCCGTGAAAAAGTGGGCCATTGTGACATTCAAATCCTAATCAGTCTCCATGTGAGTGGATTTATGTAGTTGCACATGGACGTGCCGGCTCGATATGTGCATTCAAGTGTCGGCATTCTTTAGGTGTCAATTAATGGTCTTTTGGAAAATTCAATCCTCAATCAAACGGACAAGAGCCCATCAGGCCATCCCAATTTGACAGCTCAGTGGGCACGAACATTCCATTTTCAAATCTTTCGAGAGAGAGAGAGATGGAGTTGGTTTGGATGCACTTCGTGTTTGGAGTGGCGTTTTAATACCTTTCTTATGTTGGTCAGACCTCGGAACAAACCCACCAACCACTGCTATTGTGTTCGAACTACCTAAAGACCCACCTTGGAAACAAATTAATTTCGGGACAAAGTATCATTACAGACAATGAGTAGCCCGACTGAAAAAAAGTTGATCACGATCCGCACATTTCATAAGGAATGATCTAACAAGTAGATTCAATGTCCAAGGTTCAGTCCGGCTGAGATGGGCTCGAACAAAAGGCTATTTAGCTAAGGCAAATTTGCACTCTTTCTTCAATGTTTTTCATAGTCCAGGGATCATTGCCATCAAATCGTCCCATTGTCTATACAGTAACGTACGATATGAAATGAAATGACAAGAGTGACGATGATTATGACTATGGTTCCTAGTATGATGATGGTACCCGTGACAACCAAGATTCTTACCACTAAACCATTATGACTGGCCTTAAGGCCATCAATGACAGTAATTAAACAACCAAAATCATTCGTTTTTGGTTTCATGAGAACCAGGAACTGTGCCCTTAAACAAAGGCAGGATCAGCGTGCTGCTAGATTTTAATTGTCGCATCGCGACAAAGTTCAAAAATAACACTTGCGCATTATAAATCGCTCGTTAAAAAACATGGGAATCGCAATCCAATATTGGTGTATAAAAACCAGATTTGATTGCCTAATATGGGAGTGCGGTGTAAAGATGCTCCTAATTCAATGTTAAAGACTGTAACCGTAGAAATCCAGCCGTCCTTATAATATAATATAAACCACCTAAGACTTTGGTTTGAATTTTTTTGTCGATTGAATATGAAGGTTGAAAATTCAAGTTCATAACCAAATGCAAATCTAGGGGAATATAAAGAACCAAGTTCTCGTTAAGAGTTGACATCTAAATAGAATGAGTCAAAATGACCAAAGTACACAGATCAACCTTTGGCTGAGCCGCTTTGAGGCATGAATTTTGACCTGTTCCTCATGGCACTTCAAATGTTTAACGATGTTCCCCATTCCAATCAAAAGTACATAGGAAACATCCATTTATCAAAAGAGCTTACATGATACTCAGTTGAAAGCAGTGGAAAAGAATCAACGAAAGTAATTAGTTTTCACGAGATTCAGACCTAAAAAAGCGCTTTTCAAGCACAAGATAATTGTTTAGCCATTTGTGCCAAAGGTAAGAGGCTTTTACCGAAAGTACTCATCATAACATCAAAACATCGGTGCAAGCGTTATCAATAGAGAGCAAACACTCCATAGAGCATTACAGCATTACATCTTAACATTTCCCTTGTTTTTTCTACAACTCTGGCCAACTTCAAAGGTACAATTTCACACTTCACCTTATGTTCACTTCAAGGATGGTTTCGGCTTCACCAAAAAGAATGAACCGGCACTCTGTGCTGCTTAAATGCTAAAACTGATGGTCTTTGATCATTTTTTTCTCACTTAAGACATTGGTAGTATTCACCTACAGCCATTTTGGATCTGAATAATTTCGAAGATACGAGAAACCGTTCTAGTAATCTATGATATTTCGTAAAGTACTTATGCATTCCTGAGTACTTTCGCTATGACATATACCACAATAGTTGGCGTATCTATCTACGTATGTATCCTAATACGCAGAAGATTTTACATCTACACATTTGGTTTGGAGGAAAACCTACTCCCAGAAAAGCACTGGATTTTACCCGAACCGAAGCGGAATGAAAGAGCGAACGGTGGAAACGGAGATGTGTAATCATTTGAAGAATTTGAGGATTTTGCCTTGAAGAGACGCAAACGAAATTCCAACTTATTTGATGGGAGATCACCAATCTGAAATCATCTATCGGAGATCGCACCGAAGCCTGATCAGAGGGAACAACGCAATTGGCGCTCAGAGAGTAACCCTGCGGAACCCCTGACATTTCGGTGTACAAGCGAATAGAACACCGACATCGATTGCTAATAGCGGTTCCAATCCCAGCACCCAACGAGGAGCAAAAAGAGTGTTCCTCTTCCTGTCGAAGCGACAAAATAATTGCCTTCAGTCTTTGAATGCTTTCTGACGTGACTTTAATTTTTCAGGATGCCTACAGCCACAACAATCAAAAGTGTAGTACCAGTACTCCTACACCTAATACCACCATCATCATCATCATCATCAACATCAACATCATCAGGATAGTTATCATCATCATCTGCATTATGAGGGCAGCTACCCTGAGGGCGGCCAAACCCTCCTGCTCGTCCTTCTCTTGTTGGTTCTCGTCTTGCCCCTTCCGCACTCCATTCGTTCGCTTTCAAGAGTACTTTGGTTTTGTAAATGGCATTGAGAGGACCTTGACATTTCTCGGAGCCTTTCTAACACGAGTGCCCTAAGCTAAACTGATTTCAAGTTCTCAGAGGTTTATGGTCTGATTACCTTGCCAACAAAACCCTTTCGTTGCCACAGAATGTAGAATGTGCGTATGCATCGCCTATGAACTTCTGTGGAACCAATTAAGTGGCTTTTAAGCATCATCTTGGTCCATTCGAGCAGGCAAAACTCAAGCCCAAACACGCGCTTATCCCCACTCTGAGGGCAACGGTTTGGTCAGAAAAAGAAAACGGCTCCTAAAAACTCCTTCAAGGCTAATTTTCCGAAAATGTGTTGTGAATAATCAAGGTCGGACCAACAACAACAACGAATAGGCAGAAGATTGGCAAAATATGGCTGTTATTTTTTAAAGCGAGTGCTTCCGCCTAAGTTTTCAAACTAATTGTAGGATAGCATGAAGGTAAAATGTCTGGAGCTAAGTGATTTGTACTTTGATCTTCTCATGGGTTCCCGACGATGGCCGGTATTTTTCCCGGTCTCGACGACGAAGAGACCCGGTGCGAGACGAGAGGGTTTTTCTGTAACGAAGTACGTTCCTTTTGGAGTGCGTACAAGTTTTTTCGGAGCGCTCGAATCTCAACCATCAACTTCTTCAAATGGACCTGTCTCGCAAGTCAAAGAAACTTATCGAAAGGGCGGAGGTACTTGCTCAATGCCTCAAGCCTAATATGAAGTGCTATCAAGGTATCTTGTTTATTGAGTGTGGTAATCTTGTCTCAATCATGTACCCTCGGGAGTGACTGAGAGATGAATCAATCAGCGCATGCCAAATTGGAAATACATGATTTGCTATGTAGTAGGCAAGCCATTTTTTATTCTCTCCTCGCCAATTCATTATGAAGCACGAGTTTGCACTTTGCTGGTAAGGGGTCCATTGAGAAGTTGGGCGCTTTCAACTAGCTTTTTTTCGGTTGAGCTACAAGCATCATCCGTGAAACGATCGCTTTTTGAGGCTTGGCAGGCCCGACTGACTACATAGGACGGTTGGCTAGATGGTTAGATGGTTGGTAGGTAGATTGGTAGGCAGGTAGGTTGGCTGGTTGGTTGGTGTTGAAGAGGCCAATCGCTTTTTAAATGTCAGTGGGTCACCCCTCACGCTCGTACTCGGTGGCTGAATTGCGTACAGAATATTTTGTACCATGGACAAAACCTCAAGAATCACGAGATGTGATGAAGAAAAAAAAACAATCCAGATTCAAACTCCGATTTTCTCCCAAATGAAGCTGCGTTCAGAGGGTAGTGCTTGAGCATGTTTTGTACTAAAGTAAAAGATCCTTGGAATGATTGTCTAAAGCAAAGAGTTTTGACTTAATTTCAAGTGAAGCTAACTTGATCCATGCTATCCCAAAACTATTTTGCTAGCGGCAATTTAGACGCTAAAGAAAGTGTTAAGACTTGATGGCAATCTCAAAAAAGTGTCAGGTTTGATCCACGGGGAAGGCGAATAAATAGAAGGCTCGCAAAATATTTGACAGGGTCAAGTTCATACAAATAAGTGAAAGATAGGCTATTTGTTTTCACTTTAGTAGTGTCTTGACACGCATTTTATGTTTGGGCACGTTAATGAATCGCTCTTGTAGGAACTGACAGTGCTAACAACCAATTATTTCTGCTTTAGATGCATATGAGCGAGGGCCAGATTTTGGTCTCTGACGTTTTCCAATTCATTTCACGTTGACGAAACTTCTTTGGGAATCACCGTCTTTAGGAGGTTAGTGCAGTGCACGTTGAAACGCATGAATAATTTTTGCCTGGCCTCTGTCGAGAGCAACTCGGACTGAGAGGCTCCTCAAGATGAAAAAAAGGTAGACGTGAGATGCAGTCCAAAAATCGGAACTGAGAATGTACCAAGACCTTTTAATTCTGAAAACCTGAATTGACCTCGTTCAAGCCTGTTGAAGTTGCTCTCTGATTCCCGCAAGCTCTGCTGATTGGGCTTGAACTTCTCATTCGGGATATCTCGGAGAACCATCAGTGCGGTCACATAAGTACGTACATACACACACACATTCTCTCTCTTTCTTTCCCTCTCTCTCTCACACACTCACACTCTCACACACATATACACACACTACTCAACCATAAAATAGATCAAAAAGAAAGAGGCTTAAGCCCAGAGTGATTTATAGTGGTTCACAGAACGTCCGGCATGGATGACGGTATTGGGAGGCATGGGGAGGGGGAGCGTATCTGGTTTTAGACTTAATTTCCTTAGCCCCCGAGGTTTCACATCATTTGGAAGTATCTTTTCTGTATACTGCTAACGGGGTTATCGACGCGTTTTTAAATTTGGGTCGATTGATGAATGCTGCTTGATACCTGATCTTAATCTGGATTTCACTTCAATATAAAAAAAAAAAACATAAAACCGGTTATGCACAGAAATCATAATTTTACTTGCTCAAGCTTCTTGGTCTATTTTGACATTTCCTAGGGCCGCAGCATTAGTTTTGACAGGACGCTGGGCAAACATTGATCTATGTCTCGAGGATGGCAAGTTTGGAATCTCTTCCTCCACCAGTACCAATGTCACCCTGATCCTGATTAAAATCTTCATGTTACCACAACCGAGGACACTGATAAGGTAAACAAGGCAAAAATGATTGTTTACGCGTTGGTTTCTCAGCATCTTGTTGTTACCAAGCCCAACTGACAACCGTTTTACAGCACCACAATGAACGGACGGACGGAGGGCCGGACGGTCGGAGGAAACCCGAGGGGATGGAGAAGGAGGAATGGTTTTGGGGCACTTTGAGGAAGATCAGATCCAGTCCACAGTGCAGACTAACAACGCAAGATGGGGCGTTGCTTGCCGTTCATGACGAGTCTCAATGAGTCCCAATTCGGGCAGATAATTAGTCGTCTCCTGGAGGCCATCCTCACCACTCGAATCATTCCATTTTTCCTTATAGCTTAATGATAGTAGTTTCCCACCATTTCAACCCGGCTATTTCCTTGACAATGAGAGGACGATTCACTTCGAATCGTGAGTTCATCTCGAGGGTAGGCCGTGGTTGATTCACCACTATGTATACTAGTACATCCGAGTGAGTGCAGGCAGTAATCACTGAGAGGGCTGCTTCGAATTCGATTTTATGAAGCACGTCTCCAAGCCATGTCTGTGGTGGAATGGAGGAATGCCACACTGGCATTGACTTAATGACAACTCCACTTGGAAGTCGATATCATTGACAATACAAACGATCTGAATGTTGACCATTTGTCAGATCATTTTCAATCCCACAAATATGCGGGTGTGTGTGTGTGCGTGTTTGTGTCTGGAAACGAGTATCATTCCTACACGATATTGACGGGGGGGCTCATATGAATAAATTTCTTCTCTACTAAAACGTGATTCTCGGAGATCATGCAAGGCTGAATTCAGGTGAAGAACGAATACTCAGAGGAAGAGCGAGCAAGACAAGTCCCTTCTAGTACGATCACTAAAACCATTGCACAACTGCAGAGAATGGACCAGAAGTTAAAAATGGAGAGCGGGCTATTCTCAACCTCACTGGGTTGACATTAGTTTACGAAACTGATTTTCACAATGAGCAACAGCTTACGAGGGAAATGATCTTCTGCCTTTTTCTACCTACTAAGAAAAAGACGACGGGAAATGATCTTCTGCCTTTTTCTACCTACTAAGAAAAAGACGACACTTTTCTAGATTAAAAAAATGCCCACTTGAAACTACCCTTGAAGGTCAAAAACACGAACTTAAAAAATCGACTTGTTATTTCATGTACTATGGAGTGAGCCAACATTAAGGTTTAACTATTTGGCGTACCAAAGTGCTTCGTCAATCTTCGACCTTGGGTTAAATGATAGCTCCTAGATATAGCATCAATATAAAAAAGCGACCCGTCGCACATCTCTTTTTATCGACACGAAATTTCCAGACAGTCATTTTTTTCTTGGGCTATAAATTCAGCTGTCGCTACGATGAGTCTCCGTCATGACCTCGTACAAGAAGGAAAAATGTTCCCTGGCTTTTTCTCTCGTGAAGCCCCTAAAGTCAAATTCAATGAAGCCTTCCAATTGGATTTCGAGTTATGATTATGAATTCAACACGACCTTTCGCTCCATACAGATGATGATCCTTGGTCATTATGTCAGCGTGGTTCTCGGTTCACGTGTGTGATCTAATTCCTGGTTTCTTTCATAGTACTATATGTAGATTCGTGCATTCCTTTTGAAACAAAGTTTTCTTAATCTTACATATTTTTCGTAAATGTAAGGATAAACAGACCGAAGGCAAGCCAGAATGCTATCCTATTCGGTTGAAAACCAAGCTGTGAAAAAAAGCCAGAAAATCGAGTGGAAATCGATCTCCTGGAGTGCATGCAAATGTAAGTGGATTTGGTGGCTTAAAAAATACGGCACTTCTCTAATGACGACAGACCAACCCGTGTATGCAGGGTCACGAAAATCTTAGATTGCTTCTGAATACTATCTTCATAATGTGAGAGGCTGCCAAAACGTTTGAAATGACGACACCGCTCCAAATTCGCTGCCTCTCAGATTTTTGATTATTCCCGAGGTGTATTATCACAAGTACTATTTCACCTCACGGATGACTATATTCATTTCGAAATGTACGAAACACGGAAAAATTACCGAATTCATTTTAACCTTATGTGAGAGAGATTGGAAAAACAAACATAGTGTTTGTCGCTCTGGGGTGAATCTATCAATTCCGTCTATATTGTGTGTAAGAAAGATGTGTGAGGGTTAACGAGCACTTGTACTAATGCATTTGTATTTTCTAGGAACCCCTCGTCCTCTTTGCCTCCATCTTACCTAACCTCGAGCATTCTTTTTAGAGACCTTGCGTTGGTGGGATATTTAGATGTACATAGGTGCAGTGATGCTGCCGCTATTGCTTCTGTTGCATGGATGAAGCTTTTGAAGTAGTATTGTTAGTTGTCTGTATGCATTCAGTTAGCTCGCATCAACCGGATCCTCTCGATCTCACTCATTCAGTTTGATTCCATGCCGTCTTCTTAGATAATACGTAAAGAACACGTGGTGAAAGGTGGCCTGTGTGAGCCCCTCACTATGAAAAGGCTGTTCCCAAATGTTCCTCCCGAGTTATGGAGAAATAGTGAAGCGAACAAATGTGTTGGAGAGAAAACGTATTTAGGACATGAAAATTCCAACAAAATAGACTTTGCATGGTCTGTCAGCTGACTTAATTGGCATTCATGGGCCTGATTGAATGGCAAATGCACGATCCTGGCCACTTGAGGCGCATCTCGAAATTCAAACACAGAGCACCCTCTGTCTTTGTCGCTGGAGACGATGAGACGAATGAGAGTAGAACTGTGGTTGTTGGCTTTGACTTTGGCTTTGGCTTTGCTACATACTGCACTAATCATCTATCATGATTAACAGCTCAACGGCAAGTGCAAAGCGGATCTTTTTTTTCTTCCTTTTTTCGGATGATTCCGATGCCAATGACAGGACAGCGACAAAGATTTTGGAGTACTTTATTGGGACAGGTTCACCAAGATTCCGAATCTCCGATGAATAGGTTTTCCTGGATGACCAAAAGACCCTTACATGCATATGGGTACAGAAATCTAGACGCATCTTTCGATGACCTCGACGCGGAGCTGGGTCAGACCAGAATAACCTATGGAAAAGCCTAACGAGCATGTCATCCTAAATTGGGGTTTCCCTTTGTCAAAGGATTTCGCTTCAATCCCCAAACTCGCTCTAAACTCCATTTCACCTGTCCTGGTGACTACTCAAGAAAAATGTGAACCAAGTTTCTCAATGACATCTGATTCTTTGGGCCAGATTAATGCACGGACTTTTGCACCCAAAACCGGGGATTTATTTTCAGAGTCAGACCTGAGACTGCGTCCACATCATCAATTCATCGGATCGTCAAAAGCACCTAGACCAATTACCTTGGGCTATTCAAACCTGAAGGGACACGGAAAATAAGAAAAACGTATGATATACTACCAGTTTAGGTGGTACACAAGTTATTTCCAGACGACATGGATCATGTTTTATGCATTCTACATAATGGACAGGTATACTGTATGTCTGTTCGGTGACCAGAGGCGTCCAAACACACCTGACATGCACTTTTAGATGGACTGGGAATTTCCGCAAACCTGGCCCCTTTAACCGGCTATTTGGCATGGCATCCAGATAAGATAGAATTAATTCACATTTGCATGCTTAGTGAGCCATGAAAGCCCAGAGCACAATCCCAATCTCGATGGTGATCGGTCATTTTTCGGGCGAGTTTGGGCCGCCGCATGGCCACCACATCAGCACAAACAGACGAGACTTCAGACTTTCAAGGTTTTTTAACACAATTCCACCCTAAAGCCAGCACAGGGTACATGCATGTGGACTAGCCGGAATGAGGAAAACCCAAGCAAATTCCAAGGGATCTTTTTTACAACAAAGTGAGAAACATGACCCGGAGACGGAGCCAGCCCAGGTATTCATCACTACATAGGTGACTAGGTGGGTGATAGCCATCTTTCTTTTCGGGCTGTCAAATCACGGGGAGATAGGTAGAAACGAGGGTAGGTTGGAGGATCGGTTGCCTCATTCCATTGACCATTTCTCAGAAGAAATCATTACGAGTGGGGTGAGATCTAGCACACAATTGAGTTCGGTAATAAAACTTTCAGGATAGGGTTTGCGGCGATATGAACCATTTTAGTGGTAGAGGGCACCTAACTTCCTCATTTGTATCTTTATTTGCTTTGGGTAAAGTTCAAGCCAGAACGTTTGTTTTTCGAGATAATGGAATCCTGAAGGCTTGATTGGACCATCCAAGTCTGCAGGCATGGCTGACCTACGAATTTAAAATTAAGTGGGGCTTTAAAAACGTTATGACTTCTCCTTCGTGACTAACCGCAGACTGGCACCCTGCAATTAGGTATGTCTCGTCGCGTACCCTATATTTTGAACTCGAGATTTAAAATCGCATTGACCTGCCAATAGTTTCATAAAACTACACGGACATACTCATGCATTCATAGCTAAGGTTTAAGTACAGTATAAGAAGCTGGCTTGGGGTACCTAGTGTACAACTAGTACGTAGAGAAGGATCGGCGTATGTAACTGTGGATAGATCAGTCGAGGATTTTGACAGGGATGAGGGTGGACAATTACACGAAATTGATAATCCTGTTTGACATGACATCAAGGAAAGAGAGTCAATAAGATAGCATTAACTCTAAAAGAATTAGAGTATTGACATCTTGACGAACCCATCGAAGGTTTAAAGAGGTGAATGGGTCACTTGCAAAGGCAAATACGGTCCTCACAATCTATCTTGTTAATTTGCTTGCTTGCTTGGCCACTTAATCACTCGGCCAGTTGGCCTCTTTTGGTTGGGTCGTCTGACGTCAATCTGCGAAGACAACTTGTTCAAGCGAAATCTTGGGGCTCGTCATGAGGACTCTCTTTCTCTCTATGTCTTCATCGCATATTGCTTGACAAGAAGTCGTCGAGTCATTGTCAAAGTTGTTTCCAAGTGGCCTCGAGTGTTTCAGGTCAATGTTCATAAAATGTTCATTAAAGAAAAAAAACGAACAAGACATTGCTTCATTACAGGTGAAGAAGAAAAAGCTGTGTTAAATGAAACGAGCCCGAAAGTAGGCAAAGAGACAGCCGTTCGTCATCTTGTCACGTTATGAAGGATTAAGACGAGGGACTGAAATGTCGAATGTCAAATGACAATGAGGTAAAATGGAGCTCTGACATGTTACTTAATTGATCGAGCTTGTTTCAATCAGCCATGAAAGGATAAAAGATGTCTTAATTGTGAAAGGTGAAAAATGAAAGCACTAATTTAATTTAATTTTTTGTAAATTTTGTAAAATTTAGATTGTTCAGACCCTTACATAACATCATAATCATAGTATGATAGATATTTGTCCATTCTTTAACCTGGGAAGACACATTTTTCGATAAGAGCCTCTCAAGTAGTCCACGGCTCCATCTAGACGCCTATGTAGACATGTGTTCGTAGAATCAGGCGTTTATTATTCAATCTGTCCTGAAAAAAATCTTAAATCATACAATTCTTCAGAAAAGCTGATATCAAAAGGCATCATGCGATGACCTTGACAGCCTTGCCTTATTGTGCTTAGTGAAGATTGTTTACATACGACTTTTAAAGGGAGTGTTGACTAAACAAAGGACACTTGAAGGTCCTTTCAGAATATTATCCATCAATTCCCAGCCAGTTTGACAAGCTCTTACCTGCCTTAAATGGCCAAGTCTCTCAGACTTGATTTTTTGCAATGTGGTCGCTCATAAAAAGACAATGAAGCTTGAAGAAGGGCGGTTGTCTTCTTTCTGAGGTGCATATCTCTATTTATGTATCAATCATTTTAAGTGGCTCAAATCTGACATCTCAACCACGACAGATAAAAAAAAAATCATCCAAGTAAAGTAACTGAAGATGCAACATGCATGCTTCAAACGAACCTACACGTAGGGAACAACGTACGTAGCTATGTGCGCAAATATAAGCATGCAATTGGTGGTGTGCACATAAAGTGGTACTGAACAAAAGATCACGTCGCCATTCTCCCATCATCTTGTTCTTTGAAATGTTAAGAAGGAAGCTGATCGACTTGGAGTTGAAGGCCAATTTCAACCTCCGTGTACTACCCGTAACAAGGAGCAAAACTGTCGTCGCTTCGCATTAAGAATCCTTTAACCTTTTCCTCAACGGCCCGTTGTTGTATTGCACGCATATCATTTGCGATGCTCCAGAAAAACAGAGCGACTTCTTTGGCAAGGAAGGGAACTTTTGGGATCTCCGCTCTCAGCACACTCTGAATCCGCCAAAATGAACGGGGCTTTGGCCCAATTCATGACCAGGGAGGGGAGTGGTAAAAGAGCCTGGATGGACGAGACTACCAGAACATGACGTTCAATGCATTGGAGCCTCTTGGCCAGAAGCATTGCGTCATGGCCGTCTGTCTGCACACACAAATCCGATGCAATTCTGACCATAGAGGGACCATTGTCTAGCTTGAGAGAACGAATAGCCGCTGGCTGGGGTGACAAATGAGGCTACATTAGTCTCGTTTTTTCTTGGATCAATGTGGTGCAATGATTTCTTGTCATCAAGATATCTATCTATAGTTAGCTTTGGGTGCGTACGCATGGGAAGCAAATATTGAGCCTAGATTGAAAACGTTTAAGGCAAAAAACAACAACTAAATTGTTTTCCGAGCCACTTTTCACTTTTGAAAATGGTTCGAATTTCGATTTTTCTGTTGACGTCAGATTGCCTCTCTCTAGGTGATAACATCTCTATGGTTAATGCAATGACACGGATGAAATTGAGAATCGAACCAGGTAAAAGGGTTAGTGCTAAATTTCTCAATGCAATTGCTCCACTTTTGTCTCTTTTAGGTAAATGTCATCCTTTCTCGAAACTAATGTCGTGTGATCATAATGGATGGGGTGGTACCCACTTTAAGCAAACAAATTGGCCCTTTCCGTTTCGTTGAAAAATGGACTGAACATGCTTTTCCCAAGGCATTCCAGATGCACAAAACAAAGCCATTGCTGTAATAGTATTTGCCAATGAAACAGCTCCTTTTTACAGTCCATTTCAATATGAATCGGAAAGTAATTTTATGGGCGAAGATTTGCATTTTTTGAATTGCTTTCAAGCCATCCTTCAGGGCGATCTTGACCGGTGCAGCAATGATCAAAAGCCCCCGATTGAAAATTTCAGCTCAAGCGGCATAAGTAGTAGAGTACAACAGGTCTGAGATTCCTCTCGGGGTCCTGATGCCTTTGATCATGTACCTTGCAGGGCAAACAAAAAAAGATGGTGAATAACTAGTACGTCAGATCTGAATTCAGAGAGACGACTTGATGTAGATATGAAAAGGATTCAAAGCTGAAAGAAACCTTTTAAAAAGGCCAATTCTGATGGTGAAAAGGATTGAGTGGTATTCCTTCCAGTTGAAAACGTCATGGGATTCTTTGTGTTGGTAAAAGCTACCGGGCGAAATTTGCAGTGACCCGATTTAATGGGGAAACAACTCCAACCCTTGGAAAAAAGCTCTTGACAAGGGCTTACCTCTGCATCCATGACATGATCCCAAACGTCGAGTAAGGACCGGGCGTCAATGTCGTACAGCGTACGGTTGATATCCTCCAACTCACTCATGGTCGAGAGTAGATCACACCAAACGAGGTTGCACAGGACTCTCTTGGTCTCGGAAGATTTTCAGCAAGTCGCAAGTCGGCACAACTGACAGTTCAAATATTCTGTCCAACGATCTCACTGAAGCCTCTCGGAAACTATTATCAGCCAAAAATATCAGCCAACAAAAATGCCAGAAATATGGTGGTAGCGGTGGTTTGGTAGAGATGGCGGAGGGAGAAGAACACGAAGAGGAGGAGGAGGAGGAGGACCACGACAACGACTAGTCAGAGAGAATTGGCCCTCGGCATTCGGGTGCAAGCAACTCTCGCAACAAGTGAGGACCGACCGTGTAGGTATACTATATGTGTGGATGTGTATGAGTCTGTATGTACCTAGTATGTGGTGTCCAGTGAGTAAAAGGTAATAATCCTCGAGGATTTGTTGCCTTACACCGGTTACACCACAAACGAGCAGTTTTCTTCCCAATTGTCCGGCAAGGGAAGAAAATCACTTCAGGGAACGTCAATAACGGCAACGAAGAGCAACAACAGTCACGGCAACCTGTTGCACTTCAAGATGGAGAGGAGAATCCCGTGGTCCAAAAAGCTGGACTCTCGGCAAACACAAGAGGGTGGATGATGAGAGGGGGTGGGGTAAGTAACGAGACACCCTGCTCTCGTAATGGGGGTTGTGAACCGAGATAGTAGCCAAGAACGAATCCAGGGAATGCGGACAATCGGGAGGTTCAAAGTCCGGTTATCGGCTTGACTCCATCCAAGCTTGCCGGCTGGATTTCTAGATTGGGTGGATGCTAATGGTTGGCCAATTGCCAGCCAATACTTCGGATCTTGCTCGAATACTTGTGCTCCTTGGTCGAATTCAACAGAATTGGCACTGGTGAAGGTGAAATTGTTGTGTCTACCACTGAAGCGACATGCATTCCAAAACAGCCGGTAACTTTTTTTTGCTCTTCTCTTTTCACGTGCACGGATGTCTTGACATTGGGGGATGCTAGACTCAACTAAAGACTGACTGACAGACCTTTTGGTGCTTCGAGCGCAGCGAGCGAAGCCGCCCTCTCCTCCTCATCCTCATCGTCCTCGTTCCTCGTTCTCCACCTCCACCTCCTCGTTTTCCTTCTCCCCCTGGTCTCCCGTGCTCTTGCCTACGTACGTACCGTACGTCCATACATTTAAGAACACCCAGACTGTTCATCAAGCTGACTACCAAGAAAGGGAGTGCTGGTCGTATTGGAGGTGCTCGTGGTGTGCCTGCTGGAGCTCGAGGACGTCAACGGCGACGACGAGCATGCACTCAATGACGAAGGCCTCGAACTTGACGACGATGATGATCAGAAGAAGAGAAGGAGAGAAGGTGGTGAAACGGAGCAAAGATCTGTGAAGGCCTCAGCCCACTGCTTCCTCCATTTTCTGCTTTGGAAGTACTCCGCAACCCTGAGCCCTCTCGATGGCCATTGTTAGTGAAGGGATCAAGAGGGCGTAGAAGCACGGCTTTAAAGAGCCCTCTTCCTCATGCTTTACAGCGAGGTCTAGCAGGACCGCCAATGTGCAATTGGAAGGTCCCGTTCTGGATTCCATTCTGCTATCAGGAACTAGGAGAGTACCACCGAAAGATGAGATTCCTGTAGTAGGAGATAATTATATTCAGTGCTTTTTTCTCCCTCTCAGAAGGGCAATTTCAAGGCTATTCAACACGTCCAAAGGGCTTTAGTACTTCTCTTTTTTTCTTAAAAAGCATCGCAAAAGGATTTCAGCATTGGGGTTAGTTCCTGAAAACAGATGTTGACTTCAAAATAGAGTCTATGAGTCCTGGGAGAATCGATCATTTCGGATTTCGCATTCAACCTTAAAGAGACACGTTTTCAATTTACCAATTGTCAAATGAAGCGAGCTGTTCTGTGCTTTCATGTCCAATCAGAAATTTGGGAAGCACGGAAAGATCCCCTCAACGTCAAACTATCATGGAATGGATTTCCTCGACTCCCATTCAACAGGTGGTGTTGTGGTGATGGCGGCAGTGGTGGTGGGTTCTACAAGTGGCAGCCCTTCTTGTGTTTGGCAGTTGCCTTCCCTTTATGATCAGTCAAACAGGGAGGGTGGTACCCTTCGAAATCAGTTGGTCCGTTCGTCCGTTGTCCGTCCGTCGTTCGCACATTCATGCAAGTCGGACGGACGAACGGACGGACAGACTTTCGGTTCGGCCGCAAACATCCCGAAAACGAGAGAACACTTGGTCGCCGTCTTAGAGGCACACCGCCTCGCTCGAAATTATTCCTCAAGCCCTCTCGATCTACTTGTCAGGAAAGGCCTCTCCTCTCCCTGTCTTACACAGGGATTGGATGGGGGCGGCAGCTGAATGCGCAATCAAGTTCCACAAGAAACTCAACCACTACCGTTGCTCGACGACCACGCTCCCGGAGCCGACATCCAAATCGTGGTCAAACTTTGGCGTGAGTTCAACCTTATTGAAGAGAGATGAAGGAGCGCAACCAGTCCAAGCCATTTCATTTCTATATCCCCCCCCTCTCTCTCTCCTCTCTCCTCGCCTCTCTCTCTCTCTCTCTCTCTCTCGCAGGGTTGTCTGTATGAAGGAAAGGAGATTTTTCCGGAACATATACACACACCAACTGCGGGAAGGTGACGTCATGTCATTCTTGTATGTACTCATTCATGCCTCTGACATCAACTTGGTGCTAGAAATCAGTCGGCAGGTTCTGAAAGGTACCGGTTCATGGCACCCAAGGCACAATGTCGCCCTGCGTAGTCTGACGAAATCGTCCGCTCTACCCCAAGTCGCCAGATTGGAGGAGTTCGGTTTGCTAGTACTTACTACAATCGCTTGATGGGAAAGTATCGCTCTCCCAGGGAAAAATGAAGCGATTCGGAAGTATCGTACATAAAGTGGCAGCACTTGCTGGCTTCTTTGGTACTTTGCTTAATGTACACCTTAAAAACAAAGGCTCCATGTAATTTAGCAAATGGACGGACCTCTGTTATTCAGACGACAAGGCGTGTCCAAGAAATAGCATTGAGAATTTACTGAGCCCCACTTTCTTTCCGAACAATAGATAACAAATTTCGAAGACATCTTCGGTCATGTCGATAGTTACTTGAAGTGCAGGTAAAAGTTGCTACTGATCAATTACTTTTCCAGGGATCACTCAAAGTTCCTTCGTAGAACTTTTCCCATTGCACATTCTCATTAAGTGTGGGCAAATATGTTTTCATCGTCGACACATCTCCGTCTTTGATCACTCGGAGTTATGATCCCAGTTCGAAGACCTCTCCAAGAATTCAAGATGGAATTCAAGTTGAAATCAAGCTCAGGGTTCGTTCTCCTCAAAACAAGACCTAATATTGAGTTGGACAACTAATAGCCAATGGTACTTTCTTTATCTGTTCACATAGTTTGGAGATAGAATGGGATTGAGTATATTGTAGACGGTCATGATGAGCATTGGTGTCGTCATTCAAGAAACCAAGTGCAATCGCCTTTCTGTCCTGTCTATTGCCACAAAAGAAAAACCCAAACAGAAGCCCACAAGTTATTTATTGCTAAAGCATCGTACACTGAACAAACACAAAGGAGGAGGGAGTGAATTGGCTCCAACACGCTCAAATCGCGGTTTCTGTACGATACCTGGGCCATAAATATCTTTTGACTCCGAAGTTCAATCGAGTCGAAAATTGAAAAATATATTGCTACTGAAATGGAGCCAGCCAGGTACTTCGGGAAAAGCCCACATTTTCAGGTAGTTGGGTTAATTGAGATCTTAAATTGTCGACTCTACTTCTACCGCTCATTTACAGTGATTACTGACGTCCATGATTACCTGGCGTCACCTGACAAGCTCGTAACTAAGATCACTGTTTTTTCAAAGCATTATATGCTAACCAGGAGAACGCTCAACAAGGAACACATGGAACATTCTGGCCCATTCCAAGATAAACAGCAGACGATCATGGGTTCATCCCATGTTCAATTTTGAGATCAGTTCAGTTTCAAGGACTTCATCAGTCCAATTATTTGCTAAAAAATCAAGATAGAAGGCAATTTAAATCAAAGGTAAATATAAAGAGCGTAAATTCAATACGAATACAGAACTCAAAAGCCATTTTGGGATTTAAAAAAAACATGAAGCAACCTCTTCGCTCTGAAGTTAATCATAAATGCCAACTGTAGGTTTTCCTTATCTTAATGCAACCCTCTGTTGGAACAAGCCAGTGCGCATTGAGGTGAACAACCATCAATCTCAACCGTTGAAACCCTCGTTTCTTAATGTACGGCATATCCTGAATGCGAGTTGTACGACCAATCTTCGACTTCAAATATAACATTGTTGGATGTTAGTAGCCAACATTTCTTACATGTACCTTACAAGTACATTTTACTGTGGCTGCAGTAGTTTAACTACCATGCCAATGATAGAGCCGTCTTAAGATCTTGTTGGGAGATCCAAGAGTTAGTTGAAACATTTCCCTCGACGCAAACATGACGGAAGAACAAACCACAGTGGTAACATCTTTTTCCCCTCTGTCGTATCTAAAGTTCTTCATGTAGCATTATACCAAACTAGTCACCCTAAGATATATTAGTGTGCAAGTAGATTAATGGTACATGGCCACTTAAAATGGTCTTACAATCTTGCATTCTAATAGGTGAGACAAAAAAGCTTTGATTTCATCGCCATTTCCAATCGGACTTAATTCCACCATTGTAGATAGAGGTTGTACTAAAACTACACAAATTGCAGAAACAACCAAACGGGATTTTAGGATATATGCCGTTTCGAACATTCCAAAAGATGCGGGTTGAAGAATGCAGTTTCTAAATAGAATTGAAAGAGATATTTAAGTACTTCCGCCTGATATTGTCTGTACCTGTATTGGAGTTTATGCAACGATTGGTGTGTGATAATTTGCCTCGCTTGCTACTTCCCAAATCAGATTGCTTTTTGTGAAGCCATGGGATCGGGATGTATAACGAACAGGCGCTTCTTCTCCCCCCCAAAAAAACTATTATTGCTCTGCTGTTGTCCATCCCGCCTCACTTCGTGCACTTCATTCACTTCTTGATTCACAACCACCACCACCCTCCAATGAGCCTTTTCAAGTTAGCCCTAAGATTGTAGACCGTCGCCAAAGCAACCAAGTAAGCGGTGGGAGAGCTTCAGGTGGGTTGTAAAATGGCTTGGGAGCACGAAGAAGAATCCAAAGGCGATATCCACAATTTGGCCGTTTTCGAAACCACATCTCCGCTTTCAATGAATATCTTTTTGTTCTGAGGGTGCATCCGAACGAGAATTCGACTTCCCTTTGATTCGTGTTTTCATGAATATTTCCCATAAATAGATCCATACCACACGCATGACCAAACACAATCCAATCGTTGGATCTCAGGGTCTAGGTAGTCAGGTTATTGGCCCATACCGCACCGACCCAGAAATATACTATATACAATATATGTACAGATTGATGTGGGCATGTGACTTCATTGTAAATGCAGTCCCAATGATTCGATCTCATTCGTTTGCAAATATTCAAGGTGTTGAAACAAAACCATAAAGCGCGCTGAACCAGTCATAGGACAAGCGAATGGTCATGTTTAAAAATGAGTTTACTACCTGTCGGATTCACCAGTTTCCATAGTCTGGATCCATGTCGATGTGACATTCAACACGTCTTTGTTGTCGTTGATTCTGTACTAGACCCCAAGCTCATATACGATATTACGAGTCGCTGTGGTTGTGTCTATCGCTCAGGTTGATTACATTTTTTCTTATAACAACCTATGAATTTCTTTAAATCAATGGCAGCAATTCTTGTGGCTTTGGTCCTCACTTGTTTTTCAGTATACGCTATGCACGAATTTACATATCTCGTATGTAGTGTCCTCTCGTCAATATCTCCTCTTTCGCCGCAGTTTTGGTCATTACATTTTTTTGGTTGAGGAAGTTGTTACCATTTCCGAATGATGTTTTGAAACAATTTGCTCGAGTTGCTCCTAACATTAGGAGTTCAATGACGAGAACCAGCTGAGGTTTTGTATAAACGGCAAATCAAACCGGGAAAACCCTATGAAGTACACTTTCACAACGCAACTGTTCTCGGGGTGCACTCCATAAAATCTTTGAAAGGGGAATTCACATTGGGAAATGTACTCTAACCATGATTACTCGAATCGATATCTTCTATCCAGTCACGAGCTATCAAACCCTGCTCCCATAATCCCTTATAAAATTTATTCCAGTTTTGTGGCTGAACTCATTCAAATTAGCCCATAAGGTATAATAAGCCAACAAAATACGCCGCCCCGGCTTGTTGAAGTATCAAGTAAGTCATTTTGTCAAGGGTCGCTTTCTCTCCATGTACACAGTGCATGCCAGTTCTGCATCGATGGATAGTTCTCGGAATAGAGAAAGTAGACGCAATCCACAGTATGTAGATTAGTTGACCTGGCCAATGGACGTATGTACTAAGCTTTTCAATGCTTTCACTGAGCAATCGGTCCAATCTCGAGAAGGGGAATGACTGTGCTAATTCTGAGGGCTCGAGAACCGCGATGGTGCGCAAAAAATTGACAAACCCAAGGTCTAGACGAACCAACTACAACAGCTCATTGGGGCCAAGAATGTACGTACAATAGCATATACGCACATAGTTGGAGGAAGCCAAAGATGACTAGTTCACCTACAGGGCTCGAGGGCTGAAAGGTACACAATACGATCGAGATTGCCAAACGATTCTTGAAAGCACCAGTCAGAACTGAGCTGTGCATATATAGTACTGTAGAAATGCGGCTTGTTTTCGAGCTAGCTCCTTTCATTACCTTTCGTTAAGTAACAGGTGTGATTAAAGACAACGAAAATGAACATCCACATACTCGGGAGCCGCGTAAACAAATGTGGAAACTCGTCGGCTTTGAACGTCTAAGTAAGCGGAATCTCCAGAAGTTGGTGGTTCATCACCTTTCACAATCTGAGGAGGGTAATAAGCATGCATGGCTTCCTTTGTTGTTTACATCTGAAACAACATTTCAGGTTTCTTGACAAGTTTGCACTGTCATAGGGGTCATGGCTCGTTCAAGGCCATATACAGTACTTGCTTCTTTGGATGGATGGATCAAGCCCGGAGCCCCGTCTTGTTTTCTACTATTACAGGGTTGGGGATAAATGAGCAACGTATTTTTCAAAAGAACAAAGGAATAGAAGTTTTTCGTTCACAACTATCATCAAGTGACAGTTTTTTTCCAATGTTTTGAATGATTCAATTGAATTCGTGCCGAGGCTAATGAAGATTTTTAGAAGTGTCTTAACTTATTGCCATGAAACTAGAAGGGTTCTTTGCGCAAAAAGATCGATTGACTTTACAATGGCTGGATATGGAACAACTGTTCAACTGTACTGTTTCCGAGATAAGCAAGATTTTTTTTCTTCTACTTTTCACTAATCAAATGCAACTTTGGCAAAATTATTTATTGCTTAAATCTGCAGCTACTTTTCGGCCAAACCCTGCACTTTACTCTCCGACATGTCAGGCTCAACTGATTTAGTCTGAAGTGAATCTATTCATGCCGTACGTTCAGAATAGCTCACATGTCTAGTACAGAGTCTGAGCCTTCAATGAGATGGAAAAAAAATCCAATCGATCAATCCTCTTTAAATGGCGCTTGATTTTGTTATAGAAATCCCAATCCCTATCAAGGTGTGGGAGTGCGATGAAACTAGTTATGTGGGGATATCTTGACGGAGCTTTATTCTGTCCACCAGCCGTATATTAAAGGCATTTTCTATCAAATGGCCACCGCTAAATGTAAAGCAAGCATACACTAACAATTCGTTTCATATAAAACCGTGTATTTGCTGCCTCTATCAGCTGTCATAATTGATACTTGTTCAAAAGCTGAACATACTAGTAAGTTGGAGCGAAAATTGTTCGAGGTACAAATGTGTTCGCCTCCAACACTTCATCAATTTATTTGTATAAAATATGTTTTTGAATGGCTTTATGCCTGACTTGATCAAAACATCATCAAGGAACTAACCACAACCAACATTCAAATCACCTCACAATTTATTGCTTATGTTTGTTTAACAATAACATTGTTGGTAATTAAAGACAAAGATGAATTGTGGTGTATTCACTTTGAAATGAACAATGAATCTGCGTCGATGTTTTTTTGCGTCAATACATTTGCGGTCGTTCATGAATGCTCTTGTATCTTTGTGCCACCAAATTTGGGACGGTTTCTCCATCATTCTGCCAGAAATATGAAATGGAACTCGATCGATCCCATTCAAACTTCAACTTCTGTGTGAGTATTGCTTTGACCACAGGGATGCAATTAATTTTCGGTTCGTCAGATGTTTATCTCGTGTCTGGAAAATTCAAATTCTTACTGTTATTATATCTTAAAAATATGGAATACTTTCAGAAGACCTTTTGGACCTATTGGATACAAATCAAGATAAACTTAAAACATTTATATCTAATAAATGCAATTTCAATCGTGTACATGTAACTATGATGCCTAGTATTGTAAGCGAAAGATTCCACACATGTATTTCCTTCCACTTTAGCAAATGCCCTGCAGATTAATTTAAATCGATATCAAGCATCAGACCTCTGATAGTTCAAAATTTAAAGGCATTGCTAGTGATAATTTCAACAAGAAACAAATCAATCTAATAACTTGACTGAGGATAATCTGGACATAAAAAGCATTAATTCGAAAATAGAAAGATTAAAGCATCGAATCGATGACAATTCGCCGCTGTTTGGAAATGTCGAGTCTAATGGAAGCTAACAATTTAACGAGTAAATGACTTCAGAATCAAATTTCAGCTCTGAAATATTGTGTTGATTTTTTTTAATGAAGACCAATTTTTTGATAGGTTCCGAAGGTTTCAATTTTCACTTTCCGTTCTGTTACTTTTCGCTTTTTGCTTCCAACGCATTAAAATAATTCTCATTACGAGACCTCAAAAGAAAAAGTTAAAACCTAAACAAACTTTGCAACTTTTTTTGAGCCAAATTTACCATTTTTTCACATTTCATGAATTCCATGTTAAATTGATATTAGCACTACTGAGAGTAACATTGCTAACGAACGTCTTAAAAACCCCATATTATTATAAATAACTTCAAATTCTGTGCACTGAGTGTAAGAACCATTACATTCTTGTCTTACATCAAGTGACTGCTTAACATCCTAACATTTCATCTGAAAACTCACCTTGATTCCTTTTCTGGTAGATTCGTTGATTTCATATCATATTTTCATAAACCATAATAAATGTTTCAAATTCAACCCGGCGATCGTTAGCCTCCATATTCCTTTATGGTATTGACTTGTCAAACTGCAGCTTACTCAAGAATTTCGTTATATGTTCGTCAAGGTTTCACAGAACCTCCTCGACACTATCTCCGATGACTTTTTTCCCGGTAGTACCTTCGCTGATTCATTTGCACAACTTGGAGGCAAAATTCCAAAAAGCGTCCCTTTAGAAGGAACTATAGAAAATTGCCCAGGTTGTTAATAATATCATTGTGACAGGTGGGTGTAACGACTATTGGCTTGCCAAAGTGCTATTTTCTGCGGTTTGAGTAAAAGAGAGGGATGTTTAGTCAATTTTCTCTTGAATGCACGACCTCAAATTAATTTCATGTTAGAGGTATAAACAATACACTTCCATTTGTGTTACATACTTATCCATTCATAAAAGGTGATTTGATTTGATGAAGAATGCAAATTTACAAGCGTTTCTTTAGAAAGTTTCCAATATAAACCACATGATATTGCAAAATTCAAATTGGATGGGTGCTAATGACGGATTATCTTTTTTAATGTTTTTGGAACTTTTGCCTCTTGCAAAAGCTAGTGTTGAATTGATAATTGCCGACAGCATCTTGATCAAAAATCATTGGATAATTGAGCGTTATTTTGAGTTATCAGAATAATGAAGCTCTCATGCAGCCTTGATACGTTAAACTACAATCAAACTTGCTTTATTGTCTTGTGATTTGTCATTTTGACGTGAATTTGTGTGCCATTTTACCTTGTTATACCTCCCACGGCGCAACTAATGTAAGAGGTTGCGTAAAGTCTGCGGATGTGTAACAACCCCTTTAGTGAATTTATATTTACGAACTGCAGAAAGGACTCCGTAATAAAAACATGATAAATGAATGTGCATGAAAGTTGTGGAGCCACTTTATAAAAAAGTACATCGAAATGGAAAATCAAAATATCTAACACTATTTTACTAATCTATTCATTTATTTATAAAACGTTGCTTCTATTATTATGTGGTTCTTTGGTTCACAGCAAGACGTCTTTCAATGTGTTATGAATTTACTACTTGCAACAGTGATGATGAAATATTCCACGGGAAAAGTTGGGAAAAATCTGTAAAAAAATAAGAAAACACAGAAAGTTGTATAAAATTGAAAAAAATATGATCATGTTGATGTCTGCCCAGTCTTTTTCGAGCTACTTGGCAGGTAGTTTTCAAATATTACAATGAGGTTCAATAAATTTATTCAGTAGCAATTAAGGGCATAGCAACAATGGCAGGTGATGCTAAATACCTAAAACATCAAAAATATTGGCATTTAAAAACACTCTCAGACACATGAAAGGCACGGACAATAAAGATAAAATATTTGGCGGATGCCAGCACATCTTCATTGCTACCTCTAGGAATGTGAGTTCAACCAGGTTGGAAACAGGTTAATAAAGGCAAATTTTTTTTATTGAGTGAGTTTCCAATCAGGTTCAATCAGTGCTTAGCCTTTAACGCAACACCATCGTTTCTTGTTAAGACAAAAGGAACATTAATCTCGGATTGGCTGGATTGGAAAAAAACAATAACACTCAATTAATTTCTTCGATAAAATGTTTTAAAGATAGAGTAAATAAATCTGATGCGACCCCTACATGGGGTATCCTCCATTTGTCCAGAAACCTTGCATCATTACCGCAATATCAACTAATTCACGGTGTTAGACCACCCTTCTAGAATGTTCTTTCCGGTTCATTTGCGTTGATTTTGGAACGTGTGATTGGCCTTCAGGATTGGCATCAAAAGGCCCAATCCTCTCCCAATCATAGCCCAATTCCCTCCACACGGGAACAACGATACCACTCACAATAAATTTAATCTATTAGCAAAACATACAAAACACATTTCAACTGTAGCAACATTCTTGATTTTAGGAGATAAACAAATGTTTGTAATTTTTCAGGCTTGAAATGACATCAAGCCTCTATGGTCACTAAAGTTGATCCTAGAACTTACAATGTTGTGCATACAATGTGTCTGTGAAAACATCTTTGGGCATGTTCGACCCGTTCCATCCCTGCTGAACTGATTGGAGCTCAAACAGGCGATGTAGCTCAAAGTAAATCGCAAGTTCGAGGGAAAATACAGTCCATGTTAACACATGCAGTATCCGAAATGTGACAGAACAATTGACTTTTACAGGTGGCATCGTGATACTCTCTTTGGACTTAATGTCTCGTATATCCAACCATACGTTAGAAAAACTTTACTTGCTTTTAACTGAATCGAGCTTACCACTATCTTGGAGGGCCATCCCTTAAATCCGTCTAGAACGAAACTTGCTGGATATATTTACCTTCACTATCTACGAGGGGAGTGTTTAATGGCGTCGACCCAAAGGTCATTAAGCAGAACTTGATTCCGTTCAAGGCCATATTATTCTCATCAATCCAACAAGTACATTCCATCTAGGACCTCTACCAGATTACTATAGAATCTTGACCATTCCTAAAACGTAAACTAATTTTGTATCATCAGCACAAGATGAGATACTGACATCACAACTAAGCTTCCAAGTGGAGCAATGAAGATAATGAAAAGGAGAGAACCTAAATTGGAGCCCTGTGGGACATCCGAGTTGACATCATATGTATATGCACGGACTTATACAGATATGGAATGCAAGCGGAAGCCAAAATTCCTATCTCCTAAACCGTTCATCTTATTCCAAATATGCACTTTATACGACCACAAGATCTTGTTGAATAGATGAACTCAGCCAAATTTGAGCCTAAACCTATGCTTAGGGAACTCAGGAAACATGCTCAAAGTTATGTTGTAAACACTACATAAAATTTGAATTTTTGGCCTGCTCTTGGTCAGCTACATAAGTTTTTAACAACATAACTTTGAAGCGATCGACTTTGCATGTTAAAGATATAAAATTGACCTACCGTGAATTGAAGAGATCTACGTTTCTTATTTTATTACTTTAATTCGAAAAGTGGTTCAGAGTGGTTATGACCAAGAGCAAGCCGATTTGCCGGGAAGCTCGTTCCCAGTCCATATTTCTAGAAGTCCGTGGTATATATCACCCAGCTAAGCGGCCCATGAACCATAACTTCTTGCTTCCTATCACGAATCAAGCTTCTAATCCAGTCGAGAACCTCGCCTTGGATCCCTATCTCGAGAAGCCTGTTAACTGAGAGACCATGGCTTACCTTGTGAAAGACCTTGGCAAAGTTAGGATAGACTACATCAACCGACTCGTGACTCTCTAGTACCTCAATGACTTGCTCTTTAAACTTTAACAGTTGGGTAATCGTGCTAAAATGCTCTCGAAACCTGTATCGACGAGATGGTAGGACTTCATGGACTTCAAGAAACTCAAAAAGGTTTGAACTTCATGATTCTTTGAAACACCTTCACAATATTGGAAGTGAGAGAAATCGGCCTATAGTTACTGCGGAAAGACTTATTTACCCTTTTGAAAATCAGAACAACATGAGCAAGCTTCAGAGAAGAGGGGAACTTGCCCTGATCCAAGATGTAACGGATCAAGTACGAGAAAAAAGGAGCAAAAACCTGTGAGCATCTCATCAGAAGCTGAGATGTCACACCATCAGAACCCGGAATATTCGAAAGCCTCAAGTTCATGATGGCCTTCAAAGCATCTTGACCTGTGACTTACTACTCGACCATCTTAACCCCCAACTTGATTAGGCTCGCCAATCTCAACAGGCTCATCATTAGAGCAGTATGTTGTAGCTCTTAAACTCTGGGGACCTGAAAACACGCTATTGAAGTGGTTTCCGAGCATGTTAGCCATAACCTCCACATTTCCAATGACTTTACCATCGACCTCAAAAGTTCATTCTTTCTTTGTCCTCGTAGAGTTTTTATAAAAGAAAGAGTCTTGGGATTGGACCTGACTTCCTAAACCACTTTACCTTTTTCAATTGATCATTCTAAATTGAGGCCTTAACTCTACCTTGAATCAAACTTGAACTTTGCTAGACCGAAATTTCTAGCCGGTCTTTGTAGAGCAGACTAGCTTTTTTAGTAATGGTCGACCCCATCTCTAAAACATGATGACAGGGCATATTACCAGACGTCACATGGAACAAAATGGATCAAATCAGGGTCATTAGAAAAGACCAAGTCCAAAACGTTATTCGTTCGGGTAGCTTGACCAACATGCTGGGAGAGATTGTGCAAGATCACAAACTCCTTCACCATCCCGAGCGACTGAGATATCGATTTCGAAATGAGGACATATCCATCTCGGCTAATCCCCCACTGCTCGATCCAACTCTTTTCTGAGAATTGGACAACTGACAAAAACGAGCTTGCTGAACAAGAAGGGGCCTATACATTGTTACAATATGAAGACCAAGACCTTAGAGGTGACAAGCTGAGGCCTTTACTTCTCCAATAGACAGGTGAGCGTGGTTAATGTGCAAATTATTCTTAACAATTTAGGATGGGTGAGAAAAGAAAGCTTCATCAACTGTCCCATAGAAAGGAGTTACTGGAGTAGTTTGACGATTCCCCTGAAGAGATCGATGTCAGGGCTGAATGCATTTTCAATGAAAGAATGCAACTTTGTACTCGGTATTTTTGAACCTACAAAGTTCAAAAACATTGCTGAAGATGTATAGAACTTTATTGCGATGTAAAGAGACAACAATTTGGTTTCAACGAGTTGCAAAAGTAAAGAAAATGATATACATGGGCATTCTCCTCACACAGACTGCACACACAGGAGTCGGTGGGACTAGAAAGGTACTCCTTCCGGTTACAAGTCAAATGATGTCCCGAGTCTAAAAGCTCCCTGAAAGTCTGTCTTCGATGGTCCGGGTTCATATAATGTGGGTTGGAACTCGGCTTCGCCTGAAGTGAGATGGAATTAAAGGAATGAAGTCCACGGCTGGAACTTCTGGGGCCGAATTGAACATTTTCAATTTGAGGCCAGCAAACCAGGGGTCAAGTTTTAGAGAAGATAGGTTGTTGAATATGTTTGATTTAAGCCAGGTCTCAAAGGGTAATGTAGAAGTGAGGAAATGAACTGCTGCGTTGTTGGAAGAAAAAGGAAGGCCAAGGTAGCCCTTTAGAAATTTTGTAAAAATGGCATGGGTTGCTTCCGAGCGTATTCGTACATATGAAGAATGTACACTTGGACTATTTTCATGGCCAAGTTAAAAGGCTAATGGCGAATGTTAAGGCAGGGAAACAGGAAACCAATCCTCGCCCGAGCTCTCAGGAAGTTTCCCGAAGATGTGACGAAGAGACGAGTTGCGTGGAGAAATTAACCCCAAGATAATGAAACTCGTTCACTCTCTCTTGTGGATCATTGTTTATCCTCCAAGAGCATTTCGGTAGACGTCCCTCGTGAATAACTAGTACTTTGGATTTGGGCACGTGCACTATCAAGTCGTTATTTCTACATAAATCCCCAAGTTGTCCAGGGCTCGTTGTAAGTCTTCTTGGAAGTCGGCCACCAAGCAGAGGTCGTCGGGATACATGAGTAGCCTCAAATGTTCGGATCCAATGGTAATTCCTTAGTGCAGGAAGAACTGTGGCAGGTCGTGTATGAAAAGGTTGAAAAATAAGGGAGAGCAAGGATCTCCTTGGAGCACGCCATTAGTGGTTGAAAATTTCGGTGACACTCTCCTCTTAGGATTTGAGGTACAAGTTGATCTTCTGTAGATTGTTAAAGAGGAGGAGAACGAAATGCAGTGGTATGCCTAGCGTCTGGAGTGTAAGGGCCGGCTTCGTCCAGTTGATGAAATTAAACGCCTTCCGAAAATTGATGAACGCCACGTAGGTCCTCTTCTTCATAGCTAGACGGTCAGCAGCTGCCTCCCGTAGTAGAATCCTTAATGGTAACCGAATGACAAGACACAGGGATTCTGCATCATCCCCACCAGGCAATGAGACAGTGATTTGAGATGCCAAGGCGAGAATCCATTGAGTTCGCAAGCCTTGCTTTTCTGACGATCCAACACCGCAATTATTTTATGCTCTGAGACCGGTCCAAGAATTGACTCCGCTAGAGATGCACTTACAGGCAGAAGTGGGAATTTGGGTGTCGGCCATCTTTGGTTAAGATCTTTGCAGTATTGGTGGAAGGTCCTGAGGCAGACTGGAGAGCCTTGAGGAGTGCTCCTCTTCCCCTTGCAAAGAGCATCCATATCTCCATTTTTTTATTGCTCTAAATAAGACTGTACTTAGGCAATCTTAAAATCAAGCTCCGTTTGCCGAAGTGCCTTGTGATAGGCAGACCTGGCTATTGTATATTCACGTTGCACTGGATTTCCTTTCTTAAGGCCCTTGAGAAGGGTCATCGTGCGTTTACGTAATTCTTGTAGGTAGGGAGTAAACCATTCCTTTTGTTTTGGCTTTCTTGTCTTGTGTTGTTTAATTGGTACTCGTGAAAAAAGATCTGATAGAGTATTAGTAGTGATGTCAAGATGACTCAACGACATCATTTTTTCTTCGATCGCACCTAAATCGACCCTTTCCAACTGTTTGAAAGTTTCCACCGTCCCACCACCTTTGCAGGGTATACGGACTACGACAGAAATTGGCTTATGATCTGAAATTGACATATCGTGAACCTGTGTTCTCTCTATCTCGAACCCTTCAGAGGCAAAGACAGGATCAATGCACGAGTGTCCGGAGGAATGGACGTAAGTTGCCTGATAAGGGTCGGATCACAAATGAATGCTGAATTGTAGTAAAAATTCCACCAATTCACCGAATTCAATGCTGGACGCTTTCAAGTTGAAATCAACAATGATGATGACCTTTCCTTGGTCTGGAGCTTTATCAAGGACTTGTGCAAGGTTGGAGGTTAAATGTTCCCGATAGAGGCACGACATGGTTCCCCAGAGGGCGTGGGTTCGACCGTCTTCTGAGGAAAAAACCTTTATAAATCATCCATCTCAAGCGAGGGTTTGAAATAACATCCCACCAAAGTTAATCCTTTCACTAACATTCCTTGTAGGAAATCAGATTGATATAAACCCGTCGGTTCAAGGGCACTGGTCACATATGCTTCCATGCCTCCAAATGGGCGTCCTCTCCCACCTGAGATGTTTGCATATGGAACAAAAGATGTTTTATCCGGGATGAATGAGGTAAATTCCTTTTTGTTTGAGGCATGTTTCGGTGAGAAATGTTACTCCATGCTTCTTCACAAAGAGTTCCTCACAGTTCCAAATTAAATTGTTCCTCCCATGAGCATTGATATGCATGATAGACATTTTTTTGCTTCCTCCCCTTTTGAGTCGCCTTAAGTGTCACAATTCACCAGATTTCAAAGTTTCCCGCTGTTTTGCTTCGAAAATATGATATTAAGTTTCCTCTGATGGTAGTATAATTGTAAATAATTGGTACTATTGTTACCATTAGACCGCGAAAACAAAGTTCCCCTTTCAGCGAAAATGCTTTTTCAAGTTGAGAAAAAGGTGAAAAAGGTGCATTATGTAAAAACAGTTTGAAATAATGCAAATAGGTTTGTTCCAATGGCACAAAAGGTCGTTTTCAGCCTCTTTTAGCTTCTTTGCTCCACTTTTATGTTGCAAAATCTTGGCACCCAATTGGTATTTATTTTGCTATCCAATGCGTTTATAAAAAATTGGCATTTTTTTCTTGCAATGTTCAACATTAAGCCACGTTTTCAATTGATACAGATGTCATGGTAAACAATTGACTCTCTTCTGGAGCTTATTGTTTTGTCGCTGAGGGTGCTTTTGTTCACAAAATAATTTTGGTTGGATCAAAACCATGATAGCTCAGCTGCAGTTCTCTTATTTTGCAGACTTTCCGAGCCCGAAGAAAGGGAGAGAGGAGGGATGGAATGGCGCAATTCCATCCCAGGTCTTGCCTAACCAACTCTACGGGACAACGCTCCCTAAGTGGTAGCTTTGAGCTCCAATTCCAGAGTTAACAAAAAAATTGCAAAAACATCAGTATAATAATGATTATGATAATTGTGTCCTAATGACGTTTAAAAACGTTACAATAAACTCTTTTTGTTTGAAATGATTTTCAAATTCGTTGGTAGACCAAATATTGTGTCAAGTTTATGTTTCAACAAATAGACAAATCATAATCTTTCATTTTAATTAAACAGGGATTACATTGTGAAAACCAAAACCAAAAAAAAGCGTGAGATTTAATCCTGTATCTGATCATGGTGCACAGAAGTGAATAAAAACTTCCCAATCAAAAGGGCCCATATGACAATAAAAGGGCAAAAACACCCTCGAATGTGAAAAATAGCAAGACAAAAGCAAACAGTGTCAAGAAAGTGGAAAATGGATAAAAGAGAGAAAAAATTGGAAATTTGGCTCAAACAATTGAGCCCTCTAACCCATTTGTCCCCCTCCCCTGCACACACACATGCATTTTTTTCATCAAAATTTGAGGTTCTGAGATAGATCGGAAGAGCTTTTGACAAAACACTCCCAAAAAATGAAATTAATTTTAAAAATAGTTTTTCTGAGCCCTAGTGATATGTGTGCATAAAATTGCTTCTAATGGTGATAAAAAGAAA
>NC_081442.1:5561196-5589349 GCF_007210705.1 Tigriopus californicus
GGGCACAAACAATTGAGCCCTCTAACCCATTTGTCCCCCCCCCCTCACACACATGCATTTTTTTTCATCAAAATTTGAGGTTTTGAGATTTTCTTGTTCTTCTTTTGACAAAACACTCCCAAAAAATGAAATTAATTTTAAAAATAGTTTTTCTGAGCCCTAGTGATATGTGTGCATAAAATTGCTTCTAATGGTGATAAAAAGAAAATAAGGGTCATGCTACAAGTTGAGTAGATATTTTTTTTTACTTTTACAGTATTTGACTCAACTGATTGATTATTAAATTGAGTCACATCGTGCACCTTAAAACGCGTAAGAGATTGGGTAATAGTCCTTAATTCAGAACTTGATGCCAACAAACAAATATGTTGGCAAGCCAGCATGTCGATCACCTATTATTCAAAATGGCCCTCAGACACTAACCTGTCCGTCCCAACCCTTCCACATCATAACAATAGAATTTCAAATCTCCATTGGAACTGCCACAAGCAGAATGGCCAGTTTTTTTCATCCGGGGATGCTAGTTCGTGCAAAATCGATGCTAAAAAATGCTAATTGGAATTCAAAAATGCTAGAATAAATCTCGTTTTTATAGAAAATCAAATTCTTCAAGGAGGTCTTAAAGGATTTCAGTTTAATGAACTAAAGAAAAACCTTAAAACCTTAATTGGTGCATTAATGTTTATGATATTCTCACTCAAAAATTCAACTAATATTTTAACCTTGAGTTTGAAGGGGACAACGAAAAGTAACAAAAGATTCATTTGTACAAACAATAGATTTTTCAGGATTTGAACAAAGTTTTTAGACACAATCGAAAATTGTTCTTATCGTCAAAAAATGTTCTTCTTGGGCGAGATTAGATCATAAAATAAGATGATTTGTTTTTGTTTCGTGCTTCATACTTCAAAGCGAACATTAGCAAGAGCTGCTGATGTATAAAGCTCAATAGTCTATCTCTTCTATTGTGAATAGTTTTTACTATTTTTGAGACTTGTGATTTGGTTTATCTCAAATATGTGATGGGAAATACTTTTCGGAATACAATGAAATTAACCAAAATATTTATGCTCACTAAAGGAATGCAACGACTTTAACCCATATATCACAAGATTGTGACCAAGCACTTTTACACACACTGACCATTTGAAATAATTTCTTGACTTGTGTTAGCCAACCCACAACAGTAAGCAATATTTTCATGTACCAAAAGTCTGGCTGGGTATAAACATAAATTTGGCTAAATCTCCCTGTAAATCGAGAAGCAACTAAAATAAACCACTTTGCTTAATGTGGAAATCACTTTGTGGCTACAGCCACGGACTTCTAAAAATATGGACTGCAAATGAGTTTCCCGCTAAATCGGCTTGCTCTTGGTCATGGCAACTCTGAGCCACTTTTTGAATGAAAGTAATACAAAAGAAACGTACCTCTCTTCAATTTAAGGCAGGTCATCTTTATACTATTTACTTCTAAAGTGGATTGCTTCAAAATCATGTTGTCAGAAGCTTATGTAGCTGACCAAGAGGGGGCCGAAAATTTGAATTTTATGTAGTTTTTACTACATAAATTTGCCCATGTCTCCTGAGTTCCCTAAGCATAGGGTTGGGCTCAAATTTGGCCAAGTTCATCTTTTCAACCAGATTTTGTGGTCGTATGAAGTGCTTATTTGGAATAAGATGAGGGGTTTAGGAGATACGAAATTTTGGCTTTCGTTCGCAGTCCACATCTCTAGAAGTCCGTGTTATAGCATATCAATTTCATGGAATGGCAAATGAATTCAATGAAATAACATTGTGGACAGCGCCAAGTTTAGTTCCCTTATGATATAGTTTTTGCTTTTCTTCCCTTTTGGGTATTTTTTCAGTGAAGTAAGGTTAAGAAAATGCTAAAATGCTAGACAAGACTTCACAATGCTTTGACCTTGCAAATAGTGCTAGTTTAATGTCAAAAACCAGACCGATGCTAATAAAAAATTCCACTGCTAGCGGCGTTTAAAAACTTCTAATTTTCAAACATTATCATCGGAAAATGCTACCTGGCCAGCCCGGCCACAGAATTTGTTGATTGACGATTGCTCAATGAAATGTAAAGGACAACGTAGGGAAACGTTTCTTAACAGTCTTAGAAGTCCAAACTGGAACAGAGGCACAATTTTAGGTGAAAACGAGAAATCATTCATCAATCTCATCAGATGATTTTAGGATTTCCTATTATCGGCCCAATGCAAGGTAAAGAGAATATCTGGCAAACGAATTCATTTTTTTCATTTTTCTTTCTTTAGGGTATTGAATCACATTTTACAAGTACGGTTCTTCTTTGGCAGACCTATAGCACTTATTTTCTATTGTAAACGTTATTAAGTAATTACAATTACGGTGGTTTCAGAGGGAGGAACGTTCACTACTTGACGACTATTTAACATGGGACGAACTTATAAAGTATATCAGTACCAAAGTAAAGATTATTTTTTGTACAATGGCCAAATATAAAAGGATCTCTCCTAGATCCACAAACATAATGCAATACAAAATTCTCTTAATACCAAAAGTAGAATACAGCCTCACTATTCATGGTTGCAATCGCCAAAACATATCGAAAGGATTCGTAAATGAGGCATCCGTACGGCCAGCAATTTGATACATAATGGGCACACAGAACCTCTTTATAAAAAAGATAAAAACCTAAATCTAAACAATCTTCATAAAGTAAGCAGCAACACAATTATCAGGAATATGATCCATAGTCTAAGGCAATCGCTGTGCTTTGTACAAAAAATTTACCATAAAGAACTGCACATGAAAAAGCACCAACTTGAAGCAAAGGGTCCAGTTTCTCAAATCCTGGACAGGTTCCCAAATATGTGCCACCAAATATCGGTATACAGTAAAAATCGGATATACCGTAAGAGCATCGAATATAAGGCAAGTTCGGATATAAGAGCAGGATTGTGAATCCCCGGATCAAATTATATAGTAAAGTAGCATCGGATATATGAGAACAAAATTTTGGGCCACATCAGATATAAGAGCAGAATTGAAGGCGGCAAAATATTTATTTTTATTTCGCGCTCAACAATGAAGTTTTCTATGGAAACTGGTTAAGCCATTTTATAAGTTTTCAGCCACTTTCTCATAAAAACAAAGAGTCATACATAATGGCTTCTGCCAAGAGAACAGTTTTTTCCATCAAGGAGAAGCAAAAGCTCCTTGCCGATTTTGACAAGCTGTCCCAGATAAGCCTGACCGAAGCTGCCACAAAGTTAGGAGTCAAACGTGCTCCCTTTGGAAAACTCTTGGTGTTTTTTTTTAAACTTCATAGCCAGTATGTAATTTTGTGACAAATCACCTATGTATTTGGTGCGTAAACATAGAGCCAACACACTGTCCTCCTTGCATTTTGTTTTTTTTTTTATGGTTGTATTTTGTTTGGACCGTAAAACTTCATCAAATTATAGCTTAAAAATATGTTTTCTGTCATCAGTTTTGCCTCTGGAACCGAGGAACTGGAGCATCGGATGTAAGAGTAGAAATTCACGGCCCCAAAGCTGCTCGTATATCCGATTTTTACTGTAATAGAAAAGAATGAGAAATCCAACCATAGTTCAATTGATTTAGATCCAGGTGTAAGGAAGACGACATAAGTGCTTATATAACTAAGTGCAATAAAGGTGGTTGCTACACGTAAAAAAAGATTTTAAAAAAGATGAAACTAAACTGGCTTAATGAGTTACTATGCAATGTCCCTGTAATGATGGTTAACATTTTGTTATTCAAAATACTTGGATTCAAAAAAGTTAATGTTTTACAAAGCAAAGGTCAAGGTCAATCCAAACATATTGTATGATTAGTCACTGAGCTTCAACTTTTTCCACAAATGTTGAGTATTTCCAATCACGTTTGATATACTGCTGCTTTTTTATACTGGCTTTAATTGTTCGTTGGTTCGAGTTGTCCATTGGATCAAGTTGTCCATTGGGTCGAGTTTTCCTGCGTCGAGTTGCCCGCTAAGTTGAGTTGTCCGGTCACTCTTGAAATCACATTTTGCACTATGTTCAAGGTTTCCATTACTCCGACACGTTGTTTTCTCCTGTAACGGAAAACCCTCATCTAACCCTAGCACGTTACCCCCTCGTTGGATATATTTAAAAACCTTCGAGACATTACCCTATGATTCAATCTGATAGATGCTTTCACAGAATCTAAGTCATAGGTTTAAGCAATCAGGGAACTCGAACTGATCTAATGGCCTCTGCATGAGATAGGTAAAGCAAGACCGAACATTTGGATAGAAATTGTGCCGTTACACCTTCCGGCCTTGAACGTTTGGAAAATTAAACGAAAAAAGTAAGAGGAGATGTGAAATAGTGCGTGCACCTTTCGTAAAGAAAAAGGAGAGCCGTGGATTCTTCCAGAGAATAGCAAAACAGACAAAATGGTAGAAACTGGTGAAAAACGGATCTTTGTTAATCGATCCATAACCTCGTCCAGTTTAGCGAATGTTTTCATAATTGCAGGACGGCAGAAATGTGTGCCTTGTACAATCATACAATAGTCGACCAAGACGGTTTTTAGTTTTTCTTTGCCAAACCTGGCATTGCTATTTTGCTTTCGTTTTGAAAAAATAACATTTGCCAAGCAAGATATTTTTCTTTTCACTCATCCTCCTCTTTTTGAGTTTGCGCTTTGGGTTGTGCTCATTTTCACTGTTTTTGTTTGACGGGGGAGTTTGCTTTCTCCAAGTGCTCACAAGAGTTTTTGTAGTTGGTTCATTCAGCACTTTCATTAGGTGTCAGAAGGAGCCCTATAGAATAAAATATTGTGTATGACGTGGTGAAGTCAAAGAATTTTGCCTTGCCGTGATACAAGCGTCTGCTCGTCAGCTTTGCAAATGCCTTCCTGGGCTGAGTGCCCAAGGCCTCGAACCAGAAGTAGGCACCACTCCGAAGACGCCCAGAATGCACTACAAAACAGAGTAAGTACAAAGCAGGTGTTCCAATGATTTTTATGTCTCGGATAAGGACACTTGTGGCAATGAAATTAGAAAGCACCCGCTCGTTCGGTCGGTCTTCCGCTCTTTCGCTTAGCAAAACGAAGAAAGGAGGATCACGGTGTGCTTGCTGTTTAAGGATGTAGAGTAAATATATAGATATGAAGATTCAATATCGATTTACGAATGGGCTTCAATGGCTCCGACGGCCTTGAGAGATCTCTTGGGGTGATAAGTTTGAGTCACCAAAAGCCACGCTAGACTACACTTTTACTACTGCTTCGACGTACCTTCAAAAGCAAAAACTGTAACCCTCCTTGTCAGCAAGGGTAAGAACTTGCTCCAACCTTTTTTAGCACCTTGACTTGCTCATCAAGCGCAGGCTCTATACTCGAAGTAATCCTGAGCGCGATAAGTGGGAAACATTCCACACCATTGAAAAGTCACGGCCAAGAGCCTCCCGATAATTAGCTCCCATGCACCGCAGCCACAATCTTTAACCCTCCCTCCGATTTTCTCAGTCTCACGACGAGCCCTTGTTATTCATCCCTTATTCTGTGAATGTACTAGTGGCTTGTTCCACAGCGGAGAAATAAACCCTCCTCGCTGAATATGGCGAAAATCATCGGAAAACATCTTCTTCGAATCGTTGAACAACCCCACCACGAACAAAATTGCCGGTCTCGAAACCCTCTCGCTCGGAGTCTGCAGTATCAACAGATGATGATGTAGGAGTACTAGGAGTAGCAGGAACAGCCAGAGCAGCCAGAGCACTACTAAAGTAAGCACCCTCTCTCTGGTGGAAGGCACCGAGAAAATCGAGGCGAGTCGTTCTAATACATATAGTCTTAGAGGCTCCTCACTACAGAAGTACTATAGTACTTCTTGCTCTACAATACGCTACTACACGCTACAGCCATATCGTGAGTGTGTGTACTAGACTCGCACGTATTGACGTCCATTCGTTCGTGCAGGTTTCTGCTTGGAGTCCTCCATCCACGTTTGGGAGGGCATATGTTGGACTATGTGTACTTGTGTGTGTGTGTGTGCTCACCCCAGCCACCACCACCACGAGCACCACCACTACCGGGTCCAAAGCCAAGCCAGTCGGTTCGTGAGTGCGGGAGTACATGTAGCAAGTGGGATCTATTCTTTAATGCACACCAGAGTGTACAGTTGTGTGTGACATTTTCCCCTCAATAACAGCACTTCAGTCGAAGTTTTGATTCGGCACCGCATACAAGTCCGTCCAGTCGTTCGTCCGCTAGACGTGCCCGGACTAAGAAAACACTCTCACAGCAATCGGCAATCGGCATTACTCGTGAGTCCCCTCCGAGGACGAGGATCTATCTCAGGCCAACGGAATCGTCAACCCGGCCTAAATACGCATGTGACAACGAGGTTAAAGTTCTCCTAAAGAGCAGAGTGTTGGTTGGTGATCATTGGAACTTGCCCATGTCACTTTCCACAACGCAAGGGTTGTTGGTGTAACTTGCGCCCCGGAAAAACTTGTTGCTTCACCCTCGGTCATGAATCCTCCCCCTTGCTTCTTCTAAAAACACAGCTCGAACAAGCCGGCATCCAGCAATAACATAGCATCATCAACAACATCGTCGTCAACAACAACAACACCAACAATAGCCGTAACAACCGTACCACATAACCGCCGCAATTCTTCGCCATTCGAACATCTGGGAAAACACCCCTGACTTGGGGAAGTGAGTGAGTTACTTACGAACCGACTCGGTCGCTCCAACCCGTCAAGGGGTATGAAATGGTGAGCGAGGAGACGAGATTCCCGCTAGTGGTGCAAATATAACGACAAGGAGGAGGGGGAAATTCTTTGGCTTTTCGGGTTCGGGGACGGAGGCGAAACTGTGATAGCCCGAAGACGGGAAATAAACACACACCACACACACACACACCCGGATTGTTGTAGCTTCAATGTTCAACAAGTGTGACTACTTGGACCATTCAAGAACGGATTTCTCAAAGTCCATCAACCATTGATCTAGATTGTGGTGTGTACTTCGAACTGAAGTGAGTGTGAACAGCTTCGCATCTCACCATGGACAGTCTCGCTCCAATGATGATGGACGATAAACCTTTCTACGACATGGGCGAGCATGAGCTCTTGGACGTTTGGAACACAGATCTAGCCACGGTAAGGACCATGAACTAAAGAAATTCACTGTCCGCCTCGATCGTTAGTCTCGAATCCGGTAGTATTGCTCAATCATTAGATTCGAATAAAAATCGATTGGCGGCCCTTGTCAATCTCCAGCAGTTATGCTTAACTACCCCGTTTAGCATTAATTCATTCAAATAAGGATAGGTCATCACTCATGGGTCGACTTTGAGTGAGGGAACATTTTGAATAGAGGAGTAGAGTTCCATGTCCAAGGAGCATGTTAGGTACAAAAAGTAACGCTGCTCCCTAGTGTAACGAGCTAATAGTTCACAAGTGGCAGGCGCATTTGGATCGAACTCAGGTTCGCTTGGAGGATTGACGACTTTAACGATGGAGAAAAGTCGAATATCGACCTTGATAAAATTGGTCGCTTGTATAATTCAAAGATTTACATTTCATAAAAAATTATCTTGCTTTTTCCTTAACGCATGAAGATTTTGCTAACGAAGCTTTAGTGATTTCATTTGCCAAAGCCCTTCGGCAGGCGGCAGGCAAATTCCACGTTTGTATCCTCTCCCCTTACAAACTCAATCAAAAAATTGATACTGGGTAATGAAACGCTTATCTTATCAAAATAGGGTAAGTCGTGCATGCATGCAAGCATAGAGGTACGTACTACTAAAGTCATTCAAGTGAGTCATGGAGAGTGTCATGCAATGGCAAGTAAAAATTTCATGAAATTTGTTCTTGACAAGAACTGATGATTCAAAGGCTTTTATGAACCATTTCAATAAGTCAAAACCAACCTTCAACTTCCCTTTTTTTCTCCCCTCCCTCTTTTTCCAATCGTTTATTGCCCGGATTTTAATGATTTTGGCGGCGTATGAAATATCTGACGAACAATGGCTCCGACCATAAGTCTGGGTTGCAAATGAGTTGTAAAACTTGAAACCACTTCAACCCATTGATCTTTTGATCCTTGCCTGCATGACTGGCGCAGCCCGGGTTGAATTGTAATGATACTTCCTTTTTGAATATCAAATGATCTACGAACTACTTCTTACAACTACCACTACCACTACTAAGTGGATTTCTTCGGCTTCTCTTGCGTTTATCGCACACAAACTCACATGTTGAGACGTATTGTGTGCTTTTTCAAAGCACACAATCTAACGGTAGCACGCTGAATCAGATCCTGGTTCTCAAATTTCAAACTCGCTAGGGGGCGCTAAATGATAATCAAAGGGCTTTCTCACATTTAGTCTGATAATCTTTGGCCCAGGATCCCTCCTTTGACCATCCAGGGAAGAAGTCAATTGTCCAAAATGCTTACGCCAGTGCACAAATGCAGTATCTTCTTCAAAGGCAATAAATCAGCCAGGGGTTGCATATCAATTCTCCGGTGCCTCGAGCATTGCTTTTTTTCCCTCAAGATTCCCCAATGCAAAACCATCAGCATGATGAATGTCTTTTCTAAAGCGTCGTAATGCATGATTCCGACCTCTGGACAGAAATACGAATCCACCCACCCACCCACCTTACCAAATAGGGGCTCTTTTCCGTCTCAGAAAGTGATCCTCCCAATATTTCATTTCTCGCGTCTTCGCTCTTCTATGTATTGCTGTCCTCCTCCTCCTCCTCCTCCTCCTCCTCGTCCTCGTCCGTTCATGATTGTGCCACAAACCTGCTCTAATTGTACGAGAAGGTGATCCCAGGATTTGAGCCCATTTTCTGGTCTTGCTCATGGTGCCGGCATTTTTGTCCGTGGTTCTGTTTTGGTTGGTCTCTTGCTCCTCGAAGATGATCTTGCATTCCAAGCGTATGTACGTACTGGAGCTGTCACAGCACAGCTCCACACCGTATCTAGTAGAATTGGTAGACTCAGTAGATAGACGCACAGTAGTGAAGAGCAGCGGCAGGTGGATGCTACTTTTGTCTGGAGTTCTGCAAGGCGGCATTCTGGTGTAAAAACATCCCAGACCGTGTTTGGAAGCTGCTCCGGGGGATGGATGACATGAGAGTGGACTCACCTCTTTTTTTTCGTTTTCGTGAAAATCCCCCGAAACCATGCATCTAGACACATTACCCTCATCAAAGATAAACACGCCATTTTAGAGTCATTTTGGGATTGTGTTAATAATTTGATCGAGCCAAGCCAATGCAAGTGTGCCACAACTTCTAATTGAGAATGATGTGCATGTATTGCCGGAGAGAAAAGAGACTTATTTTGATTGGCATCACCTACTAATACACGTAAGAAGTGCAAAGTGCATCTGCTTAAATGGGGTCGGTCTGATCTTTAGGAGGCATTTGCACTGAATTGTCCAAAAAGATGCGTAGAAGGGTGCTTTGGAAATTTTCTCATCGAAGAACAATTATGCCGTAAGCATTGGGTATGATTTATAAAAGCATTTAATTTTGTGCATTGTCTGTCTTCTCGGCGAAAATAGAGCTAGAAGTTTGACTGCAATCGCCACGATCACGATAACCCGTATGGAGGGTGTAGGTAAAGGATGTCATTGGCCACAACGCTAACCAGACTCTCACATCATTTTTTGGTTACCTTTCGTTTAGTGTGTTCAGGTGCAACGAAATGTGTTTGTTTGAGAAAGTGCTGCAACTTTCTTGGCATGTGCAATACTACGTGAATATGACCCAAACTTTCCATCGAAAAGAGCCTAGTATCTATGTACAATATTGATGCCCTGGCTTACCTGGAATACGAGAATGCATCTGAATTGAAGCTCACACAGATTTCGATCATGTGAACAAGTGCTCTTCGGCAGCTGCAGTGACCAGAATAATAATATTCATACTCATTCTACCTTTGCCATTTATAGTCATGCAAGTGGAATTATTCTCCACATACTAGAAAACTTTCTCCACAACATTTTGTGCTTTAGCGACCTTTATCTTCTTCAATTTTGTTTCCTTGGAAGAGCCCCATGTGGGATCTTCTTCTTCTTCTGCAACTACTACTACTACTTCGACTGCTACTGCTACTGCTACTCCTATCTACTCTAGCGCTTGTTTTGTACTGGTTCGCTCGCTCATCTCAGACTGAGACTACCTAGTTTACGGTACTGCAGTACAGAAGAAATTACCGGTGAACGACGAGGGGGACACTTGATGGACCCGAGGAAGGACTTTTTTGTACCTGTCTGCCTGTCTCACATTACCAGAACGTGTACTTCCTCACTAAGTTGGTTGGTCGAATAAGCGCATACATGTTTCATGCATGCATGGACGGATGGCTGTGCTCACTGTTACCGGTACTAGGTTCATGTTCGAGCCGCCACTGAGTGGTTGGCCAACAGGATTTTAAAGATGAGTCCTAGTCTCAAGGAATGCTGTTGGACGGACCTTCGGAGCTTAGCCGCTCGTTGGGAGTGAATGAGTGGAAAAAGAACCAAATTGGTTTGACACATTCAGGCTCGAGAGGTTCCGCTCCACTAAACCAGCTTCTCTAAAGGGATAAGATTCCGACGACGACTAGAAGAGGGAAAATACCAGACCTCCAAGCAGTACCAACATTTCTGAGAATTGCCTGGTTAGGCACAAGACTAGACTAAGTATCCAACCAACCCACTAGCTCACGTAGCGAGTCATTCTGTGGGCAACCGGAATGACTCCTGAAATTGGCCAAAACTTAAGAGGATTGACCAACATCGAGAAGGGTCAGGCTTTGAGGGGAGAATCCGGTTTTCCCCGTAGATAACTGGGAAACGATGTGACATTCCATTTTCCTCCAGCTATCGGGCTAATCTTGTGAAGGTCTTACAATACACAGACGGATGAGCAGGAGCGCAAGAGTAATGATGGCCAATGCAAGCCGTCTTCTTCTTTTTTCATCCTACATCCCAGGCGTGACTAGACAGGTGCCAGGGGGACACCCTTGATTCATCATTATCCCGGTGGGTTCGGGGCCCAAGAGTCTGTCCAAAAAGGTAATTCATCTTATGGCATTTCCCCCTGGAAGAGGTCCTTATTCATTTTCTTGAAGCGAATCATTTCCCCTAGTGACGAGACACAAAACGCGTCGCTTCCTCAAACTTGGGGGTTTATCCATCCTCAAGACTCGTCTGACCACGATCGCTCGTCAAAAGATTTCTGGCTACCAGCTCTTTTACCTTGAAGAGTTGAAATAAAAGTGAAGAAGACGCTTCAGAGGATTCCTTCCTCCCCATGGCTAGCTAGTTCATATCAACGGCTGGGTTTTAATTGCCAGAAAGTTTCCGATACAGGAAACACATCCACACACCACTCATTCACTCAGAGGTTTTTGGTGGAGGAACGATGGGTGATGGCCATTGTGTCGATCACAATGCCAAGTCACGTGAAGAGCGTCTTTCCCAGTTCAAGCCATTTTGAAAGACGGACAAGTTTGCAACCAGAGAATACCCTCTCAACATACGGACCCACAGAGGATGATTCCTCAACACTCTGATCCAGGTACATAAGACTGAACAATCGCACCTTACACAGATGAAAACCTCCTCCCTTCGGTTCTGTGTAGCTTCTTCATCATGATGATTTTGGAGACATTGGTCTAATGATCATTGGTCAGATCCAAGCGCGTCTATAATAGTATTTTTGTTGCTATTTTGTTGCAGACTAGACGAGTCTGATTTGGAACAAAAGCCATTACAAAAATGTAGCAGTCAAATACGCGTCTGACTTCATTCAGTTTATGACTAAATTTCCATAATGGTCATCATTCCAAATCCGTCTCATGACAATAATCATTTTCATTTGATTATGCACTCCAAAACCCTCTGGTGGGAAAATAAAAAGCAATAACAAACCCTGAACAAGACCTACCATAAGAACATTTTTCCAAATGGACACTCGGTTGTCCATACTGTCACTCTTTCGTTTCGAGGAGCAATTAGTAGGGATAGGCAGTCATTTTGCAAATCTCATGGAACATGTCATACCCTCGTCATACCAAGTTCATCCATCCAACCAGTCACCTACCCATTAAAACGCCCTAATGGAGATCCACTCATTGTCCAAGCTCTCGCGCTCATCAACAGCCTCGTTTTCCTCATCGGGTCCGGTATGTACGAGTAGATAAACTGGTTCACAGCCAACCAGTTCAAACTTCATTTGAAACGGGTGTCAATGATTAGTTGGAATGGTTTTGTCTTAAGAGGAGAAACAGTCAAACAACAAAGTTGTTGGCTCACTCAAGCTGACCGAATTCGGACGGACATACCAGACCATCATGAGAAAGACATGGGTTCTCTCAACGGTCCTATGCCCAGATCAATATGTGGATTTTTCTTCACGAGGTTGGTTTTTGTGTCGCTAAATTTCAGCCGGTTTTTGGGGAATTAGCTTGGAAGTAATGGTAAACTCGTATGCTTGAGAGTTGTTGCCAGTTGACAGAGGCGAGTCACGCATGAATTTGAATAGATAAAAAGACAGACACTTCTGATCATCGTAATTCAAGGGACACTTGTCTCGATACTAATCTGGCCAAGCCATTTGCTGCTGTTTCTGTTCTACCACGTGTTCATACCAACGTTTGCCGTTATGGCATTTCTCTACTTCGATCTTGATCCTCTGATTTTACTATTGAGCGATCGTTGAGCTATTATACTTCCAATATGATACCAACTCAACAACATGCCTGGTGGGTTGTGTTGCTTTTCTTTGATCAGATTTCAGCGTTCTTTCAATCTCTTCTGATCGCTTGGCTCCGTCTCTCTCTTCAGCGGTAATTGACCATTGAATATGAAGACTCTGAAGAGCTTGCTCTAAGCTACTTAAGTACAGTACTGTATGCACGTCCTGGATACCCTGCGTATCGGCAAATCTGTATGATACGGGCTGACTGACGGAATGAATGAATGATTTCGAAAAGAATGTCATGGTTGGGGAAATTTGCCGGTCAAGGGCTGGGAACTGGAAAATGTATGCCAAACGGAGCTGATTTGTAGGTATTCCTTAAAGAAAGCGAATAACTGGTCTGACATGACATGCATTTTGTCTATCATTTTCCAGAGACGCTTGCTAAATTGTTATCGAGTAAGTTAGATGCACGTACTTGCAAAAGATAAGGAACGTACTTTATCCTCGCCATTTTCTTGCCATTGATTTCTCAGAACTTATCATCGATTCCGAAAAGAAAGAGCTAAAAGAAAGAGGTCCTCTGCTCAATAAAAAGGGGTTGGCCACCGAAACGCTTACGTGGTTGAACCTGTATGTAGTGGTACACTTGATACTGGACAAGATGGGTTTGCTCACTTTAGCAAGTCCTAACTCTTCTGGACATCTTGACTGGATCGCTTGCTCGACGGAATGAAAATAATCGAACAGAGTGCTCATCACATGGATGGAATTGAGCTCGCGAAGGAAGCCTGTCATATGTCTCATCAAGATGGTCGTTCCTTTTTGTGGTCTCAAATTTGAGCAACACTCGAGACAACAAATCAAATCTAGGTACCTAGAGTTGTATAATGTACCAGTCCCACCTATTATGGCTCGCCAGCAACCATGAAATGATATCTCGTAGTTGTTGATTTTTGGACCAATCACGGAGAATCTTGGTTGGATTGGCAGCTCGTTGGCTTTTTGATGCTTGGACGGATTTACGCAAAAACATTCCACACACAAGCCATTGTATCTTGGTAGTTGTTTTTGAGTTGAAGGAAAATGTTTTCACTTGAGCAATTGTCTGCTCTTTCAAGTAAATCATTGGCAAAGTAAGTAGTAGTAGTATAGCAAGGCTCTCCCGGTGCAATTCCGTTGCCCTAGGTATACGCGATAAAACCATTGGACATCCACAACAAGCAATGAGCGTTGCAATTATCAATTCTGTATCATCTAGGTTGAATTACGAGAACAGAGCCTTGAGAATAAGGAATAAAGCGCACGGAAAAGAAAAGAGTCCCAAATTCATCGCCCATGAAGTCAATGGTGTAAATAATTGAGATGCACGGTTAAAATAGAACTTTTCCTCCTAGAGTGACTAATGGATGCAGTTTTTTTTTCTTCGAAAGTGAAAAAAAGGAACGTGAGCCGAAACCCACGACTCATCAAGGCAAGTTGGCCACAATGTGTCGTTAGCGTAATGAGAAAACCGAACAGCAGTATTCGTTCTCCATGATGCCATGGCATACTAAAGTGTATAAGCATCGGCGAGGCATGACCCTGTCACTGCAAGTATAACAAGTAATGCACGCTAACAATATGGTAGTAGTTGATACCGCTATAGGTTTACGGACATGAGAGTGAGTACTATCTTGAGGGTAGGGTAGAAAGTTAAGAATGTTGAGGAAAATGAAGAAACGGAAGAAGGGTATTATAGTAGGAAAGTTCCTCTGGCTCGTTCACAACATGTAATTTGCACTCTTTCCCATGCGAATCAAAGCAGTACACTCAACGTACAACGTTTGCGATTGAAATTGAGTTATGAATGCTGTTGCATGTGCAGTACTTGTAATAAAAGTGGCTTCAGAGACTGAGAGCATCGTTGTGAAAGAATGCAATAAAATGAGGTAGTGTAATACATAGTATGTTATACACATTGTCTGTACATTAATTAGATAAGATGTGTTAGTGTAATCGTAGAAAGATCCTTAATCTAATTCGAGATATCCTAATATGGGCTTATTCATATGTTGCACTTTAGCACGAGAGGTCAAATAACTCAAATTTCAATCCTGCTTGTTTCAACTTTAGATTCCCCAGATGCTAGCTGTCCTCCCTATTTAACCCTCCGTGAGTGGAAATTGGCCGGTAATTTCATCAACTGCAGGGTTGTCCGTATATTTGTGGAGCAATGCTCGAGAAACATGCTCTTGACTGAAAACACTTATTTGGCCTTTTAAATTCTAAATTTGGTTCGTGTGTCAAGAAACAGTCATGGAATCGTGAAATGGCATCAAAACACTTTGCGTTTGTCTTTGACCGGGATTCTTCTGGGAAAGATTGTACGAGTAAAAGGTATTTCCCGCTAATGTAGCCTCTTGCACGATGTTTAAGGTCATAAAACAGTCGAGACTGTGTCTTGTGAGTGAGAAGTAGCAAATAATTGGCAGGTTTCGTTTTCTGCCCGTTTTTCGGTGTGATTGCCGAAACATCCAGACAACCTTGTAGCACAGTATCCTCGAGGTCAAAGATTGGTGCACTTCAAGAGAAGCTGCGAAGGGGTCTGTGTACTTGGTTTCCTTGTCAAGAAGGAAGTAATCCACGGATGGTTCAGACCCACATCCCAACACTTGAGTCGTTTCTAGTCCTCCCTCCCTTAAGAATCATCATGTTCTCTGGCATCATCATTAATTCCAAATTGGAAGCTGGCAAAAAAGTTGCCGACGTGAATGACGTTCAGGAAGAAGAGGAAGAAAAGGAAATAAATTTCACTTTTTATTAGACGCTTCTCAATTTCCCACTCGTAACCTTCTCTCTCTCTCTCTATTTTTCATTCTTTCCTTGGCTTTTAATTCCATCTCACGAACACGACATTCAAATAAACAAATATTGGCGATGATGCTCATGTTGTTAACTAGGAAATTGGTAAACAGATCCAGACAAGAAAAAGAACGATTTTGGTCGAGCAGTCCCGAACGAACAATCGGTTGCTTCAAACCTGCATGCATGAATTAAACACGCCGGAAAGTTACCAATATGCCAAGTGCTCTCGATATTGTCGTTTTTTTCAACCTTAATTAAAGTCTAATTGTACCTTATACGTTGAATTTATTGCTTATTTTATTAGGCTGTCATGTCATTTTTAGTCCCTATATGATAACTACATTTATTCAAATTCTTACAAACTGAGATTTTTGCTGTTCGTTCATAGAAAGAAAATGCCACAAAGATTTTCTGGATCAACATTGAGAAACCATTTTGACAAGAAACGGAGGATATCGTTTGAAATTTGATACTGATCGAACTCTGGTACGATGTGATCGAACGTAGTCGGGCAATTGGTTCATCAGCATAAACCTTAGCTCCAGTTTACTTGTTCGTCCGTTCTCTCAACGATAGTAGAGGGATGAATTTTCGAGAAATCAGAATTTAAATCTTATGTTGTGAGTATGTACCCGGTACTTGATAAGCTCGGTAAATTGTAGAGGATAACAAGTGTCCTCCTCTCAGGCTACTATTTTTAGATGGTTAGCTTCTAGTTTATAGAACTGTCGAGAGTGGTATTTGGGAATTATTAGTGGGCCCAAGTGTTTCACTGGATTGCCAGAACTATCAACAATATCAACGATTTTTACGCTTCAAACTATGTATACATAAAGACTATTCGAAATTTACTTGTATCATTCATTCCTGTTTACCTACGATACACGTAGGGCACACAATTCAGGATTTTGCACATGTGCTTGCTTGCCTCTTGACATCTTTCTTGAGGATCTTTTGTTCCCGGCATGTCGATGAATGGCCTATTGTTTGATAGCCAGCCTGATGTTGTTTTTACTTGTACACGTATATGAACTATGAATTGGATCAAGTAGAAATATCTCAATTTTGAGGACGGGATCGAACCTTGATCAGTAAGACGTTTGGAAGAAATTGCAACAGCGCCAGGGGTGTAATTTATTTGCATTTTGCAATACAGTGAAATCCAGATAAAGGAACTTCCAAAAACCAACGAAAAAAGTTTTTATATCCAGATTGTTCTCATTAACGAACTCTGCTTTTTCTGGTGGATTATGATACAGTAGTGATGAGTGAATGAGTGCAATAAGCAATATGTATCCTCATACATACATATTTCTCGATCAATAATGAAATACAGTCTTTTTTGCCGTTTGGCCTGATTGGTTTGAAGAAAAAAATGCCCCTGTTTTAATTTCTTGAAATGCCCTAATTTTCAAGAAGTTTTCTAGATTAAACCTCGAAAGGGAATTCAACATCTTGAACTTTTCTTTGATTGTTTGAGGGCTAAAGGACAGATTTGTTGAAACAATTTCCCCACCGAAAGAGTGACTATATCGGGATTCTGGACCTTGAATTGGTTCCTATAACCGAATTAATTCATAAAACAAAAAAAATCGATCTCAAGAAAATTGTGCCTATATCAGGATTGTTCCTGCAACCGAAGTTCTTATAACGAGATATTTCTGTAGTTGTAGAGGAAACCAACAATAGCGCGTGAAACCAACAACTCTTGACAAGAACTGATGCCCCAATTCAACTTCCTTAAATTACTTTATATCACAGTTGGTTAACAATCAAAACGAATGAAAGAGGTAGCATTGACAATGTAATTAACCACAACTCGCCATGTTAGTGTTATAGAATTAATTAATTCAAGTGAGGACAAACGCAAAATATGCATAGCTCTCCAGAATCTGACATCTTCCCGATCAATGCCTCTTTTCATAAGGTCGATTTATTTTCTTCTTGAACAATTGTAAACACGACAAAAAGGACAAAAGGCAACATTAAAAAAACGAATGGCTCTCAAGGTCGGAAAGTGAAAGCCGCATAGTTGCTCCTTGTATTCACTGTTTTGAATCGATGAAGATAGTACGTTCTGTACAAACATGCGAGTCCTTTTTTTCTGTGCCAGAAATGTTGTTACTCCTGCTCCGTCCGTAGCTCGTTTATATAGTGTAGTACGTACGTACAGTAATCGACGATCGTATTGTTGCTCCTTTTACTATTCTTTGAGTGGGTTGGCTTGGGTTCAATCAAAATGATCTGAAGGCTCGAAGCATTAATAATTCAGAAGTCGTCATTGGCCACCAAGGTCTGCATTTAGTTTCCTTTTTTCGAAGAGGTCCAACGCTTCTTGCCAGGGTGGGCATTTCCTTTTTCGACACTTTTGTCCACCCTTGTCTAACAGTGTCCGAAAATACGAAACTTCAAAATTCCAAAACTATGGATAAAGATGATTGTAGATTGATGTTTCAATTGGTGATTTTACAAGCAAAAACGATCATCAAAACTTTTTCTGACGAAATACATACTCTATCATATGAACTCAGATCATGAATATATTGAGTCTATTAAAATTCAAGCACATTGTGGGGCTTTAAATCATTAATACTTTGTCCATAACTTACCCAGATTTCTGGCAACTTATTGTTTATGGAAATGCAGTGTAGATAAATATGAATCCCTACAATATCCTACAATGATTGAGTTTGTCAGTGAATATTCCGGTTGAATGGGCTAATAATCATTTAATATTGAAATAGCATTGCCTGATTAATACATTTTTGGACAACAGCTAGTTTTTACTTTTGGAAGAGCTTTGAATATTTTTGTCCATTTGATGTCCAAAACACTATCTCATTCCCAAAATTGCCCAAATTGCTAGTTGGAGATGTTTCCAAAATAGAGGGGTCCAAAGACTAATGTTACCTCTGCATGTAAAAGTAGTTTACTGTCGCTTGAAATGCAGTACAAGAACACACAAGTACTCTAACTTGAATTGTTCACTTGTGATGAATACACGGGAAGTTTTAAATTGTTTATGCCGCTTGCCTGCCTCTCGCTCTTCGGTCCCCTTTTTGCCGGCTTTAAACGACGGCATGACTTGTCCCACTTTTCTTAAAGATGTTGACAGTCTGGTGTTTCGAGATTATTTCCACCGGTTTTCCCCTTTGCTGCATCAACTTCGAGGACAAGAAAGTTCATTCGCCTTCATCCCCAATCCGTGGCTTCTATTCCAGCTCCTCCATGAGCTTCTACGAGTACGTCCTAAAGCAGGGCTCTGGTATGATGCTTGCTGGCATGGAGGACTGACTGAATTGCTTCCTCACTCTTCGTTTTGTCATCGTACAAAGTACGCGTTTATACAGAATGGTGCGATGTGTGATTTTTTTTCTCAATCAAGGGAGGGGTGGAGAGACAACGTGTTTTCTCTGGATGTTAGGCCTAGATATTCCATGTTCTAGGAATACGATGAATTTGAGAGGCGAGTGTGACATCCAGGCACACTGATGATGTCGTCTTTTTGAGTGAACTCCACGGATCTCACGGATAGCAACCATAAGAGCATTGAGAAATCGAGGATGACGAGCTCAAAAAAGCTATCTCACCTTCTCGACGTCCTCGTCGTCGTCCTCCTAATGTGCATGGATGGTGGACTCTCTCAGGGCCATGGCCGATCATTCAACTCTGTTGACATTTTATCTCGAGCTTTACACGCGTGCTGATGCTAAATTTATCGAGAAAGACATTTTGCCCAGTACTTGCAGAAGGAGTTAATTGAGCTTCAAATACACACATACAAGTATGATTTTCAAACCTATCGTCCTTAGAAAGTGATCCATTGCTGTTGCGCAATTTCCAATACTGTGTGTTCAGCTAGCCCCTTTTCAACCAATCCCTCTTGCTTCACACATTCATTCGGGTCCACTGGGTCCACGAGGTACAAGATAGATTGACGGCAAAGACAGCCTTTTGGAGTTTATCAAGAACAAAATATCTTTGTCGTCATAGCAATCCTAAGCAACCTAGGGCCGGTCTTCCTGGCCACCAGGAAGTGGCAAAGGTCGAATGACCTTGGAGCTTTTTCCCCCTCCCAATTGTTTAGCGATTGTGGGACAAATGGCACGAATGCAAACAAAACTCGTGCTGCTCGGTAGCCCTATCGTTTCAACCATCGAATTCACAAGCCCTTTTCCTCTCCTTTCAGCATTCGATGGGCAATGTGTTTGCCAATTCATCGCCTTCACCATCACCACCATTATCCTCGCCATCGACCCCCTCAGACTCGATGTCAGGGGCTAGCTTTATCACCACAGACAGCCTCGTATCGGGCACGCCCAGCTGTCCCTGGAACGCCTCAGATCTAGTTGGGAACAGCATGATCCGCAACGACCGCCTTCTCACCGACACATCCACCATTTTCCCCATGGACCTGAAATTGACACCCACGTTGAGGCCTATGGTTCATCCCTCGGATGTGATGGGCGGTTACACTTACCCCGAAGGTCAACCCATCAAGCGAGAACCGGGCATTAGCTCGAGGAATCGGCCCACCATGGGCAGCGATGGAGACTCATTGCCGGAGTCCCCTTTAAGCCTTTCAGAAGGTGATTTGATTTAGCCCTGTCAATCTTTTTTTTTTCTCGCAGATTTGACCCCATTATAAATTGCATCGGATTTGCATGTGTAAATGAGAGCTTTTGAAAGATGACCGGGTGCAATGATAAAGGCCGTTCCACTCTTCTTCATGGATGGTTTTCTATCGGCATTTGCAAAAAAATATAACAAAACAGTAGGATGCACTTATTTGACTACCCCTTTTTAGCCTGTTTCGCGGCATTGTGCATTGAACGTTCATCAATGTCGCCATTGGCCAAGATGAGAGATGACCAGTAATTTATGCATCACAATTTAAATTCTTAGTAAATCCATCGTAATGAACGTGGTTTTCCTTTGGGGTTTTCAGATATGGAAACAGATTGTTATCATCCATTTATCACTTTCAACACATCCATGACCTCACAGACGGGCCCAATTGTGACCTCGGCGATGACTTCATTGGATACTTCCGAGATGATCTCTAGCTTCGTGCCTATCATCAAGGCCGAGACGTCCGATCAGCCCATTGATCTCCATCTGTCCCAATCCATTTCAATTAGCACACCCACGTCCACAATGATGAGCCCCACCATTGCTTTTATGGATGATCTCTCGAAATGTGAGGGCGAGGAGGACGTCCTCGAGGACAAGTCGGACGAGGACGAAGACGACGACGACGAGGATGACGACGACGAGGAGGACGAGGTCATGTCCAAGCCTGTTCCCATTCGCACCCAATGCAACAATATCCCGGTTCAAAATGCCAATGGCAACAACATTGGTTACATTATCAAGCAGGAGCAACCCGTCTCTCCGGTAAAAGTGAGTCCATCACTTTTAAAATGCATCCTAGATGAGAATTTATAATAAATCGTGCTTTCTCTTAGATTTGCACTCCGCCGAGCTTGCTCAAATCCTCCTCCACTATAGTACTTACGACCACGAATGCCAATGGGAGCAGCAGCCGATTCGTCATTCCTAAAGTCAACATTAAAGTCAATCCTCATGGTAAGACCAGCATACATTGAAAGCACATTTCTTTTCCAAATAGCAAAACTTTTGCACACACTTAGCACTTCGTATGTGGCGGCACAAAGATTTTGCACCGTAACGAGCCAAGTTCGTAACGCTTAACGAGAGTTCGAAGAGCCCCGTTAAAGGAAACATCATCAGCTTGATTATCACCATAACCATACTTTGTCAAGATCGAGAGTTACCCTCACCACTCATTGTTACATACCTAGAGTATACCTATACGCACACTACTATAACTTGGACGAGCGAATTTGAAGGAGATCAAAGCATATGGTTAACTCATCTCTCAGTGAGCACTGCTGCTGATTGGTTTAGAGAAACTTGGGAGCAATGCTTCGACTACAAGCCGGTTTCGAGAAGTCGAGAACAAATCTTGATTTGAAAGACGAAAGGAGATCACCTCCAAGTTGATGATCAACTCACTCTTATTGAAGGGTGTGCTATTGTACTAACACATTCATGTAAAAGATATTTGACGGTGAGAGGGGCACAGCACAAGTGTGGCCTCATTGTCGTTCTCAAAAATCAGTCCTAGCTGTTCAAATCACGCCTAAAGAAATAATAACTAAACTACAAAAAATATGCAAATATCATCTTTTCAGGTGCAATTTCCAGTTCCGCAACCACCCTGTCCTTGAGCCAGGGCATCGTAAATGCGTCCATACCTGGTGGCGGCACCACCTCGTCCCCTGTGAGGATCAGCACGTCCACGGTCAATGGCACTCAAGTGACCGCATCATCATCCTTATCATCCACGGTGACAACATCTCCAGCTCGACCGAGAAATGTCTACGGTCACTCCACCCGTCAACCCATTCAGACGCCTCTCATATCCAGTCAGCCGGTAATGGCCCCAATTAGATGTGCACTCAAAATGCATTTTTAACACATGGGTGTTGTGACTTCATTGCAGAAAGGGTCTACGGGACCACTGTTGTTGACCGAGGAAGAAAAGCGAACTTTGCTCTCAGAAGGCTATCATGTTCCGCAAAGGCTGCCGTTGACGAAGCAGGAGGAAAAGTCTTTGAAAAAGATCCGGCGAAAAATCAAGAATAAGGTACTGATTCTAGCTACTCAGCAACGCCCTTTCATTGTTATCTCCCTGAGTTGCATGTGTCACTCACAACCACAAGTGTGCTCGGAAGTGGCAAGCTACCATTGAAAAGCTACGCGATTTCTTTACAATCATGAGAACGAAATTGAACTCATTATCAGATTGACGAGTCAATATTGACGGGTTTTATCCCCTCTTGAACGGATATACCACTCACGTTATTGACCTGGAATATCCAATAACGCGAACTGTAATCTTGCCAGAAACACGTCCACAATGGTGTTGTGCAGTATGGACTACTGACACGTGCCTACTTACGTATTGGTAAACCACCTTCCTTTGCTGGAGTGATCTATTCATGGGTGTGTTGTACGGTACTTTGCTTACACACTTGCGTTAATAGTTTGGGACTATGTTAGACTGGGACTAGAGCCAACAAAATTTCTTCAATTCCAATACCTATGTGTTCCTTATTCCATTGCAGATATCCGCTCAGGAGAGTCGTCGGAAAAAGAAAGAGTATATGGACTGCTTGGAGAGGAAAATGGATTCCCTCCATGCGGAGTTGTCCCAATACAAGGCCAAATGTGTGACACTCGAAGGCCAGAACTCAAATCTTGTTGCTCAGGTCAAGAGGCTACAAACCCAATTGACGTCAAGAAATGGGGCCAAGGCCAAAAATTAAACCCACTTGAGTACACTCAAGAGTCTTTGGTCATCTGGATTGGACGCTTTTTGCGCAGAGGATCAATAACATTCTCAAGTGCCTTAACCATAACGTTTCTAGCTGTGAGCCTGGACCTAATCCATATGACAATCCTAAACAGCCGCCCGTACGCAGTAAAACGAACCTGTGATCATGGCAGCCAAACCAGATTGAAGGAAGGAAGGAAGGAAGGACCAACCATGTCATTAATTGGGTACAATGCAAAATCGCCCATTTAAGACCAATCTACATTCCGCATCCATCCCCATGTATTCAATCATTCTCGCTCGTTCACCACCCAATTGACAAACCTTTGATAGAAAACTAACCAATCACCGTTTGTGTGCCTTTGTCACCTTCTTTTCAACAATGTATATACCTATAATAGGATAGACCATTCGTCCCTTTCACGACGATGGAATTTCATCGATCACTTTCATGACCAAGATATTCCGGTATCCAGTAAAGGCCTCCTCCCTCTCTTCTACAAACTAATTTCACTTTCAGTAACTTTGCCTACAACACAGTTGTCTATGATTTTGATCATCGTCATCATAATTAGTGCCAAACATGTAAATAACAACCCTCCATATCTGGTCTCGCCCGATACTTGCATTTCCTCTGAAGCAATCTCTTGAGGCTCAATTCTACTTCATTTGTGAGCATTTCGTTTTTTTTTTACCCTTGATTTCCATTTTGGTTGACGTCCCTCAAGGATTTTTTTAGTGAGTGACTGGCCGGGGCCTTTTTTTTTACAAACCATACGTTAATGATTTGAACGGTCAAGACACAAGAGCGGATTGGAAAGTCATTCTCTCGCCTCTCTTGAGTTAAAAGACCCTCATAGGAACTCGAACAAGTGATAAAACTAAATGTACATACAAAAACTAGCCAACCAAGTGGGCAGACTGTATTTTCCGCATCAGTTTTAGCCCGTTTGTCTGGCGCCCCTTTCTCATACCACCAACCTAGTAATTTCTAATTTTAGTGCAAGCAGGATAATCGTCAGCGTGCCTCTTAAATGTCATTACTTTAGTACTACATGTACAATATGATGTAATTGGAAAACATAAAGTGGTTAAGTCTTGCCCGCAGACATTTGTCGTCCACTTTCAAACATTATCATTTTATGAATACCTTGACCGAACAACCCAACATTGATTTTAATTTGCTTGCGTTTGAATTTGTTCCTTGGTGAGGAAGAAAAATTCCAGTTAATGACAGACCATAATGGAAAACTAATTTTGAACTTGATTGATCCCAAATTGTTCCCATTGAACAAAAATTGACATTAAACGAACAGATTTTGAAACAAACTTCGAATACTATTGTTACAGACTTGAACATGATTTTTGTGTAACTCAGAATATACCGTCGTCATAAGTGACCAAATCTCGTTTGTCCTTGTGACTGCCTTTCTGGCTATGAGAGGCAGCAATTGTGGACCAAGTCGACGAAGAGGAGGCATCATTGATGGGATCGATTTGTGGTTGACGACGAGCCATAGATACCTGGGGGGGCCAATGAAGTTATGATTCAATGGTTATTTCATCTAAATAGTTCGTTGTTGACAATACCTTCAATTGAATGCCTTGAGCGAGAGTATCGTTGTGCTCAGAAATGGCGGCTTCGGCTGATTCTGGCTTCTCAAACGTGACGAAGCCACAATTCTGATGGAAAGATTGAAAAGTGATGGATTAGGAACTGCCCGTGCATGATCAGATTTTTGAGTATAAAGTTTGTTTTCAAATGAATCTATAGGTGGATTCTGTAAACCTGGCGATCTTCTACAATTGTCAATTGTACAAATAATAAATTTCAATAAAGTTCTCACCATAACAGCTAACCACTGACCTTTTCCACTTCCAACGAGACATTGACAATTTTGCCATTAGATGCGAATACGGTTTTGAGAAAGTCCTCGGATATATTGTACCCGAACACGTAAACGGTATGTCCTTGGCGGGGCTTCTCCGATTGATTGCCCTCTCGATCGGGTAGGCCACGTTCCTCGCGATCACGGGCCGTGACAAACGTGTCATAGAGGTTTTTGACCTTCTTAGGCGGGGGTTCCTGAAACGGACAGCCATTTGATGCAAACGAGGATCTTACGTCATCAGACAGCTCCACTTACCACGGGTTCGGGGTTCATGTCTTCACCCCCGGTATCAAACCCGCCACTGGGGCCGTGGGTGGCCGAAAAGGGTTGATAACCGGCTCGAGCATCCAAGCCCGTTAGTTTTCGCTCCAAACCTATACCAAGCAATAACGATAACACGATTAGCGATGGCTGCGCCCAGCTTTTCCATGCTGACTCGTCTTGGCAGTAATCACATACTCCAGGCCTAATCAGAGACAGCTTGGATCAATGGTATCTTAACTGTGTGTCAGGTTATTTTTGGCTATAAAATTCCATACAGCTTTCTTGTCACTGGGATTTTTTTCCTTGGAGTATCTGAGTCTTCGAGAAAACTAGAAATTTTGTTCAGCTACTTTTCAACTTGACCGCTCCAAAAGTTTGAAGGATGGTCTCTCTACCTTGGGAGCGTTTGAATCCACGAGATTTCTCTTGTTTGTCCTTTTCGATGGTTTTCTGAATGGTTTGCAATGCGCCCGTACGAATCAGTTTCTTAGCCACCTCCTTGGCGTCTTTGGCTTCGGGAATGCGATGATGTGACCCGCCCAGGCCGGCTCCAGCTCCGCCCAAACTCGCGCCACTCACGCCCAAGCCCGGGCCGCTACTCGTGCCCCCCGAGCCGGCCAAGGCCGCCGTACTACCCGCCCCACTCAGCAACAAGGCGGGTTTGTGATCGTGCCCGCCTTTGAGTTTGTCGTCGTGATGATGGTGGGGAAGCTTGCTTAAGGCTACTTTCTTCTTGATTCGTCTGAGCTTCTCATACTTGGCCTTGAGCATGAGCTCTTCGTCCGTCAGCTTGGCCGGAAAGGACAGAGCCACCACCATGGTTTACTACCGACAGGGTGGGCGTGTCACAAGTCTGCTCAGCCACGAATGGATGGGGAGAGAGGCTGGGTGGGAATTTTGTGGGGGAGCTCAGCTTTCTGGTTTGTTATGATTTGGCTTGACTGACTGCTTGCTTACGGCGCTTACAGCGCTTACAGACCAGCACCCAGGCAGGGTGACCCAAACGGCTCTCACATGCAGATCATATCAGGTGGCTAATGGACTGTTTTAGTTTATAAGACCCCATAAGATAGGGCTGTAAAGCCTTTGAAATGTTTTGAGCAAATCCCTCTTGATAATAGCTCATGCATATCCTAGATCAATGGGCAAGGTTACTGCATTGTAATATTAGTTGAAACATTAGTCAATGTAGTAATAGTCACGTTTGTTGACGTAGAATTTCTTGATTTTCTTCTTCTCAGGGTGACTGTTAGTGGGTGCAAGTTTCAAGCATGTGGATTCTGTCACGTCTCCTCATGACGTGGCCAGACGACCATACTTATCACATTAGCACAGGCTTGGGGTAATGTCAAAGCAATCAACTTGTTTCGCTCTGAGGTGGATACTTGGATCAGTCGAATACCATGGCCCCCACACATCATGCGAGTCTGCGAACATTAGAAATCCACTCAAATATGCACGAATTGTTCTCCTCTGAAGTCCTATCTTCACGCCCCATGCCTCATCCGTTCGAGTCCAAAATTCACATCATCCCTCAGCTGATGAATATGAGTCAAAGTCCGGTTGGGCGGCATCTTTGTTTTTCTTCTTTATCTCCGCGTTCGCCTCTAATTTCCATGGCTGATCTAAGCATCTCTCGCTCTCTCAGATCAGTTTAACACTTGTGCGTGCACTTGCGGTGGATGATGGATATGAGTCTGGTAAGAAAAGACGATGGATTCGAGGGGCTTTAACATGCCAGAAACTTTAAATGCAGGGGTTAAGCTTTAGGTCTATTCGGATATTTGATAGGGTTCGACTCGTTCACCTCTCTTATTCTCGGCGCCTTGGATTTCTAGCGGCATGTATGTGGTCTAAAAAGATCGCTGTCGGGCATGGTCCATTGCGCTGGGCCAAGTCCTTGCTTCGGAACTGACCACCAGGAATCGCTGCTCGTCAATTATGTTTCAAAATCAATGGTAACCCGTATTTCCGTTATCAGCCCTTTGTCCCTTTCAACCTGACAGAATGAACAAATTGGTAGAGAGTCAAGCTAGGTTGCTTAATGAACTACTTGTGGCATATTAATATCAGAGAAAGGAAACGGACCATTTTAATACTAGGGCTGTTAATTACGTAGACACAAAATTTTGCCCCAAACAATGCAAATACGTTAAGCCTATTGATTTTGTCATTGAAGAATAAGAATTGAACCAACTGAGATTGCATTTCAGAAATAAATTCTATTATGATTGAATGATTGGAAGTCAATAAGGGCCCTTATTTGCAACGTCACAAAGAAAACGGGAAGAGGCAAGGTAGATTGCTACATAAATTGCTCTTGCCTTGACTTGAACGCAATTTCTTTTCCGGGGCAATAATCAAAAAAAAAAGATTTTGATAGAATTAGCCAAAAACAACACAAACGCATTATAATTCAATAAAAAGGATGTGCCCCAATCGGCCCTTTACTTGGTAGAGGCTGAATGACAAAGCGCCCTCTGAAGTGCAGAAAGTAAAACATATTTCTTGCAACGTAAGGGGGCTATAGCCATCAATTTGACCTTGCTTGACAACTATTAACCTTGAATGACGCTTGCGGGTGATACAAGGTTCTTACCTAGGTGGTAACGGGTAGACTAGTGCCCTGTATTAGAAGAGTACGACAGTGAGTTCAGCGCACCACTGCGGCAGAATTTTGAACCTTCAATTCTGTTCCAAAACACCAAGTTTAAATGCGTCCCAGTCCCACACCAAACTCGTTTTTCTTAATGTTATTGCTTTAAAGGTTAGTTTCAAGGTTGAAGTTGCATTTCAGACATCCTTAAACGTAAGTTAATGTTTTAAACACCACTTTATGCGCCACTTTGTCCATTTTCTGGGGAAAAAGTGCATAATCTGAATTTGGTGTTGCTGTGATTGCAGGTAATGATGCCTAAAGAGTAACTTCAGCCTTATAACTAACCAATAAGCGATAAACATTTAACAAAATGCGTTTGGTTTGGATCTGGGACGCATTTAAACTCATTGTTTTGGAACGGAATTGAAGGTTCAAAATTTCACCGCAACGGTGCGCTGAACTCACTGTCGTACTCTTCTAATACAGGGCACTAG
>NC_081442.1:5589784-5592965 GCF_007210705.1 Tigriopus californicus
GTTGGAATTTAGTAAAGAAGTTTGTGTCCGCCCATTCAGGAATGCCAAGTTCGTATCGATGCATGTTTTTGAATGCCAACATTCTTGTCTTTCATGTTTTCAACAACACTTTCAATTTTTACTCCACTATCGATTCCATTAAACTTGATATTTTTAAACGAAGGAAATGAATATGAATGAAATTACACTTACCTCTACTTTAAGTTGAAGTTTGGCAAATGGTAGTTTAACAAAATGTACGCATCACTTTTGCCAATCCAGGGTAAGGTTGCATCAATTGTGAATCTGAACCTTCCGAATCATCTAAATTATTATATTTTACGGTCGTAGAGACTATAAAATTAAAAAAAATATTGCACCCGATTTATTTTCTTGCTACGTTTTACAACAATGAAGTAAATATATAACACAGGAAAAGCCGCCTTGGGGGTGAACTGAAGAACCACAGTACAATGGAAACGACGTTTTGGGACCAAAAATCTCATGCGCGTACTCTTCTATTATAGTGGCTCTAGGGTAGACAATATCTACCCGCGGCCTCTAAGATAAGGGATTTCAAAAATGCATCTCAGGTCCACTGAAAAAAGTAGATGCAAAGTCGGCAAAATTACATCATAGGGGACACATCGGAAGAGCCGTTATTGGAAGTCAGCGTGGGTAAAGTGTACCAGTACTACGTCTTTTAAACTGTGGCACAACCCAAATATCGAAAAATGCCAGACCATGGTCAAGAAAAAGCCACGCCATCTATGGGTGACAGAGTACAATAGTTGAACTTCCTTCTCAATGGTCAATCTCTACTCGGCTGAACTCTCAAGGTCGGGCTTGTTTTCATTGTTGGGGCTAGTGTCGTCGAGGTCTTCGTCCACGTAGACTGGTCTGATTTTCATTCTCATCATGGGTCAGGCACAAGTGAAGGTAATCTTCCTCACCCGCCCCTAACACGACATACCCGCCCAGCGTGTAACTCATCTCTTTCAGCCTCTTCCATTGGGTCTGGGATTGGGTGCCGTGGCTTTTGTGGCGGCCTTAGCCGGTTGGTATTGGTCCAAGAACCGCCGCCATCCCATTACCCTGCTCGACCCCACCCGGAAATACGCCCTCAAGCTCATTGACAAGAAGGTCTTGTCCCATGACACAAGGCGATTCCGGTTTGCCCTCCCTTCAGAGAAGCACATTTTGGGCCTACCCGTGGGTCAACACATCTTCTTGTCTGCCCGCGTGGACGGCCAGCTGGTGGTCCGCCCCTACACACCCACCTCTAGTGATCATGATCTTGGTTTCATGGATTTGGTGGTCAAGGTATAATCGAATCAGAAATCCGGTTCAAAAGCTCCGATGATATGGAGCTGTCCGTCCGCCCTGTCCGTACACAGTTACACAGTGTGCTTTAAAGAGGTCTCGTTTGAATAGGTTTACTTCAAGAACGTGCATCCCAAGTTCCCGGATGGCGGCAAGATGTCCCAATACTTGGACAACATGCCCATTGGCAGTTCGATTGACGTGCGAGGCCCAAGTGGTTTGCTCATCTACCGCGGACACGGGACTTTTGATATCAAAGCTGACAAGAAGGCCACACCCGTGACCCGGAACTACGCCAAAGTGTCCATGATCGCCGGTAAGGAGGCTAGTTGGTACAGTACTATATTGATTGCGATTGCGATTGCCAGTGGCTCATGGATTTGGCCTTTCAGGCGGGACGGGCATCACGCCCATGTTGCAACTGATCACGGAAATCCTGGACCAGCCCAATGACTCCACTCAGCTTCGATTGCTTTTCGCCAATCAAACCGAGGACGATATTCTGGTGCGTGAGGAGCTCGAGCAACTCCAGGCGGATCATCCCAATCAATTCAAGCTTTGGTACACGGTCGACCGACCCACAGAAGGTGATAATCTCAAATGATAGTTATCGTGCATGTGTTATGAAGATGCCGCCGGGTCCATGGTTGATTCTTGGTCCCCATGTTTCAGGCTGGAAATACAGCTCGGGCTTCATCAGTGATGACATGGTCCGCGAGCATTTGTTCCCGGCCAATGAGGACACCTTGGCCGTGATGTGCGGTCCTCCACCCATGATCAACTTCGCCTGTATTCCGAATCTGGAGAAGGCCGGTTACGTTGAGGCCAATCGTTTCGCTTACTAGATTATGGAAGTCAAAACTATATAAACAAATGTCCCAGACATTGACAAAGAAAGCTTTTAGACCGATTTAAAAAATTGAAAATAGTGTTCCCAGATTTTTAACCTCTTCATCGTCGCTCAATATGGAGTTGATTATCTGTCGATGTAGACACTTTCTCTCGACGATTCCATCGTGATTTTATGATATCCTATCTTAGGAAAATGTGAAAGAGTAAAGTCTCATTTGGGTTGACGAAACTCTTCAGAACATGCCAAACTGCTGCATCATTCAATGACTAACCCAATGCCTCTGGTCTGGGAGGTTCTGGATCGGCATCTGAAACTGTAAATAGATCTCCTATTTCGGAACATATCATATTTGATGGATACAAAGGCGACTTGTCCTTGTTTTCTGTGAATTCTATCACCCCATCCATGCCTTTATCCATCTCGGTGCAAAGTGTACTACGATTTCGTCATTGTCTCGGACTAGGAGCCACTTACGATAACGCAAATGGCTCATTCATTAACAACTTGACGGCCTTGCAATATTGACGCAAAAATTGTCGGATGGTGAGTGAACCGTATGTTTTTCCATCGGCACATTCTCTAACTTTCTCACTATAAATGATAATGGGATTTGCATCATTTCTTTCACTTCTCGTTAGTCCTCAAGTCTTTGCCTACTTGAGGTACTTGCGGTGAATTTTCCCGGCGAATTATTTCGATCATTTGTATGTAGTCTCTCGGCTAAGGAAGTCGTCCAGTCAAGGCTCAAACGCTTATCACGGAAATTAATCGATCGGATGGCCAATGGTTACCGTTGGTTTCAGGTTGCAATTGACGAGCCTCATAAGGATCTTTGAGAGTTGGCTCCGTGATGCGTTGGGATCATCTCGGTCCGTTGAAGATGGAAAAATGGTGACGATGCGCTTTGACGAAAGTTCGAGGACTCGCAATCAAAGATTGTTTGTCATGGGGAAATTGATCAATGTGCTTCAAGATGATCTCAATTGATCGCAAGTTGGTTTCGTTCGAGGGCGCAAGATGATACAG
>NC_081442.1:5593409-5594344 GCF_007210705.1 Tigriopus californicus
GCAGGTCAAAGATAAAAGACACGAACTGTCAGCTTTCCTAATATCTTGAAAAGTCCGATAAAATTAGACTGCTGTACGGCCAAGGCGGAACTGTGGGTAGTAAGCATGGACGATCATTAAGAACCATATGCCATTCTAATTTCCCAGAGAAAATTAAACAGACCCGTCCGAGTGACTTCTTCATCAAACCATATAATGAAGATCAAATACCGGATCACGCTGTAATTAACGACAAAGCGTTCATTTACACATCTTTCCACGCATATTACACATCTTTTGGTAGGGGTGAAAAGTGCTTCCAAAGAGGAGGATGCCAAAGTCTTGGAGGTGGATGTCATATGATTAACCATAAGACACCAGTCACCACAAAGCGTGAAAGATATTCAATTTGGTCAAGCGGTAAAAAAGGTCTCAACGAGGATTTCGAATCACATGATTGAGGTCTACCCACTTGGATTACTTTCCCTTCTTCAGTCTTCATTGTGTGCAGTATACCTTTCATAAAGGTTGATAGTATTGAATCTGCCATGGCACTTTGACTCCTTCTGATGTGGATCTTTGCTTTGAAATTGAGCGCATATGGCATCGAAATTCTTTATCAAGTCAGATAGCGGGCCATTAGGCTCTCAATTTTGGGGGCCGTGCCAATACCTTCGGGGGTCTGTCCCTATTTTCTTTACTCATATGCTCATCGACAAGCTGCTTGTCCAGTTGGTCACTTTCATTTTCTTTAAAACCGTCCAAAAAACGAACAAAGAGGCGGATCACGCCCTCCGCGGGCAAGGTTTCTAACTTCCTCGTTGTCTCAGCCACCGAGAAGTCGCATAAAATTCAATGCGACCACCGCATTACGTACAAAGATCCCTATTTGCTACTGTTGATGCAGTTTTCCCCAGCCTAGGCACTTTTTCCCCCACACCCTCCAAGGCAGTGCT
>NC_081442.1:5594380-5594489 GCF_007210705.1 Tigriopus californicus
TTTTTTCCTCTTCAGGACCTGTCCCATCAAGGTCTGTTGTGGAAATGAGCCTTCCGTCTTCCCAGTTCAGCAATAACGATAGCTTCATCTGTGGGAGAAATTGAAATTC
>NC_081442.1:5594793-5604679 GCF_007210705.1 Tigriopus californicus
GAGTGATTGCGTATGCAAATCCTAGTAATTGGTTGTACAATGAGCTTTTGCATTGCACAATACGCAGAATAGACACGTGATGATGGACGGTTGATCCGTTGTTAGGAAGTCGATTAATTCGTTTCACTTCTTTTGTGTTTCTCCTTTAAATGACTGCTAAGACTTTACGGCTCATTTCATTGCCAGTGAGCTGTAATTGCAAAATATCTTACCTGGACTGCTTGATGATCATTTCTGGTGCTTAACTACGCACCCTTTAACTTCTTTTTCAACCGAGATCTATGCGTTTGATCGCAAACCATTTAATGCACTCGCACTACCGATGAATTGAACCAAAATGATGATCCTCCCCTTCTCTAGGGAAGAAGAGGCGATTATGTGGTCAATTTCTCTTTCGTCACCACTTATAATTACAAACCAAGCGAAAAATCGACATCTTACTATAACAAAAATCGAGAAAAGGTGTATCTATCAGACAAATTTGAAACACTAAACGGCCATTGAGGGAGGGGAAGTGAAGGATGCAGGTCAAAGATAAAAGACACGAACTGTCAGCTTTCCTAATATCTTGAAAAGTCCGATAAAATTAGAGCTTCGTTTCTATGTGTCTAAAATTGAAGGGTGGGTGCGGTAAACACTTTCTTCAGACGTAGTTGAGGTAGCCTTCTCTACTAATTATTTCATTCTTGTGGCTGCTTGTTTTCCCAAGATGTTGGTCATGTTGCAACAGAGTAATTTTTATCTTGACGAAACAAACTCCTGACGAGCAAAACTTAAAGGTAATTTTCAAATTATTAACGGATCACCGAACTTTCTCGAAAACGGGTTGATTCAAGACAATGTTTATAGTTAAATCTTCACTAGGCGGCAAGTTTGTCAAACAATCTAATTCAAGAATCCAGGGTTAATCACAAATGAACTTACTTACCCTCAAGAAATCATTGACCGGATCGGGGTCAATTCCCCACCAAGGTCGGTTCCAATGTGGCTTTTTGGTCACGGAAGACAATTGCAAGAAGCTGTTCCGTATCCAATTATCCATATCCTTCTCGGAACTTGCACCACCAAATTCCGCTTACGTACAGTACAAGATCGTACATCTGCATTCACGGCTCATATGGTGTACTCGTGGTAATAACACGTACGAGTAGTAGTAGAGTAGTAACGTTCTTGGCGTTGAGCGTAATCTGCATCATGCTCCTCGCACCGTAAGGTCTCTTTCGTGCCTTTGGTTTGTGATTGAATAAAAAAAATTCAATCGTAGAGGTCATTAGCAGTGGTTAGTTGCATGAAAGGATCAGCCGTGAACACAAGTCCGTTTTCGCTCATTTGCGAGTAAAAGCGAGAAAGACACTTCAAAACATGTCCGTCCAGGTTTTGGAGCAGATCGACGAATTAAGTGAATCGAGGTGCGCAGAATTGGGCCCTAGCAATCGGCCTCCGTCCAGTGAATTCCGAGCTTGTCTTGTTGTGCTCCTTCATATTGCATCTGAGTGTTTATGGTGATCGATGATCTCTTTTTGTTCCAGCCTACCCCTTGATTCATGGCAAGAGAACTTCTTGCAGGCGGTTCCTCATCATCCTGAAGGCGATATCTTGCACCCAATTGTTATGATGTCCTCGGGGTCGCCCAAATCTCGATCCGGCTCATCCTCGCCTCAGAAGCGTCACCATCATCGCCACAAACATCGTGCTCCGAATCAAGTCATCCAGCATATCATCGAAAGTAGGTTCTCTTTATAAGATGCATGTCTCTACCGTTTCTTGGAAATGGCAGGCATTAATCAATATCAGCCTGTTCATCCTGTCACGATGTCTTTTTTGACTGGACCCAAGTCTGCCAAGGCACATTTTTCTCGAGGGTTTCTGAGTTCGCAGATGACGGCTAATTTTGGGTCATAAATTGGTTTATTTTTTTGCCTTGACGGCAATCTTTGTAACATACCTTCAGGCAAGGAATAAACCAATGGCGAGATCATTTGGACAGACCCTTTGTTTCGTGTCGAAAATGAGATGTTGAACCACTTGGAAGCACTCTTTCCTCTGATGGCCGATTGAGTTAAGAATCATTAACGGCAGGGTTAACTTTCAGCCATTCGGCAAATTGGTAACGAGCCACGTCGTGGGTTTATTTTTAGGCCGTAATCCTCAAGACGTGAACGCGTATGTACCTTACACATATGCACTGTGCTATTGTAAACAAGTGAGCAGGGAATCACATGTACCTGTTGAGCTACTGAACCCATTGAGAGCTTGCCTTCCTTCCCTCGAGGCATTCCGCTTATTTAATGATGATCATTCGAAAGGGGGCTTTACCCAGTGAGCACGGCGCGTTGAGATCACCGTTATAGAAATTTGCGCCTTAAAAAGAGTCAATGAAACGGAACATGGTGTTTATCTCGTCAGTTCTGTATAACCATAATTGTTTGGCGTTTCAAAACATGATACCCACACCATGCCGGGGCTACTGCATCACCAAGTACGAGGAGAGAAAAAAGGAAATTTGACGCAAATGGAAGCGCACAATGTGCGATGTGTTTGCATGCAAAATGTTTCCAACGACTGGGGAGCGTCATTTTTTGCTATTATCAAATCAAAACTATGTCATAGGGCCGATTCACACATGAAAAATAACTCGATTCATCAAAGTTCTTATTGGATGTCAAATCCATGTATTCAGTTTGAGCTGAATTCGGCCTATTGATCATCGAACACTTTCTTTTTGTTAGGCAGCCAACCGGTTGAAAAACATCACATGAAGGGGCTCTTTCCTGATGGTACGATAAATGTTACACTTTGCATTTGTCCTCCATTTCTTGACAAAAGTTAGCCCACCTCGTTTTAGAAATTTGATGGAAATCTTGAAGTAGTTCAGTTGTGTGCATTGTGAGAAGCTCATTGAATTAAAATAAACTTTAAAGGGACCAGTCTAGCAGCCCAACTTAAAAAAATAAGAGTAGACTCGTCATTCCATGTCGAAAGTGATATTGCATTACTTCATTTCGGAAAGGAAGATCACGAAGTAAAATCAAGTTCGAAATGGGCCCTAAAACATCGACTCACAGCTTTCATGAAGCCAGAAGGACCTCTTGCTGATCAAAATTACTGATAGGATTCAACCGGCTTCGTAACAAACGGCAAACGCATTTTTAAACTATGCTGGAGAGACCTTTAAGGGAACCCACAAAGAGTACGTACTGTCCATTGAAGAACCAATGAAGAACTTATTTTCTAACAACATTAAGTTTGGAAAAAATGGGCCATTTTTGAAATGTTCAGCTTTTGGCTAGGTCTCAATTTCAACAATGTCAGACCCAGGTAAAGCTCATGCCTTATAAATGAGCTCATACGAAAGCATATCTGTTGTCGAGGTGAGTTTCAAAACATGTTCTCGAAGTAATGAAGATCTTTTCTGGTGCATTGAACGTTAAAAGGTGCAAGGCCAAAAGGAGGAACAAACATAATTCTACGTATCAACAGAAGGTGCTCCTTTTTATGTACTAGATAAATGAACAGTCATGTTCCTCCTAGAATCCTAAAATACAGAACTTGAAACGTTCTGAAAAAACACCGCTTTAAAAGCGAATTTCATGAAAGCTGGAGTGATATTCCAATCTAGGACATAATAATGATGATAACGTAACATTTTGTTCCCCAAAAGCGGCCTTTGGATGGGTTCGAGGTTTTTGCGTCCGGTAAGGATCGATGATTATGGCAAAACCAAGCTCAAAATTATTACAACACTCAAAGTCAGAAGGAAGCCTGTGATCGTCTTTTCTTTACGAACATACCACAATTGGAAAGAAAGTTAAGTGACAAAGAAGGTAGACCTTGAGTTTCTGGTCTCTTTGGTCGAACCATATTGTACGGACTAGGTGGTAATAGCCGGTTCCATATTCCTTTCAAAAAGATGGTATGCCAACCCACACAATCAAAATTGCGGTTACTTGGTCAACGATTATCTTTCTCTGCAGTTGGTCCGCCCTCAAACCAGCGACAATTGGCCACCCAAATCTTTGGATTTTGTTTTAATTCTAATTTATGGGAAGCGTACGAGATGAAAGTCAATTCATGTCTTTTCACTGACCAATCTCATACCGCTCAAATCTTTCACCATCGGAAATGAGATATTTAAGTTCAAGTTTAACACAGTAGCAAAGAAATAAACCCTATACTTGTCGCAAGTATGGCAACTTTAGAATAGATTTGGCGCAAATGCTTCCAGTACACAATAAGAAATTCTTCTTATATTGAATGCTTTATCTTGAACCAAGAATTAACAAAACAAAAAATCATGGACCGAAGGAGTAGGTATTGTTCCGTAAGGTTTGAAACGTGGGGTGACAAAATATGCTGTACCAACGTAGTTCCTGATCAATAAATTTAGCGAAATATACAAAACACAGTATTCTTACATGAATAAGATGATTTACAAACTCTCAAAAATGATTTATTCAAAATACGAAGAAAGAGGCATATTATTGAATGGTACCTGAAATGAAAATGGCGGCCATCTGTCACTTCACCAAGTCTTACATGATGTAAAGTATTAAGCAAAATTTTTCTCATGAACCAGAAAAAAAATAGACGGAAACACCAATCTGAAAATCAGCCGGTAAGAGTATTTATCACTCACGAAACCTTTTCAACTAGAAGCATCAAAAGCATCAAACGCATCAAACATCTGGACAGTCGCCATGTTCAGAATTTCAAGCACAAAACCATATTTCCCTTCAAAGCGTGATTGTCAATTTCAAAATTTTCGTTTTGAAAACTGATTGTCGATGTGCAATCTTGGTAGGAATCTAAATGTAATTAATACATGGTTAAAGGTTCGATTCGAATAGTGAAACTCAATTCAAAATCATGCCATTGATGGACCAAGTGAGGATTAGTTGCCACATTGCATCGGTAAAACATAGTACATACCTTTCTTTCATATCTTTGCCGTCAAGTATTTGTAGTATGATTGGGCTGCTTTCAAGGCATATTCGATACCCACAATGTCATTGTTTTGTGCTTATTTGTTGTTCTTCGACAGACCTGCTTCGCCAATTAAAAGTTACCTGATAAAATATATTTAACATTGACATCAAATATATTTCACGCTGAAAAACGTGTCTGGTTTGGGTAATGAACTAATCAAACGTAGATCGTCCTTCAGGAACCATGCAATTATCCAAAAAATCACTAACAGCCTTGAATTTTCCATCGTTGACTCAGTTCCATCTCTTCATCTTATTTGAAAATGAGGGAACATTTGCCATTGGACTTGCAATTCATCGTTCAAATTTTTGTCCAAATCAACGACTGCTTCTAAACTCAAGACCGAAGTAAATATTTTCCATGTACTCCTACAAACTATGAATAACCTCACATCAGCAAATGGGCATCCCGTCATTCTCTCTCTAACCTTCAAACTCTTTGATTCATACTTCTTAAGGAACGAACGATGATTTTGTTTATAAAGGCCTTCTTTGAGACGTTCCCGTTTGTGCGTAGCTAACACACAACGTCAAACGTCATTGACATCACATCTTCGTTGCACATCCAATGCAGTTTGGCTCTGACTAAACGAGCCCATGTGGGAGCAAAGACGAGATGATATGAAGTGGAGGAAAAGGTGGAAGCCAGAAATGACGAACTGTTTTGTGTTTTGGTAGATTTCCTCTGATCTCTCATCTTTGGCTTTCTTCAGTCGCCCCTGTTGTCGCTTTTGTCTTCTCGTCAAGAATCCCACGTTCGTGACAGTGAATCGATATCCCTCCCACCCAGCAGGTTCGTCAGTTAGAAATTATGACTCGTCCATCATGAAGCGTTGGCAAGGGGAGCTGGCTTGGCGGGTAGTTCCAGGAAACAAAAAACATCATTCATCCATTCACCTATGTGCGTTCTCTTGTCCCTTGACTCTTCTCATTTCTCGAAAGTGAACTGCAACAATTGAAGGGCCCTCTCAGATCCTGAGGGTACACCACAATCAGCAAATCAGAGTGGCATGAGAGCAATGACACAATCTCATCCAATACTCTCGAGTTCATCTGACAGTTCGATCCGCTTGTGCTCTGACACGCTCCACCAAAAGAAAAACAGAAACCAGACTGGCTTCCACTAAAGGAAGGATCGTTCACTCACTTCGCCTTGTGCTTGTGTCAGAGTGGAAGTGCTCAGGGGGCTAATTTTGTGTGCGACTAATTTCAAAAATATCTCATACCACTAGTTGTTGAACATATGGGATTAGTGAGTGAGCCAAACGAGCTAAGCAAATGGTTTTGGTGAATTCAACGAGCGGTCAATAGCAGCAACCGTACCGCAAAGCCAATGAATAAATAGAACGGGGAATGATCGCCACTTGTGAAATACTCGACTCCAGTAAATGAACATCCCAAGTTTCTCTCTTAAAAAACGTGAATTACGATAACAGGAAAGCTCCGGTTTAGCTCAATCCTAAAATGCGTAGATGGGTTGAGTCATTCAAGCCGTCTCGCCTGTTCTCAAAGTCAGCTTGATGGCATCTGTGGGCCTCAGGATTGGGTTGGGTGGACCCAAACTTTCAATTACGCCGGGCCCATGAGAAAATTCCTTGCGCCATTCCAACCAACGAGAGTGCAACTGAATCCCTTGCATATGACTCCACGTCGAAAATGGTCGAACAGTCAGTGAATCCTAATTCCAGCTCGTCTTCGGTTTCTGCTATTTCGACTCTATCGTTCTTGGCTATCTCTACCACATCACACAATCCTATAATTGTGGACTACTAGTTCAGACCAAACGAAGAGCCATATGTTGTCATCATTCAAAACTGAGAACTAGACGAGCCGCCATCATGCCTTCTTTCACCCCGAGAATGTTCCGTCGATTTCGGCGGTCTGGCCAGGCGGTCGACGACCACCGAGGCTCATCCTCCTCGTCTTTAGCACGAAAGAGGGGACCACGAAGACCACCGTCTTCTCCACCTCCTTCACTCACTCCGCCTCCGTTGTATCCTCGGCCCCATCTTCTCAAGAAACGTACGATGGCCAAGAGCGCTCAGGAAGCAGACGACAACGAAGAAGAGGACGCTGGAGAGGATGTTGGCCAACCACCTGATGATCCTGATCTTCGTCAAATGTTCAAAATCCTGGACAGTCACTTGAGTAGCGATGACGAGAAGAATGCGAAAAAGCTAGTGATATTTTCTCCTCGACGCTCTGGTATCAAGTCCCTGGAAGAACCTGAAGACTTGACATCTTCGACCAATTCTTATTACTTTTCCACTCAGTTTCCGCCCACGTCACCCCAGGTCAAACTTAAGGCAGTGCGAAAGAAGACTCTCGATCCACTTCCGGACCAACAACTGATCCAAGCCCAGGACCGACGGCGGCAACAGAAACAGGCTTCAAGACACAAGCATAAGTCCAAACGAAAGCGAAGGGAGTCTGAAGCCAAAGCATTGGCCTTTCAGGCCCACGATGAATTAGTGCCCGGTCCAAGCATGTCCTCCAAGGATGGTGAGATCAAAACAGTAACCGGACTCTTGCTTCAAATGTGGGAGGATCAAATCGAGTGGAGGGAACAGACAGACAAGTTGGAGAGAAAAAGTGCGAAAGGACACGAGGTCCAGGAATCTCAGGCCTTCCCTAAAATGCCTTCATTCAGGAATGAAAGCGATAAGGCCGAGTTGGAGCCACGGAAAGGCTCCAAACATAAAAATGCCACAGTGGTTGGACATCAGGCTCGACATCATCATCCTAGTCAAAAGAGACATCGACGACACCAAGCTTCACAACCGTCCCAATTGGGCAAGAAATCGGCGTGTGCCGAAGTGATCTATGAGGAGGGACCTTTGTATGAAGTGAATGGAGAGGTCAGTGATCGGAGTTCTAAGAAATCTCATCGAAGACACACACCTCCACCCACCCGACCCAAGCCAATGGGTTATGTTCCTCCTCCAGCCGCAGCCAGCGATGGTATGAAACATATCAATCCATTGGCCCTTCGAAAACTTAGGGGTAAGAGAAGCAAGTAGAAAAATTGCACTTGACCAAATGCGCCTCAAATGAGATCAAGTCAGCTGGTACAAGGAAGAGAAAGGATATCATTGATGCCAATAAGAAAACGAAACGATCTCACATACAATGTAATGGGTAACACAAATTGATGAACGAGGAGATCTAAGACAATGTAACGTCAAAGGGTATCAAAAGAGCAAGATTGTCCGTTCAAGTTGAAAATTGAACCATATCAATCACGATGATTTGTGAGCAAGGGGACCTAAGAACCGTAGTGTCAAAGGTTGTCGAGAGGACAAGAACATCCGATCAACTTGAAAATCGGACCAGACCAATCACGAAAAGTACCTTGAACAAACTTGACCTTCTTGAAATCGTCGCTACTAAAGAGCCTCTTTTTCTAAATCCAAAGCGTGAGTTGGCTCACCGTACTCACCAAGTTTGCATGCTCCAATGAGTTGCAGAGTAATTGTGGTGTTCATGATGATGTTGCAGTTTGCTCCCGCTGGCTTCCAACCTGCTTGTATTTCTCGAAATGTGTAACAACCGCAAACTCTTATAATGACACCATTGATGTCGTCACTTATTGGCTTGAATGTTTCGAGGTCACGCCGCCCTAACAGTATGGTTTCATTTGGTTCACCCTCAAACTAGATTACTGCAAAGAGGGGAGAAATCTTGTCAATGCAAGAAATGGGAACAACTTTAGAAATTTGTCCCCTCCTACCTTGACTCATCCGTTATTGAAAGGGAATACAACAAAAAACGAGGCTCACACACAATCAACACCTCCGAGTGAATCTTATTCACGGCTATTTGTCTAGAGCTAGAACTAGCAACATACATGCAACAATTCTACAATGTAACAATGAACAACAACGATTTGATTCGATTCGCAACACTCGCCAAACAATGATGGCACAACCTTCAGTTCTCTATTATGGTCTTTTGGCCAACTGTAAGGTTTGAATCTGCCCTCAATTTCACTAAACACGACACATTTCTTAGCCTTGAACGGACGGACACTCCTCTTTGGCTGGCCAACATGTTTTCGCAATTCCTTTAATTTGGCCATTTACTCCTGGCCTGAGAGAGAGGAACTTTCTCGTTTGGTTGAATATTCGAGTCGATCTGAAGTGCAATGAACTGAGATTGTCAGAGGAGGTTGATTTAATGGCCGATGCTCTTCGTCAATATGGAAAAACAAGGATTTCGAAGTTCAGAGGCAATTAATTTTCCTCTACATGTTTTATCCAATCAATGTGTCTGACTCGTTTGGTAAAGGCGCCTACTAGCATAAGGCGGATTGGAGGGGTGATTACTGACTCTTCAAAACTTTCATTTGGATTCATATCCCGTCATCAACCAAACAACCAGACAACCAGCGAAACCAGAAAGAAATGCCATCGGTTGTTTTATTTCTGAGGTATGCTTCCGCACGGTGAAACACAACTCTGAAATTCCCCACTTTCAGCTATCAAATGGCTTGATGGTATTTGATCAAACTGCACAAAAATCGACGTTGAATCGTTCAACATTAATTAACCTCACTGACTTTGTTGTTAACGATTACTGGCCTGTTATTGGTTATTCTACTTCTTTTTGGTAGATGAGTTTGTTTTAATTTGATAATCATCAGATCCTGTATTTAGGTTTGGTTAATAACGCTCATAATTCGTGTGTTTTCATATTGAAAGTTAATTTATATACGGAAATTATTTTCCCGGGCATGATACCATCCTTAGTCAGTGAAACAAGTTTCATGAAGCATAATATAAATCATGAAATGGATTGCTTGTGTTAGCTTTTTGTAATTCTTATTAATGTCGGTCGTTCCATCTATATTAATCTGGATTTATCTTCGATGAGAGTCAGCGAACTGTTTCTAGCTAGCATCA
>NC_081442.1:5604730-5615503 GCF_007210705.1 Tigriopus californicus
ATTAAACAATATTGGCTGGTTAAATGTTTGCATCAGACAAGTAACCTCAGGGTGTCGTCACCAAAATAACCACATTCATGTTTTCTTTTTATCAGGATCAGACAGTAACCAAGCATGTAAAAGGAAATGACTGTTTATCATTATCTTGTTGGTTCATTGCCACTTAATTTACAGGTGGAACAAAATAGCCAACTGTGATCAATTATAAGAATCAAGTTAGTAGACGGTGTAATTAGGTACACATTGGTCATTGTAAGGGAAGAAATTTAGAAAAACTGGCGCTGAAGAGTTGAATTATCACTGCTATCATCACCTTGTCGCAATAGTTAATGATGTAGAAAGAAAGGACATCCCTCTTGGACACATAACCATTCCTTCCTCGACTGTCAATATAAATAGAAGCAAAAAGCGATCAATAATCGATTATCTAAAATAATAGCCTAACAGAAGAAGGCCGACGATCAACTGAATTAGTGGATGTAAACTTAAGCGCGTGTTTAACTCTTCGTCAAAGAACTAAAATTCAAATGATCTCTAGATTGGGAGGCTGGGAGTTTGGTCAGATGTAGCAGATGATGGAATATTGGCCAAGAGACATCCGTATCAAAAGAAGAAAAAAAAACTTTTGACAGTAAATAGGATTTCACTACTAGAATCAGGCATCTCGTCAAGAGCTTTGTTGACAGTCTGGTGCAAGCCAGGAAGAAGTTTCTACAACTATTATCGCAACCACGACCATCAGCAAGCAAATCACCGACCGACATCATCAGCATCTTCATTTGCTTCCGATCGTTCAAAGGGCGGTTGATGCCAGCTTTCCGTTCCACGATTACAAATCATTGATCAGTCAGTGGCCATTCAGTCGAACCATAGGCTTCAATTGTTGAAGACCTTTCCCAGGCGAAAGAAGTTGGGATTTAAATCCAGAGTTCATCCAACATCATATAGTGCCTCAATGAAGGAGTTGTATGCTCCTAGCGGTCTTGTCACGCAATTGAAAAACTGGCCAGGACAAGGAAATTGCTACTCCATTGGCCATGGTTATGAATTTGGCAAACATCAATTGCCAAACCCTTCCCATGTAAGAACAAAATCCAAAGTCATTCTGCTTAAGATGTCCTGGATTAACCATGCACAATTGGCACTTTTCACAACACATCGTGTATCAAAGCTAATAGATGGTGGCAAGGAGAGGCCTTCTGCTTGAATAGACAAATCACATTTAGTTTGATTTATTTGGTTCCCTCCACAATCGGCTTATCTCATCCTAAGCCACACGTTTCGATCCCAACATTTAATTGGATGGATGGTACCATTAGCCAAATGGTCAGAGCATGGACGAGACACGTGCGATTGCTGATTCTGTGCCGTTTGAATTCGCCATTTCATTGGGGAAATCAACGGAGAAACTCTATTTTCTCTTGATTGACCAAACCTCACAAGTGGCTAGAGTGGTCAACAATCCTGATTATTTACTCCTTACTTATTCAAGAAGTTAAGCATTTTTCTTACGTTTTGGCTTAAAGACTTACAACTCTGACGAGGAAGTGGGTCCGATCTACGAAGAACGAACTTCCAACAACGGGGGACCAATCCTCAGCTTGGACTTGATTAGTGAGAAAGTGGGAGTGCCTCCAAGGATCCAAACACTCCACCCACTCCTCCACCCATTCCCGGTAAGTAATTTCATTTCAATGACGAGGAGCTCACCTTATACGTTAACTTCCAAGTTGATTCCTGACTTTTTTGGCGGTTGTTTTCCTTAGGATCAAGTGTCGCGGCCAATCTACCGGTTTCCGTCAAAAGTGCTCACAGCCATAACTCCAAAGGTGACCAAAAGAAACCGGACAAAAAATCAAACTCCATGGCTGCAGGATCTAGCGCTCGCAGTGCATCCACTTCCGCCATAGCCATGAGCTGCAACCCTTTTAGTGGAAGCCTTTGGGAGCGTCGTGAGCCTTAGTAAGAGCAAAGTTTTTGAAAATGATTTTGATTTTATTTTATTGTCGTTATTTTCCAGTTCTCACTTGTGGGTAACTCTGAGCTCTATGTATGGGAAATTCCTGGTCCTCTTGATGTTGGCCTTTTGTCTTATTGAAGTCATGGACAATAACATCCGACCCCTGGCCTTTCAGGTAGGATGGGATTTTGCTTAACAATAACTCGCATTAACACCTAATGAATCATTGTAATTTGTCTTTAGGGAACTACATGATGTATTTGTACATTGGTAGTATTGTGGCCATCATGTGCATTTACATCACCGTTCTTTTGGATAATTGCCCATCCTTGACCAGATCAAACAAGGCTGACCAGGTACAAAACTCCAAGGGCAAAATCGATCCGGAAACAGGATCCGTGGCCAGCTTTGGAACTCTACGCCGAGCCCATATTGACAGGAAGAAGGTGTCGGAACAAGTTTCTACTTGAGAGTTGGCGCATTGGGTAAGTGAAATATTGTCCAACAAAATGGTTGCAGAGACATAAGAGGTTTCGTCTAAAGTTTTCAACAGAGAAGCATCTTCCCAAATGCAGGTTAATCTAGAACTGGAAAGTTTAGGTCTCATGCCAACCCGAGAGTCGCTTGAAATGGTTTACCAAGCAAAACGAAACTACCAACATTTTTGACGCAGAATGCACCCAAAGTAAGACAAACCATGATGACGACGACGAAGATGTCAAAGGGTGGTTTTCGCATCTCGACATGGAATCTGCAGTAGAATCAGAATGAGCGCAACTGAATGATGCTCGACACTTGTATCTTTTGCAATGGGCAAAACTGAAACAGAATGTGCACCATTACAAACCATCTAACAGTCTGAAACTCTTGATGGGATTCAAGAAAAAATAGTTTATACCAGTATATGATAGTCAACCGCTCTAATTTGAAGTCCTTATGGAAGCATTGCATGAGGATACTTGTTAATCTTCCCATTGAGCCAACTAACAATGGTGAATATGAGCTGCAAACAGACCAATTCATAAATCAGGTTTTTGCCTTTTGATATCAATTCTTTTTATTCATTTCTCGGAAACGCGATGCTTTCAAGTATCATCAGTATTTGATCTAGAAAACTTAATTACAATAAAAACCGCAATTTGATGCCAAAATATCGGAAAAATATTGTTTGTTTTAAATTTGACAGAAATATGAGCATGGTTGCGTATAGGATCACTATCCAATTGCTTAGACTTGGATTCAAACTTTGAATTATGTGTGTGCAATTTTGCTAATTAACGTAACCCATCAACTGCATTGTTGTTTTGCTTTTAAACTTTTCCATAAAAAGTTCGCATGTCGACGCAATGTTCTTTCTAGTGTTGCTTAGGAACTATTTTCGCCCTCACTCAATCGATGCTGAAGGTTAAATCTATACTGCTCGAAAAGAGAGTATAGGGGTTCCCAGTTTCTACCCGCGGGATGTAACAATGTGAGAGAATAAACTTCTTACTTACTTTTAATGACACCACTACAATTTAGTGTAGAGCTCTTATTAACTTTCTGTCCCTCTAGTGCGTGCATACTTTCAAGTGATGAGATTGAAAGATTGCTTCTTTTGAGGGTACGTTTAGAGCCGTAAAAATATACGAACGCTTATGTTTTTAATTCGACAAAACCAATATGTTAGAAGAGCACATCCTTTCAGATCTTCAGTATTTTGAATATTTCGAGCCATTGCTGTGTCAGAAATTCATTGCAAGCCAATGATCACTTAACCATTTTCTGTTTCAATCAAACTTTCTGTCTTGCCAAACTCACTGAACTCAAACCATATCGGGTAAAAGTGATATTACACAATCGCCAACTGAAAGTAAATGAAAAAAGAAACGAAAGAAGGGCCTTGGGTCGTTTCCTGCAACTTACTTTCTTCCAGCGACTGGAAGTCGACTCCTTCAACTCTTTTCAACCCTGTATTCTACCTGAGCCATATCTGATGTCAAGGGACCAATTTGATGGCTTCAGATTGAGCTTTATTCTCTGCTTTAGAAAAGGCGTCGCTTTTTTCGCTCAACAAAATCTAGACGGAACTCATGTTCTTGGCTCGCCGGGCGGCCTTTTCCCTCGGCCTTCTCATTCGATTTCTTTTAACCGTCATTCACCCCGAGAACATCTTCCAAGGAGTCATAGACTCAAATGAAACCAGATCGCTGGGGTCCAATGAAAGTCACTAGCTGAATTAAAGCACCAATCCGTTTCTATTTCCCAGTCCCTGGTAGGACACAAAAGTTTACAGCGTACACGGTACGACAAACCAAGTGGGCAGAGAAAGAGCGCTAATTCTATTAGACGAAGTGATAACATGGCACTCTACGTATCGTACATGTTAGGAAAGACAGCAGAAAGTGTATGCACTACAAATCGGAAAGATTCCATTTCTCTAGAGTCTCAGCACTGCAGTAATAAAATTTCTATTGTCGTCATATGGCGAGCCAGGAAAAAGTGGGAATGAATACAATATCACACATCTCTCCTTCTCCCGACGGTCGTCTTCTTGTTCTTGGAGACTGCTAGTCGTCCACTCGATTTACTTTGTACTACTACTCGATCTATGTACAGTGGAATGTGATGCAAGAACCAGTGGAGCTAGTTAGGAAATTTGCTCTTCCCTCCATTGCCAGGCATTGGCATTGTTTTCGCCTTTATGTCTGCATAATGTACTAGAAATATGGGCAAACGCTTCGGGAGCTCCACGAAAGATTCGGCACAGCAGGATCATACCAGACTTAACTCCTGCTGGATACAAAAAGGTGTTAATCAAATCCTTTCTGCCCTACAGTCTTTGGGTTGGGCACCCTCATTTTCACCGGACTGAGATCGCTATGCACGCCACTATGGAAAGTACTTGTGTGGACGATATCTTAATCGCTCATCCGTTCTCCAAGCCCTTTTCACTTTCCTCCAAATGCATTTTCTTTTGTCAACTCTCAGGTGAGTCCATCCAATACCGCCATAATTGACGCGAGACTAATCTGAAACGGGGACCTTTTCTATCCTCCTCTTTGCCCATAGGTCATCGTTTGAGAGATTTGGGTTTGTTCGCTCGATTTGGCTTCATCACCTCGTGGCAACCAAATCTGTGTCTCTGGATCCGAACCATCATTTGGGAATCGGCCACTGAGTGGATTCATACATTTATCGAGACAACGAGCAGAATGCTCTGTGCTCACGGGAGGTGGCGATCGTGTTTGCTAGTTCCACGAAGATACGAGAAACTCCTCTGGCTTTTCGGGCCTCCGAGCAGGGTAAGGCACCAAATAATGAATGGAGTGAAATGATAGCGTGCATGTTATTTAACTGATCATTTATGATGAATTGTTTCGCAGAACGGTTACTATGGTCCCTATACGAATAACTACTTCACTGATCGGAGGCTTTACAAATGTCGATGACAACGAACTACGAATACGTGACAACTCTTTCGGACAAGGCAGCGCTCCTTTGGGGTGAAATTCAGGCCCGCCTTCTGCAGCTCAATTTTGGTAAGACCTTCGTGCTCAAACGGAAAGAAGAGGCTTCCCAGGGATTAGGTTGATAAACTAGTAGTTCGGATGGTGTATACGGCAAACTTCCTCGTAATGTCGTTGAGGGAAATCTCCAAAGGGACTTGATTCCGCTTTTTCTAGAGTTACGCACTAGGCAAAGGTTCCAGTTTCCAGTTTTGATTTGTATGGTTCTGCTGTTTGCAATGCAATAGTTTCCTGTACCCACCCTTTCTTCTCGGTGGAAGGGCACAGCAGGATAAGCTTGTATTTTCCATCATCTGGGAGACTGTATTAATCCTGTATGGGTTTTTTCATCTGTCTCTTGCAGGAACAATTTTGCAATCAATTTCTCTCTTGCCGATCGCAAAGAAGCATCTAAAGTACGTGATTTCAACTCTACCAGTGCTTCAACGAATAATGCCCTGGAAAAATTGTGGACTTCGTCAATGCCCTACTTGTTTCCATTCATTATTGAATACAGGTGAGTGCCAACAGCCTTTGGACTTGGTTACATGACCAACGCTAAGAAATGGTTTAAGGCTCAGCACACATGCTTTTAAAGGATCATGGGTAAATCATTTGCCTCTGCCTCACTATCCTTTCTCTCATGTACTAAAGAGAATCGGTTAAATCCAGCGGGAAAGTGATCTTCACATAATCACAAATCTCTTTATTGTTTATCGATGGGTAGAAATTGGTGAATGAAAACCAGTTTGTTATCTGATGAACAGTCCTCATTAGATACAACTGCCGATGTTTTCTTGTTTGATCTTTGGTATGCTGCCTTTCTCGATCTGTCTCTATTCGTATTTCAAATAGTCTCAATACTCTTCTCCGCTCATACTTATCCAGCACAAAGGCTTCAATGACCCTATCTCTTGTTCGGATCCAAGGATGAGGTCTTTTTTCTAACTTAAATATATCTTTCGCTCATATAGCTTTCCCATCTACCTTAGGTAGCATACCAAGCGACCAGTTGGAAACCTTTCGATCGGAGCCTGTTTCTTGTTTTCGTTCCAATTTTTCTTCCCTTCCAGGATTAAGGTGGAACTTCATTTAGTCTGATCGCAGCCGCCCGTACCTACATCAATGTGGCAGAATGTGGGCATGATAAAATCAATCTATTGGACGGCAAAAAGATCAAGAGACGAGAAGGATTAGCGCCAAAAAGCGACGGGCTACTGGGCGAGTAGATTGCAAAGCGCCAGCAAAGGCCTTTTCTGGGCCTCTGTGTGTCTGGTTGGGCGGTATCATCATCCTGATTATTCTTCTTTGTGATGAGTTTGTCCTCTTGCGTCCTAATTCCACGAAAATTTCTGCCAAGTCTTCACGTGTTTTTCGTTTCTTCTTGTTACGACTGGCGAAATTCAGTGAGGAGATGTTTTGGATCTTTGTTTGGCATGGAAATCCTATTTTGGGTCTGGCCATTCTCGGGTGTGGTGGGTTTGTCCAGATGCAATAGCTGTCTCATACGTTTCACAAACCCCTATTGACTTGGATAACCTGCTCTCATCGGTGACCGTTGTTGCGGGCGTATGTCTTACGCCATTTTTAGTATGATCGCCGCCGGTATGGACATTCAAACCAAAAAGCACATGGTTTTTTCATTCAGATGGTTACTCCGTTGGATTCAGGTTGGTCGTTGATTCATGTCTAACCTTAGTTGGATCCACAAGTTGACGTGACCTTTGTCCCCTTTAGTCACACTCCAACGGATTGTATCCATGCCGAAGGCCGGCAGAAGATCTGTATCGAACGAATGCAACATATGTGAAACGGGCCCGACAAGATCACGTTCCTCTTCTCTTTGCCAACAGTCATCCTTTGGATTCCAGATTACTTTTATGACTCACAGCTGGATCACGCAAGGAGTCCAGCTTCAGTTTTACGGACTTCTGGCTTGGGGTACATTTCCCCGGATCAGTAATACCTCTACTTGTTTCTACCGGTATGTAAACAAAGATACGTTTCTTTTGATCCTTGAGGAAATTGTTATTCCCCTCCACATTCTTCGTTCAGCTTCCATTCTTGCGTGGTTCTGGTGGAAAATTTTTTGGGAAGAACAACTTACGCACCACAGGAGTCCTTCTGAGGCTTGTGTGGACCTACAGCTAGCCATGCCTCGCCTGCATTCCTGTGTTTGTGTCATTGAAAAACAGTCGCCATGTCCGTCGCCTAGTAGCTCAAAAGCAGCCCCTCCACTTCAACGAATTTATTTTACACCGAACCCGCGACTATCTACGAATCTTCGAACTCCCGTACTTTCCTATTCGGAATCCCAATCGCGTCTCACCTCCATTGCCCGACGAAATCACGTGGGGCGCTTCAGATCTCGACTTCTCCTGCCACGGCCTGTCACGGGCACAAAGGGACTCAAATTGAATAGTCACACAAGCTCGTCAGTCAGACACGGGCGACGATTTCTTGCTCTGAGATTGTATAAGCGTGAAGAACGTCCAAGCAACATTCTTCAATTGTCGAAACGTCTCCTGATTAGACGGGACTTGTCCTCGACCGGTCCTTCGTTGCAGCAACTCCAAAGCTTGGACATGTTTAAGGCCAAACAATAACATGCTTCCGGCCCGTTCAGATCGGATACGCTTCATGCTTTGAAACGGATACAGTACGTGAGAAAAATGAAGAAGCGAAAGGGTTGGACACTGATGTCCGCAATTTTGACTCGTCAGCCACGATCAGAATTTTCGTCGCAAAGTGGTTTATGAAATCGAAAAACGTTTAGTGAGGGTGCTCCGCTAGTACGATTTTAAAAAGAAGGCTAAATCTCTAAAAGTGCAAAAGTGTAACAACATGTAATCCATATGTACAAATCGAAGAGTACGCATTAGAGCTGGTTCGAACGAAAAGCGTTATCCAACTTCCCGGAGGAAGGGCGTCACAACAGCTACCGAAAACATCATCGATTTCTGCCTCAAGTGTCTGAACGAGTAAGCTTTTTGATTGTTCCGTATGACGTAGCTCACACATTGAAACCGCGCCAATCAATAACCAGAAATCGCTCCATTCTTCAATCCCGTTCCAAGCTCGTTGGGGCAAAGGAAAGAGACATTTAATAAAGTGACACGGAGTGATTCAGAGAATACAGGCTCTCGTCTTTCCCACCCCTAAGATGTTCCTTAACGCTCAAGAGGCAAAATCCAATGGCCTGTTTTCCAATATGCGCAGGCACCTCGGGTTTCTGGAATGCTTAATAAGGTACCGGAAATGTATCGGCTCGCTCCACGGGTTTCTCAAACTCGAAGTGCGGGCATGGGAGAACTTTCTCTCTCGGGGCTCAATGATCAACCGAAGTAATTCCGGGACGACAAAGCAAACAAGTAAAATACCCACATCGTTTTACTTCGGCGGCTTATGATATAGATAAAAGTATTGTTATAAATCATGCTAGTAAATAATTCCTCAAGATGCAGAGACAATCAAAGACAACCCTGAGAATGACCAGTTGGTTGGTCGGCTGGCTGCAGGTCCGTGACTCAGAAACAAGCGTCACTATGTGCAAGTCATTGAATCCTTCTCGTCGAAGACCCTTTAGGAAACTGGCATTGGACCCAGGTGGAACTTCCATGTCATATGAAATTCTAACCTATGTTGCAATATTTCCCTTGGAACGTATTCAGCGCAATTGACTTCTCATCTTGTTTTCCACCCTTATCACAATGCGTTTATAATGTTGTATAAACTGAATTGAACGCATTTTGCCCTTACTATATTTTGCTACATAAATAGACCTTTTTTCAAAATCTGCGTTGCAGCATTATTTCTGAAAACAAAGAATTACGTGTTAGAGACAGGATTTCAACAGTTTCAATGTGAAACAAAACAAACAATACATTGATTTAATGATTTTACAATTACCTTAAGTGCTAACCCCGCCCCTGTTTTTTGTTTTCCAAGATTTTTTTTAAAGTGTGAAATAATTTATTCAAAAGTAACATCAGGCTTTCAAGTTTGCTTTTTGGATAAATATCTGATATCAATTCTTACTTGACCCTAAAGCCAGTGCTCGTCTGGAGCGTCTAGTCGGGGTCCAGATTTTCCAACTAAAACGTTAGAGCAACAATGATGAATTTGGCAGAGTTTAGAGGTTGAAGCATAGAAAGATTTTCACGTCCCTGTAAGCTAACGTTAAAAAAGTATTCTGAACCAAGCTTAAAATAATGATCTACTTTTCTAATTCAATCATGGTGAAACATTGATCTCATAAATAAGGTAGCGGTAGGCAGCTCAAAGCTATTTCACCGGGCTAATCTAATGCTTTTTTGCATGCTGAAGTAAAGACTACATTCAACCAAAACAAGATGCTTCTAATTGAACTTTCGAAAGCATACGAGGTTGCCATCTTGCAGAAATATCGTTCAAAAGAGCAGATGATTGCTCTCAAGCAATGAGGCCAAATAAAGCACTGTATTCGATGGTCTACATTACTTTATAGAGCTTCGAAAATGGTTTGAAAAATATTAGAAAGTGCAGATGTTTATCCGTGAACATCAAAATCTTAACTTCTGACAATATCAATAAAGAAGCTCACATAACAAAGTTTTGGCGAAATTAAAAATGGCAAGACTCCATGATTTAGAAACAGACACCTGTGAATTCCAAGAACTAGGAGAGAAAAAGAAAGGCAGAAAGAGCAGGGCGAAGGCATTGCCCATGTATGCTCGCGTCACCTTGCCCTGGGTGACCATTAATCAGAGAGTACAGAAATGGCAGGGATGAAGACTAGCTACAAAGGACTTGGGGCTATATGGCTCTGTTTGACTGACTAACGAAACAAACCGACCAAGAGACTTGAAGAATTGAAATTAGTGTACCAAATCCAATGCTCTGCCGAAAAATGCGCCACCAATGAGGGGCTGACTAAAAAGAGGGGAGGAAAAGTCAAAGAAATCACAAGAATCCTACAAAAGCTACGGAGGTTGTATTTACTGAGCATCATCTCCAGTCTTGGAGCTCCTTGAGCCGGTAGACGGTCGATTTTGAAAGTCAATAGTATGCATTATTGAATTTTGAGTTCTTCAAGCAAGTTATGTTGAGCAAATTAGAAACTTAAAGAAGAGTCTTAAATTGATCATGTTAAGGAAATTCTAGGGATACATAATTCCAGGCCTTCTATTTTCAGAAAATTCGTTTTTTTAGCTTAACTCCTCGATTATTGTTTGTATTGGGACAGGCATTGCCTGAACTTAGATAGACCTTGAGATGACTTATCATTTCCGCCAGAACCCAAAAATGTTTTTATATAAAAATTATTTTTCACATATTTTTTGGGGC
>NC_081442.1:5615554-5615997 GCF_007210705.1 Tigriopus californicus
AATGGTTGCAGAGACATAAGAGGTTTCGTCTAAAGTTTTCAACAGAGAAGCATCTTCACAAATGCAGGTTAATCTAGAACTGGAAAGTTTAGGCTTCATGCCAACCCGAGAGTCGCTTGAAATGGTTTACCAAGCAAAACGAAACTACCAACATTTTTGACGCAGAATGCACCCAAAGTAAGACAAACCATGATGACGACGACGAAGATGTCAAAGGGTGTTTTTCGCATCTCGACATGGAATCTGCAGTAGAATCAGAATGAGCGCAACTGAATGATGCTCGACACTTGTATCTTTTGCAATGGGCAAAACTGAAACAGAATGTGCACCATTACAAACCATCTAACAGTCTGAAACTCTTGATGGGATTCAGAAAAAATAGTTTAGTACCAGTATATGATAGTCAACCGCTCTAATTTGAAGTCCTTATGGAAGAAATCGAT
>NC_081442.1:5616033-5616637 GCF_007210705.1 Tigriopus californicus
AAAGTTTTTGAAAATGATTTTGATTTTATTTTATTGTCGTTCATTTTCCAGTTCTCACTTGTGGGTAACTCTGAGCTCTATGTATGGGAAATTCCTGGTCCTCTTGATGTTGGCCTTTTGTCTTATTGAAGTCATGGACAATAACATCCGACCCCTGGCCTTTCAGGTAGGATGGGATTTTGCTTAACAATAACTCGCAATTAACACCTAATGAATTCATTGTAATTTGTCTTTAGGGAATCTACATGATGTATTTGTACATTGGTAGTATTGTGGCCATCATGTGCATTTACATCACCGTTCTTTTGGATAATTGCCCATCCTTGACCAGATCAAACAAGGCTGACCAGGTACAAAACTCCAAGGGCAAAATCGATCCGGAAACAGGATCCGTGGCCAGCTTTGGAACTCTACGCCGAGCCCATATTGACAGGAAGAAGGTGTCCAGAACAAGTTTCTACTTGAGAGTTGGCGCATTGGGTAAGTGAAATATTGTCCAACAAAATGGTTGCAGAGACATAAGAGGTTTCGTCTAAAGTTTTCAACAGAGAAGCATCTTCCCAAATGCAGGTTAATCTAGAACTGGAAAGTTTAGGCTCTGCTG
>NC_081442.1:5620138-5621047 GCF_007210705.1 Tigriopus californicus
AGTCGACTCCTTCAACTCTTTTCAACCCTGTATTCTACCTGAGCCATATCTGATGTCAAGGGACCAATTTGATGGCTTCAGATTGAGCTTTATTCTCTGCTTTAGAAAAGGCGTCGCTTTTTTCGCTCAACAAAATCTAGACGGAACTCATGTTCTTGGCTCGCCGGGCGGCCTTTTCCCTCGGCCTTCTCATTCGATTTCTTTTAACCGTCATTCACCCGAGAACATCTTCCAAGGAGTCCATAGACTCAAATGAAACCAGATCGCTGGGGTCCAATGAAATGTCACTAGCTGAATTAAGCACCAATCCGTTTCTATTTCCCAGTCCCTGGGTAGGACACAAAAGTTTACAGCGTACACGGTACGACAAACCAAGTGGGCAGAGAAAAGAGCGTAATTCTATTAGACGAAGTGATAACATGGCAGCTCTACGTACGTACATGTTAGGAAAGACAGCAGAAAGTGTATGCACTACAAATCGAAAGATTCCATTTCTCTAGAGTCTCAGCACTGCAGTAATAAATTTCTATTGTCGTCATATGGCGAGCCAGGAAAAAGTGGGAATGAATACAATATCACACATCTCTCCTTCTCCCGACGGTCGTCTTCTTGGTTCTTGGAGCTGCTAGTCGTCCACTCGCTTTACTTTGTACTACTACTCGTATCTATGTACAGTGGAATGTGATGCAAGACCATGGAGCTAGTTAGGAAATTTGCTCTTCCCCTCATTGCCAAGCATTGGCATTGTTTCGCCTTTATGTCTGCATAATGTACTAGAAATATGGGCAAACTTCGGGAGCTCCACGAAAGATTCGGCACAGCAGGATCATACCAGAATCTCAACTCCTGCTGGATACAATAAGGTGTTAATCAAATCCTTTTCTGCCCTACAGTCTTTGGTTTGGGCAC
>NC_081442.1:5621077-5621593 GCF_007210705.1 Tigriopus californicus
ATGATAGAAGAGCACATCCTTTCAGATCTTCAGTATTTTAATTTTTCGAGCCATTGCTGTTTCAGAAATTTATTGCAAGCCAATGGTCACTTAACCATTTTCTGTTTCAATCAAACTTTCTGTATTGCCAAACTCACTGAACTCAAATCATATCGGGTAAAAGTGATATTACACGATCGCCAACTGAAAGTAAATGACAAAGGAAACGAAAGAAGGGCCTTGGGTCGTTTCCTGCAATTTTCTTCCAGTGACTGGAAGTCGACTCCTTCAACTTTTTTCAACCCTGTATTCTACCTGAGCCATATCTGATGTCAAGGGACCAATTTGATGGCTTCAGATTGAACTTTATTCTCTGCTTTAGAAAAGGCGTCGCTTTTTTCGCTCAACAAAACCTAGACGGAACTCATGTTCTTGGCTCGCCGGGCGGCCTTTTCCCTCGGCCTTCTCATTCGATTTCTTTTAACCGTCATTCACCCGAGAACATCTTCCAAGGAGTCCATAGACTCAAATGAAACC
>NC_081442.1:5621629-5622275 GCF_007210705.1 Tigriopus californicus
CATCCGTATCAAAAGAAGAAAAAAAAACTTTTGACAGTAAATAGGATTTCACTACTAGAATCAGGCATCTCGTCAAGAGCTTTGTTGACAGTCTGGTGCAAGCCAGGAAGAAGTTTCTACAACTATTATCGCAACCACGACCATCAGCAAGCAAATCNCACGTTCCTTCTCTTTGCCAACATCACCCTTTGGATTCTAGATACTTTTATGACTCACAGCTGGATCACGCAAGGAGTCCAGCTTCAGTTTTACGGACTTCTGGCTTGGGGTATCATTTCCCGGATCAGTATACCTCTACTTGTTTTCTACCGGTATGTAATACAGAAGAACGTGTTTCTTTGATCCTTGAGGAAATTGTTATTCCCTCCACATTCTTCGTTCTAGGTTCCATTCTTGCGTGGTTCTGGTGGAAATTTGGAAGAACACTTACCGCACCAAGGAGTCCTTCTGAGGCTTGTGTGGACCTACAGCTAGCCAACTGCTCGCCTGCATTCCTTGTTTGTGTCATGAAAACAGTCGCCATTCCCGTCGCCTAGTAGCTCAAAAGAGCCCTTCCTCTTCCAACGAATTTATTTACACCGAACCCGCCGACTACTACGAATCTTCGAACCTCCCGTCACTTTCCTATTCGGAATCCAATCCGTCT
>NC_081442.1:5622303-5622803 GCF_007210705.1 Tigriopus californicus
AGCAGCTGTCCTTTTGTATCGGATCCAAGGATGAGGTCTTTTTTCTAACTTAAATATATCTTTCGCTCATATAGCTTTCAATACCTTTAGGTAGCATACCAAGCGACCAGATTGGAAACCTTTCGATCGGAGCTCTGTCTTGTTTTCGTTCCATTTTTCTTCCCTTCCAGGATTAAGGTGGAACTTCATTTCAGTCTGATCGCAGCCGCCGTAACCTACATCATGTGGAAGAATGTGGGCAATGATAAGATCCAACGAGTGGAGGGCAAAAAGATCAAAGACGAGGAAGATAGCGCCAAAAAGCGACGGGGCTACTGGCGAGTAGATTGCCAAAGCGCCAGCAAAGGCCTTTTCTTGGGCCTCTTGTGTCTGGTGGGCGGTATCATCATCCTGATTATCTTCTTTGTGATGAAGGTTTGTCCTCTTGCGTCCTAATTCCACGAAAAATTTCTGCCAAGTCTCACGTGTTTTTCGTTTCTTCGTTTCTTCGTTTAGGACAA
>NC_081442.1:5622838-5623091 GCF_007210705.1 Tigriopus californicus
ATCGTCTAAAGTACGTGATTTCACTCTACCAGTGCTTCAACGATAATGCCCTGGGAAAATTGTGGACTTCGTCAATGCCCTACTTGTTTCCATTCATTATTGAATACAGGTGAGTGCCAACAGCCTTTGGACTTGGTACATGACCAACGCTAAGAAATGGTTTAAGGCTCAGCACACATGCTTTTTAAAGGATCATGGGTAAATCATGTTGCCTTCTGCTCACTATCCTTTCTCTTCATGTACTAAAGAGAAT
>NC_081442.1:5623127-5663757 GCF_007210705.1 Tigriopus californicus
CTGGGGTCCAATGAAATGTCACTAGCTGAATTAAGCACCAATCCGTTTCTATTTCCCAGTCCCTGGGTAGGACACAAAAGTTTACAGCGTACACGGTACGACAAACCAAGTGGGCAGAGAAAAGAGCGTAATTCTATTAGACGAAGTGATAACATGGCAGCTCTACGTACGTACATGTTAGGAAAGACAGCAGAAAGTGTATGCACTACAAATCGAAAGATTCCATTTCTCTAGAGTCTCAGCACTGCAGTAATAAATTTCTATTGTCGTCATATGGCGAGCCAGGAAAAAGTGGGAATGAATACAATATCACACATCTCTCCTTCTCCCGACGGTCGTCTTCTTGGTTCTTGGAGCTGCTAGTCGTCCACTCGCTTTACTTTGTACTACTACTCGTATCTATGTACAGTGGAATGTGATGCAAGACCATGGAGCTAGTTAGGAAATTTGCTCTTCCCCTCATTGCCAAGCATTGGCATTGTTTCGCCTTTATGTCTGCATAATGTACTAGAAATATGGGCAAACTTCGGGAGCTCCACGAAAGATTCGGCACAGCAGGATCATACCAGAATCTTAACTCCTGCTGGATACAATAAGGTGTTAATCAAATCCTTTTCTGCCCTACAGTCTTTGGTTTGGGCACCCTCATTTTCACCGGACTTGAGATCGCTATGCACGCCACTATGGAAAATACTTGTGTGGACGATATCTTAATCGCTCATCCCGTTCTCCAAGCCCTTTTCACTTTCCTCCAAATGCATTTTCTTTTCGTCAACTCTCAGGTGAGTCCATCCAATACCGCCATAATTGACCGAGACTAATCTGAAACGGGGACCTTTTCTATCCTCCTCTTTGCCCATAGGTCATCGTTGAGAGATTTGGTTTGTTCGCTCGATTTGGCTTCATGCACCTCGTGGCCACCAATCTGTGTCTCTGGATCCGAACCATCATTTGGGAATCGGCCAATGAGTGGATTCATCACATTTATCGAGACAACGAGCAGAATCGCCTCTTGCTCACGGGAGGTGGCGACGTGTTTGCTAGTTCCACGAAGATACGAGAAACTCCTCTGGCTTTGGGTCTCCGAGCAGGGTAAGCACCAAAATATGAATGGAGTGAAATGATAGCGTGCATGTTATTTACTGATCACTTTTGATGATTTTCGCAGAACGGTTAACTATGGTCCCTATACGAATAACTACTTCACTGATCGGAGCTTTACAAATGTCGATGACAACGAATACGAATACGTGGACAACTCTTTCGGACAAGGCAGCGCTCCTTTGGGTGAAATTCAGGCCCCGCCTTCTGCAGCTCAATTTGGTAAGACCTTCGGTGCTCAAACGGAAAGAAGAGGCTCCCCAGGGATTAGGTTGATAAACTAGTAGTTCGGATGGTGTATACGGCAAACTTCCTCGTAATGTGTTGAGGGAAATCTCCAAAGGGACTTGATCCGCTTTTTTCTAGAGTTACGCACTAGGCAAGGTTCCAGTTTCCAGTTTTGATTTGTATGGTTCTGCTGTTTGCAATGCAATAGTTTCCTGTACCCACCCTTCTTCTCGGTGGGAAGGCACAGCAGGATAAGCTTGTATTTTCCCATCATCTGGAGACTGTATTAATCCTGTATGGTTTTCTATCTGTCTCTTGCAGGAACATTTTGCAATAATTCTTCTCTGCCGATCGCAAAAGAGCATCTAAAGTACGTGATTTCACTCTACCAGTGCTTCAACGATAATGCCCTGGGAAAATTGTGGACTTCGTCAATGCCCTACTTGTTTCCATTCATTATTGAATACAGGTGAGTGCCAACAGCCTTTGGACTTGGTACATGACCAACGCTAAGAAATGGTTTAAGGCTCAGCACACATGCTTTTTAAAGGATCATGGGTAAATCATGTTGCCTTCTGCTCACTATCCTTTCTCTTCATGTACTAAAGAGAATCGGTTAAATCCAGCGGGAAAGTGATCTTCACATAATCACAAATCTCTTTATTGTTTATGATGGGAGAAAAATGTGAATGAAAACCAGTTGTTATCTGATGAACAGTCCTCATTAGATACAACTGCCGATGTTTCTTGTTTGATCTATTGGTATGCTGCCTTCTCGATCTGTCTCTATTCGTATTTCAAAAGCTCAATACTTCTTCCTGCCTCATAACTTATCCAGCACAAAGCTCAATGACCCTATCCTTTTGTATCGGATCCAAGGATGAGGTCTTTTTTCTAACTTAAATATATCTTTCGCTCATATAGCTTTCAATACCTTTAGGTAGCATACCAAGCGACCAGATTGGAAACCTTTCGATCGGAGCTCTGTCTTGTTTTCGTTCCATTTTTCTTCCCTTCCAGGATTAAGGTGGAACTTCATTTCAGTCTGATCGCAGCCGCCGTAACCTACATCATGTGGAAGAATGTGGGCAATGATAAGATCCAACGAGTGGAGGGCAAAAAGATCAAAGACGAGGAAGATAGCGCCAAAAAGCGACGGGGCTACTGGCGAGTAGATTGCCAAAGCGCCAGCAAAGGCCTTTTCTTGGGCCTCTTGTGTCTGGTGGGCGGTATCATCATCCTGATTATCTTCTTTGTGATGAAGGTTTGTCCTCTTGCGTCCTAATTCCACGAAAAATTTCTGCCAAGTCTCACGTGTTTTTCGTTTCTTCGTTTCTTCGTTTAGGACAATGCGGAATTCAGTGAGGAGATGTTTTGGATCTTTGTTGGCATGGAAATCGCTATTTTGGGTCTGGCCATTCTCGGGTGTTTGGGTGGGTTTGTCCAGATGCAAAAGCTGTCTCATAGTTTCCACAAACCCTATGACTTGGATAACCTGCTCTCATCGGTGACCGTTGTTGGGGCGTATGTCTACGCCATTTTTAGTATGATCGCCGCCGGTATGGACATTCAAAACCAAAAGCACATGGTTGTTTTCATTCAGAATGGACTCCTGTTGATTCAGGTTGGTCGTTGATTCATGTCTAACCTAGTTGATCCACAAGTTGACGTGACCTTTGTCCCCTTTAGGTCACACTCCAAGGATTGATCATGACCGAGGCCGGCAGAAGGATCTGTTCGACACGAATGCAACAATATGTGAAACCGGGCCGACAATTGATCACGTTCCTTCTCTTTGCCAACATCACCCTTTGGATTATAGATACTTTTATGACTCACAGCTGGATCACGCAAGGAGTCCAGCTTCAGTTTTACGGACTTCTGGCTTGGGGTATCATTTCCCGGATCAGTATACCTCTACTTGTTTTCTACCGGTATGTAATACAGAAGAACGTGATTCTTTGATCCTTGAGGAAATTGTTATTCCCTCCACATTCTTCGTTCTAGGTTCCATTCTTGCGTGGTTCTGGTGGAAATTTGGAAGAACACTTACCGCACCAAGGAGTCCTTCTGAGGCTTGTGTGGACCTACAGCTAGCCAACTGCTCGCCTGCATTCCTTGTTTGTGTCATGAAAACAGTCGCCATTCCCGTCGCCTAGTAGCTCAAAAGAGCCCTTCCACTTCCAACGAATTTATTTACACCGAACCCGCCGACTACTACGAATCTTCGAACCTCCCGTCACTTTCCTATTCGGAATCCAATCCGTCTCCACCTCCATTGCCCGAACGAAATCACGTGGGGCGCTTCAGAATCTCGGACCTTCTCACTGCCACGCCTGTCACGGGCAAAAAGGACCTCAAATTGAATAGTCACAAAGCTCGTCAGTCAGACACGGGCGACGATTCTTGCTCTGAGATTGTTAAGGTGAAGAACGTCAAGAACATTCTTCAATTGTCGAAAACGTCTCCTGATGTAGACGGAACTTGTCCTCGACCGTCCTCGTTGCAGCAACTCCAAAGCTTGGACATGTTTAAGGCCCAGAACAATAACAATGCTTCCGGCCCGTCAGATTCGGATAGCTTCATGCTTGAAACGGATCAGTACGTGAGACAAATGAAGAAGCGAAGGGTGGACCTGATGTCGCAATTTGACTCGTCAGCCACCGATCGAATTCGTCGCAAAGTGGGTTATGAAATCGAAAAACGTTTAGTGAGGGTGCTCCAAGCTAGGACGATTAAAAAGAAGGCTAAATCTTCTAAAAGTGCCAAAAGTGTGAACAACATGTATCATATGTACAAATCGAAGAGTACGCTTAGAGCTGGTTCGAACGAAGCGCGTTATCATACTTCCCGGAGGAGGCGTCACAAACGCTACCGGAAACATCATCGATTCTGCCTCAAGTGTCTAACGAGTAGCTTTTCTGAATTGTTCCGTATGGTAGCTCACCCATTGAAACCAGATCATAACCAGAAATCGCTCCCATCTTCATCCCGTTCCAACTCGTTGGGGCAAAGGAAGAGACATTTTAATAAAGTGACACGGAGTGATTCAGAGAATACAGGCTCTCGTTTTCCCACCCCTAAGATGCTTCTTAACGCTCAAGACGGCAAAATCCAATGGCCTGTTTTCCAATATGGAGGCACCTCGGGTTCTGGAATGCTAATAAGTACCGGGAAAATGTATTCGGCTCCTCCACGGGTTTCTCAAACTCGAAGTGCGGGCAGGGAGAACTTCTCTCTCGGGGCTCAAATTGATCCACGAAGTAATTCCGGGACGACAAAGCAAAGTAAAATACCCACATCGTTTACTTCGGCGGCTTATGATATAGATAAAAGTATTGTTATAAATCATGCTAGTACTAATTCTCAAGATGCAGAGACAATCAAAGACAACCCTGAGAATGACAGTGGTTTGGTCGGCTGGCTGCAGGTCCGTGACGTCAGAAACAAGCGTCACTATGTGCAAGTCATTGATCCTTCTCCGCAAGGACCCTTTAGGAAACTGCCATGGAACCCAAGTGGAACTTTCCATGTCATGAAATTCTAACCTATGTGCAATATTTCCCTTGGAACGTATTCAAGGCAATTGACTTCTCATCTTGTTTTCCACCCTGTATCACAGATGCGTTTATAATGTTTATAACTGAATTGAACGATTTTGCCCTTACTTATTTTTGTACATAAATAGACCTTTTTTTCAAATCTCGTTGCAGCATTATTTCTTGAAAACCAAAGAATTACGTGTTAGAGACATGGATTCAACAGTTTCAATGTGAAACAAAACAAACAATACATTTGATTTAATGATTTTACAATTACCTTAAGTGCTACCCCGCCCCTGTTTTGTTTTTCCAAGATTTTTTTTAAAGTGTGAAATAATTTATTCAAAAGTAACATCAGCTTTCAAGTTAGGCTTTTTGGATAAATTCTTGATTATCAATTCTTATTGACCCTACAAGCCAGTGCTCGTCTGGAGGTCTAGTCGGGTCCAGATTTCCAACTCAAAATCGTTAGAGCAACAATATGATTTGCAGAGTTTAAGTGTTAGAAGATAGAAGATTTTCACGTCCCTGTAAGTAACGTTTAAAAAAGTATTCTGAAACCAAGCTTAAAGATAATGATTACTTTTCTACATTCAATCATGGTGAAACATTGATCTCATAAATAAGGTAGCGGTAAGGCAGCTTCAAAGGTTATTTCACCGGCCTAATCTAATGCTTTTTTGGCATGCTGAAGATAAAGACTCATCAACCAAAACAAGATGCTTCTATTGACTTTCGAAATGCATACGAGGTTGCCATCTCGCAGGAAATATGTTCAAAAGAGCAGATGATGCTCTCAAGCAAGAGGCCAAATAAAGCACTGTATTCGAATGGCTACCATACTTTACTAGAGCTTCGAAATGGTTTGAAAATAATTAGAAAGTGCAGATGTTTATCCGTGCATCAAATCTTAACTTCTGACAATATCATAAAGAGCTCACATAACAAAGTTTTGGCGAAATTAAAATGCAGACTCCATGATTTAGAAACAGACACCCTGTGAATTCCAAGAACTAGAGAGAAAAAGAAAGCAGAAAGAGAGGGCGAAGGCAATTGCCCATGTATTCTCGGTCACCTTGCCCTGGGTGACCATAATCAGACGAGTACAAAATGGCAGGGATGAAGACTAGTACAAAGGACTTTTGGGGCTACTATGGCTTGTTTTGACTGCACTCACGAACCAAACGACCAAGAGACTTGAAGAATGAATTAGTGGACATCCAATGCTCTGCCGAAAATGCGCCAACCAATGAGGGGTGACTAAAAAGAGGGGAGGAAAAGTCAAAGAAAATCAACAAGAATCCTACAAAAGTACGGAGGTTGTATTTACTGAGCATCATCTCCAGTCTTGAGCTCTTGAGCCGGTAGAGGTCGATTTTGAAAGTCAATAGTATGCATATTGAATTTTTGAGTCTTCAAGCAAGGTTATGTTGAGCAAAATAGAAACTTAAAGAAGAGTCTTAAATTGATCATTGTTAAGGAAAATTCTAGGGATACCATAATTCCAGGCTTCTATTTTTCAGAGAATTCGTTTTTTTAGCTTAACTCTCGATATTGTGTGTATTGGGACAGCATTGCTGAACTTAGATAGACCTTGATGATGACTTATCATTTCCGCCAGACCAAAAATGTTTTTATATAAAAAATATTTTTCACATATTTTGGGGCCCAAAAAATTATTCTTGTCCATTTTCATCTTTTTTCCTGTGATGATAAGTAAGAAAGAGGAAGATGACCTCCGACAACAAGGACTTTATTCAGTTGTGGATCAAATAGGGCACAAATCTAATGATTAAGTGAGCAAAAGTGACCTAAGCAATACCACTAGACTCTCGAAAAGAATCAATTGTATACTGCACCTTAACATCAGAATCACTTAAAAAGTGTCTTAATGTCAAGCATTGCAATAAAGGAGATTTAATTTCTTGTCAATAGAATAAGGATGCACAATAGATCACCCAGTACATGCAATTGTTTTCCTAGAATTTGGCAACAGAAAAAGACAATAAACAGGACTAACAATGACCTTTTGGCCATGAAAGCAACTTTTTGCAATTCATCGCCTTTTTTGTTCATTCCCAACTTTTTATTTTTATTTTTTATTTCTCGCCTTTTTCGCATTTGTTATTTTTGTGCTCCTTTCGCATATTTTTCAACTTTTTCTCATTTTTTCCCAACTAACACAAAAGTTGCCAACATGGCAACTGGTTTTTTTAAGGTCTATTAATCAGGAGCCAGCATGGACATGGCAAGAATCTGCTTCCTAGGGATAGCAGGTTCAATTTCTGGTGCTTGATGATATTATAATGTAATATCCTTTCCATCTATGTGTTGCTTGTTATGGAAGGCAAAAATAGCCCCCCCCCCTTCGAACGTGTTGTTGCCTATGTGTTGGAAAGTTAATTTGCAATTTTTGTTCAATTTATTTGATTTTTTATGCAAATTCGTTGTCAATAAAGACTGTATGTATCCGCAAGTTTTGCTAGAAATGCTAGAAAAAATTAACGGGGCAGAAACAACAAACCGAAACGATTTTGGTTAGCATAAAATCAACATATTGGGGTCGTTTTGAGCAACATGAAAATGACATATTTGGGCCAAAAAAGCAACGTATTTTGTCGGAGCCTACTTATCATGTTATATCGATCTTTCCTGAACAGTTAGCCCATATTGCCATGATCACAAATTTCGCTCATGTCTTTGATGTTAGTCAGCGGTGGGTCCTTTTTGAAGGAAATAGTTCAATCCCAATTTCGCTGTTTGTAGCCTCACATATCTTTGCCTATATGTAAAACAGCCTTAATGATGCCCACCTTCGGCTCAATTTTTTTCGCAACTTGAGTCTATTTTATTTGTGGGAAATTCCACAAGTTGCGGGATACATCTTGTGTTTTTTTTTGATTGATTTTGACGATCCCATCAACGTTGTGGGTGCGTTTTATTTGGATTCAAGGAGCAGGACAATTGGTGGGCTCAGTCTTTCACTTCGCTTTTTAATGTTTATGTTTTATAATGTAATTTTCAATTCTTGACTTATTTGTTGTCAACAACTTAACACAATCGATTGATATGAGTTAGTTGGAAATAAAGTATCAGCTATAATCAGCAGTTTAGTTGAGAGAAAAATTTAGTACGCTTACTGTTCCTATTGTCAAGATTAGATCCGTTTTCGATATGCAAGTATAACGAAGATTCAATTTTACGGATGAAAGTTGCATTCAATTCTGGCTTTAACGCCTAATCTAGTTAACCCTAACCCGTGATTGGTGGTTTCTTTCTAAAGGTCCTTGAATAGGCATATTTTTACTTTCCTTCAAATAGGAATATCAATGCATCACTTCTGATGAACAGGCTCACATCCTTTTGCTTAGAGTTACTAGCTTGACTGAAAATACAATTTCTTTCAAATTGTCGAAAATATTCCCGATCAACAGAACTGAAATTCAAATAACACTTTCTTGGAAACACATGAAAACCACCGAGGGTAAAGCAAGGTTGATTTCGATAGAAAAATACCAATTCTCGGAAGTGGTTCGTCCTTATTCCCTCAGGTCCTTACCTTGTATTACAAATACTACAGATTTTGCTCCTAAGCATTGGCCAATGAGGAGCTATGTCTTTCTCTCGATAGAGGGGCTTACTTTTTACGTCGCGCTACTTAACAGCCCAAACTGATAGGGGAGGGACAATGCTGATTATTTAACAAATTTTCTTTTGGCATATTATGAGCGAATAAAAGACTTGGTCCAATGTCTTCAGATGAAGATTACGTGACATAAATTATTGTATATGGAGCCTTGGCTTCCAATGTGTGACTATTAATAATAAGTGCAGCAACAAGTGAGTTTACTGAGAACCGTCAATCGTCTAGGTTTTATTGAATGCATTGGCAGCAACGGCAATTTGTCGAAGATTTATTTGCATTTGTCATAATATGTCTCCTGTTGATGTCTCTTGTTGAAGCTCGGATTCTGAAGTACAGAAAAATTCTCATGTACTGAACGCTCGTAGTCTCTACACTCGTAACTCGTGTATGTACGCATTGTACTGAACCGTCAGAGGAAATCGAGTTAAAAAAAAAAAGCTCCTTTGCATGATGACCCGATAGTTCTGAATGAAAGCCGCAGCCGGTAAAATGAATTCCTTTCTAAATCGGCCAAAGGCTTGGAGAGCTCCTGGCTAGCTGACTGACTGACATTGGCTTTCCTGGTCCTCCTGGTCCTCCTTGTCATCAGCCCGTAGGACCTAACGGAGTTCTGAACTTTATTGCATAGGGGACAACAGATCCGTTTGACGAGCTAGATCTGGTGCTGAAAGGGGAATAAAGCCCAAAGTGAGCGAAACTCTCGAGGTGGCCATCTCGACTCGTCTAATTGGACAATTGTACATAAGTAGGTAGGTAGGTACGGATATTGGGAGCGGTGGTGTGGTGGTGTTGGTAGTATCAAGTCATGTGAAACCTAATCCGGGATGTGTGTTCCGTGCGCTCAACTGTAGCATTGATCACGTGAATGAATCCAGAAGCCAACGGGTAGCGTCTCAACAATCGCCGTCTGCTCACTGCTCAGTTTCCCAAAGCAGTCCAGGAATCTCAGAGTCCAAATTCGCTCGTTGTTCCGTTGACTGGCTTGCTTGGGGGGAGATGTACGAGTACTCTGCCACTTGCCACTCACTATTCTAATTTCCCGTTGTCGTGTCCACCACCTACAGAGCGTACGCACAGTACGAGTCCATGGACAAGGGAGACCGATGTCCGGAGTTGTACTTACATGGCTTACGTCGTTCTTAGTAAGCTCTCTTGGTCAGTCAGTCAGTTAGTCAGTTAGTCCGCTTTCGAGGTGCTTTTTCTTCTTTTCTTCCCAATTCAGAAAGAGGTGAATCTCGCTCCGAGGTTGAGCCCAAGGAAAAAGCGGCCTCGTTGCCCAATGCTGCGACTCGAGCGTTTGTTGGGCCTGATGTCAAATCTCAGCTCGATTTGAGGTGTCCGTGTCCCTCACGAAGCACAAATACCCTGCAATATCCCCTGAAGTGAGCGACAAAGAGGACGAGGACGTGGCCAGGCCAGAAGGCTAAGCATTCCCATTACCTCGTAGCATACGAAGGTGAAGAAGGAACAAGTCTCAGATAATGAACGAATCATATCTTCCCATATGGCCTTTTCTGTGACTGTGCCACCTATGTCCCGTTGTGCCTCCGGTCCATTCTCGTGGTGTGGGTGACCGTTTGAAGACACGAAGCAACAAACACAGTGCCACCCCCACCGCCACCGCCATCGCTGCCATCAACTTCACCGGACAAGGAGGCTGTTGTTCCTGATTCCGACGGCTCGGCAATTGTTGGAGCAGAAGACGCTGATGATCGTTCGTTCCCCATCTTACGTGTCTGCTGCTGTGAGGTGAATGGGCCAGAGAGAGGTTCCACAACAATCGTGGGATTAAAAAGTGCCAGATTTTTGTTGAAGACTATGTCAATCCATGGGCCAGGCTTTGGCATAAAGTGGAGTGGATCAGCTCGCGTGTGTCAGCCACAGCTCTTCTCATTGCCAACAGACCAAGTCAGAATCGTCCTTCATGTCTTGGGCGTGGTGTGAACTGTGAACCCTTCTAGACTTGCCAAGGATCATTATTGTTATTGCGAGTATTATTGCTCGTTCCAACGGGTTTGTGAGTGGAAAATGTCCAGTGTGAGTGTGCCCATCTGTCAGAAGCCTCTTTTCGGAGTGTTTCCCATGATTATGTGATATGTGATAGCCTAACCCCACGTTGCCCAGAGGTGATGGAATGTTACAGCTCCAGGAATCGGCGGCCCACCATCGAGCTTCGATCCATGGAAATGCCTCCGTATCCAAATATGGTAAGACCATCTTCAATAGTATCATGATTTCCTTGGGATTCGCGCTAAAAGGGTGCCCCCCAGGACGTGTAGAAGTGTGTTTGCATGAATAGTTCGATGTGCCCAGCATTGACAATTTCGAGCCAGCAAAATTCTCCCGTGCTTTTGTGCGGCTGGGCCACCACCGCGGACTTGGCAATCGCGAGTCCGTGACGTCGGAAAAAACAACAGCCCATGTGCATGCGAGAGTGTTCACTGCTCAAAGACTGTCCTGCTTGACGGCCTTCATTACATTCACACAGGAGTGAATGTATTATCGTCGTCAAGAGCACGGAACACTCAGATTGGCGAGGAATGGCTGAAGAAACAGCGACAGCCTCGCCGAGGACAGCCTGGACGCTGAAAGCCGATCAAAATGACACCTGATAATGGAATCAAGCATGCACGCGGCAAGGACCCTCTGGTAGCATTCTTGTTAGTTAGCATGTAGACATCAAACCAGTTACTCATGTTTTATATTCCTCTCAATGGAATGCATCTGACAATGTACTGCCCTCATTTACATATAGACTGGGCTCAGATTTTTGTGATGTATTGATTTCCGCACGTTTGACCACATCTGACCAACATTGATCAAGTCTATAGTGAATCTTAAAGGATAAAGTGCTCACCTTTCTATAAAAGGACTTTCGCTCAGGCGTTTAGACGATGAGGTATTAGCAACATGCGTGCCCTGTGACACCATGATTCATGGGGGATCTTTTCCTCAAACTAATGGTGTGCCCAGGGATTGCTCGTGAAAAATTCACGAGTCTTTTTGATTGGCCCATTTTTATCCCATCATCTCCTGTGACGTACACAGGATGCTTGCCTGCCTGCCTGTCTGTCTGTTTGCCTACCTAGTGCCTAACTGCTGTACTGAAGCTGTGGGAACAACTTGGAACTGGGAGTAATGAATCTCATGACGAGGGTGACTCTGATGCATCCACCCGTTGGCTTAACTACGCAAGAAAACTCCTGATGAAATAGTAATGATGAAATATGAAATGTCTTTCGCCATAAGATGCAACTCAGTTTATGAGCAGAAAAGAGCATCACGAGGGAATATCTAAAGCATCACATCGGGATATGCCCCTTTTATCTAGATTGAAGAAAAACCCCGTCATCAGAGGGAAAAAAGCAAACCCAATAGAACTCTTCCAAGATATTCAACAATTTGCAGGGATTCAGTAACGTCCATCTTGAGTAGAAGATATTGTGGTTTATTGTGTGTTCTCAAGAAATGTGCGATTAAAAAATCTAGTACTTGATTGACTCATTTCGAAACCTAATGGAGCTCGTACATTGGACTTTCCAGTTCTTTCAAAGCCATTGAAAACTCTTGGGGCATGTCACAGATACGATACGTCAACGTCGAAAATTCAAAACAAATGAATATTTTGGTTACACATACAGATATAGTTGAATAAGAGAAAGACTTCTCACGTCTCGACTAGCGAATATGATTGACTTTGTTGTCAATATGCCGATAGTAGTTAGAATTGTTTACAAAAAAAATAAATAATGCTTGTGAATCACTTAGGTGTTTCCCTGCGTCTCGCCTCGGTGCGTGTTTATTTGCTCGGTTTAACTATTGCTTGGATTCATTGAAGCCGACACAGATCGTTTAACGATAACTTGCCCTAGAATACGGTTCGAATAATCTTAGAATTTTGGATCTTGAATCTATCAATATTCCGTGTATGTCTTCGACCTAGTAGGAGACGAACCTTTTCTTTGGATCAGGGCTTCCATTTCCTTCGGGTCATTGAACTTGTGGTCGGGTGCAGTGGTTGTGCCAAGATTGGCGACCCATAACATGATAGAAAAGGCCTGAACTACTATACCTATAACAAGTTTCTGCCCATTGACTGAGAACTCGTGTTCATGACCCAATTCAATCATGGAAACAGGTTTTCATGGTTAGACTATTTATTCTCAATAACGCTTAAGAACCACCCAATGTTGCTTTGAAACATTACTTCATTGCTCTCTGTTCACTAATGGCTGAAGAGCTGCTTTCCAGACCCTATTGAAACATAAATAGTTTCTAAGGGTCATCCTTGATAACTTGAAGCATGACGCCTATTCTCCTATTATTCAATTTGCATCCTTCTAATAGTCTTTGGGAATACAAAGGTGTTGATGTGGTAAGAGCTTTCATGTAAGTTTTAGGGCGGCTTTACACTAGGATGGAAAACCGAGAATGAATTTGGTTTGAGGATTGAAGTAGGGCTAGTGTTAGGGCGAGTTTTTTTGCAATATGAGTCTTTTTGTTCGACTTCAGTACAGTGAAAGACTGAGGTCGCCTCAGCACTAGTCCTACTTTCATCCTCAAACCAAATTCAATCAAGGTTTTGTTGAAAGACTAAATATTGAATAAATTTTATGTTATTGTTCCTAGTTACAATACAACAAAGACAAATAAAAAAGTGCCTTTTATAAGCTTTTAATATAATTTATCTCGTGAATACCACTTAACGCAAAATAACTGATTATTCAATGGGAATTGCTATTTTTCATACAGTTAATTCAAATTCCGATTTTAAGAAGTCAACAAGATCAGTTGTCACCTTTATCTTGTTCGTTTGTTTGTCATGCTATCCTTGAAAAGCCCTGCAAATTCGATATTAACCCAGAAGAAACTCATCAAAAGCGTCTTGACCATAACACACTCGTCAACCTCCATGTTTCTAAACGATACGAGTACAATAGCAAAATGATCTCATTTGAATGAATAGCTATTTTATTCGCCTCGAGTTATGGAAACGATCCGCAGGTTTCCATCTCCAAGTTTAAGTTTTGATTTATGACTTGGGATTGCCAAACCCATGTGGCTAATCCGCTTAAAAGGAATTTCAAGCTTTGTTAAGGCTCAGGCAGTTTGATCGCAATACATCCCTTGTAAGGACATTCCTGTCTCACAAATCAACCTGTTAGCGAGTGGGTCTGCTTTGATTTGAAAAATGAGAGCGAATGTTTCCCCACTGAACTACTTCATTTCCAAGCTCATCTCCGCCCCTTCTGAAAGGAATCCGATCTTGAAACGTGCTCAATGCTTCTCACCTACTACGCTGATCAACGTGCGGTGGAATCAAACCCCTCTCTTTATGATCCTCGAGCAAAGTGCCTCGAACCGTATTTCGTGCCGGGCTTACAAGTCAAAGACCAAACGAGTGCAAACCATCCAAATTGGCACAACCAAGGCCCTAGATCCTCCTACCTTCTCATACAAACACTCCCTCGCTTCCTTTGCCACACACTCACATTTCTCTTTCTCTCTCCCCTTCTCCCTCCAGATCCATTTCTTCCCATTCCATCCCTCTTTGTCTCGGGTTGCTTCCAGTTAGTAGAGCAGAGAATGAGGTACCAGAAAGACCACGACGGGGCCAGTCGTCTGGAATTCTCTTAGTAGGTTCCACGGTTGAGTCGCCAAAACCCAAAAGCCGGCTAGAGGAATGTGAAAAACCTAACAACCAGTTACTCTGAACGAGTTGCTTGGTATCGGTCAGACTAATTTGGCATTGAGTGTGAAAGTGCGAACACAAGCATTGAGCTGTTTTACTGCATGGATGCTTGCTACCGTGTCTGTGTTGAAGAATGGGGATGGTTCAGGCCACAGATTGGAAAGCAATCCAAGTGTTGGAGCAACTTTCACACTTCTAAGCACATGATTTTCGATTCTGATGTCGCACATGTGTTTGCAAAGTTTTCTGCCTCGGTGTGTTTCTGCATGCAAGCAACTTGGTATTCTGCAAGGACTACATTATCTCTGGACGGTCTTTGACGTGAATATTCGGGAACTCAGATAAGAAAGAACCATGATCCGTCCCATTCAGACTGTTACAATTGGGACATTAGTCTAATTTCCAAATCTAGATCGAAAGGTGATTTACGGTTATGGATCGGCCCAGGCGTTGTGAATTCTTGACGAAGTAGCGTTCATCAGAGAATGATTCCTGGAATCACGGCACCACTCATTCTTCGTACAACTGTGGCAAGTGTTTGCTCGTCAATTGTTATAAGAGTGCCTTTCCATCGCTCTTTCAAGTGCACGAGGAATTTGGATTTTGTCATTTGAAATTCACACATGGAAAACGGGATGCCATTTTATGGACTCAGTTCGCCTCTGAATTGGTTTTGGAACTCGTGACTTAGTAGTGCACTTGTCGTTGCAAGGCCAATGGGACACGTTGTCCTAGTCCTACTAGTTGACGTGTTAGTCGCTGTTGCCGTGGTCTCCCTAGGCTCCCCTATAGTCCAAGCTCATGGGGGAAAAACGGTTGAGTCGTCCTTCAGTCTTGGCTTTGAAAGGATCGGAAGTGCTGCCTCCAGAAGCCTCGCCAAAAGCATCCTCATCATCGTTGGGTCGAAATGGAGGTCCGCTCCCCTATAGTTTGACTTCGCCTGACAGGGGATCAAACCACTATCCGACCTCTTCAAGGTGTCATTCTAGAGCTCGAGGCGCATACAACCAACGGAGCTTTCATCCGACTGCGAAACTTGGGCAAGTTATTCATAGTAATGACAAGAAGGAGGATTGATCGCTCTTCGATGGATGTATGTAGTAGAGCGGGTCATAATATTCTTCGAGTATTGAAACTACGAAATTTGATGTTCAATGCTCTTTACAGATTATTTTATGCTACTGATATTGGCAAAAGAATGGGATCTTGGGTGTTTTTTTTTTCATTTTTATCTCCTTTCAAAAACGACACAATCAAAAGCTTCTTTTCTCGTAAAGTGTGATATCTCGTACATCTTGTCATTACTGTCATCATGAACATGGTATGTCCATTAGGTACCATTGTGTGCCAACTCATGATCATGAAGAACTCTATTTAAGGCCCTTATTTGGCCTGACCTCTCGTATGAACCCATCGTCCTCATCATCACCAGATGACCTTGTGTATGAACATCCCGATCTAGTTAGTCCTGTCACCGAATCCATCTGCTTGTCACCCATTGAAGAAAGGGACATCGTCACTCACTCTGACCTTGAACAAGATGAAGTCAACCAAAGTTCAGGTTCGTATCGGATAAACTTTGCCAAGAAATATAAAAACACGAGGACTCGTAGGGCTGGTGCAAAAGATCGAAACCCTTCCCCGATAATAAGCTTGTAATACGGGTATAGGTTTTTCCATAAAGGCTGCTCATGCCAACTCATCTCCGTGCTTACGAGAGTAATAAAACTGGCTCAATTTAAGGGCACATTGTTGTACCATTTGAGCGCTGAAATGGAACATTAAGAAAATGCTCTTGAGCTTCTTCCCGTCTAGCTATAAGAACCTCGAGTGTTCTCGGGCACATAAATTTCAGTTCGGTTTTTTTCTAGAAGGTCTGTTTCAAAAAAAACTTTGCAATTTTCCCTGATGAAGGTTGGCACGTTCCACTTGACTCATTACATGTTTAAGCAAGACAAATACTCGATAGGACTTTCAAACTTGAGCACAAAACTGATTCACGTCTATATTGAATTTACACTTGTACAAGAATTTAGCAGTCCCCTTTTTTGTAAGAGGAATGTGAACTCGAAAATTGGGATTCAAACCAGGTAGATATTTTCTCGTTTTCAATATTCGACCTCGTTTCTCAGGCGGAAATAACCAAATATCTTCTAACCCGAGACCAATTCCGTGGGATGGATCTGGGATCTTCAGACGAGGATTCCCATAAAGATTGGAATTCGTTTTCTATTAGACCAGAGTAGGCCAGCGATCAGGGGTTCCTTCGACTGGTCTCTTCTCGACTACAATGGATATAGGATAACTATCGAAAAGTAGCTAGTGTTTGCGTGTACCTGTAGGTAGGAATTCGGCATGCAGTTTGGGTCGTTTGGTCCCTCAGAGACTTCAGACAACAACTCAGTTTCTTGTCGCAAATAGCGAGCACTCGAGCTCTTCCTCAGTCTATCTACGAACTTTCCACAATTTTGAAGTGGGGGCTCGCTCGCTCCCACATGCCTTGTCAGATTTCAATTTCCCCTACCTGGGTCCGAACTAGTTCAAAATATCACTCCGAGATGAGTTGCATTCTTCACATGAAACCCAAGATTTGTTAAACTTGAAATACTTCTGGACTACTAACAAGTAACTGGCCGCTTTTCATAGCAGCACCATTGTCCAAACCCGCTTTCGCTCTCCAATTTCTCTTGTCTGAGTGCGTGAAAGTGTTTCTTTTTCTAACCAATTTGTTGTTGGATTCATATTTAGGCAGTACATAGTCACCTGAGTTTGTGGTTATCCAGGCCAGATACCTTTCTCGAACATTCTTGTGCTGTTGAACAATTATCTCATGTTTGAGTTTCCCATCCAAGGCAAATATTCCTTATTGTCTCCAAGTCCACTTGTCCGCGAGTCGATCTACTTCTCTAATTCAGTTGGGAACTCGAGAACTTAATGAAAAGTGGAAGAAGGTTCCACTCACGCACTCGCTCACCACAGTTGCTCCAAGCGAGAATATGCCCAAAAATTATACCTAAAAATTTGACCTTTTCTTAAACCACGGTAGCAAAGGAAGTTGTTTGCTTTCAATTATAAGTTCATGTGTGCTTCAAAAAAGTGCATAATTATATTTGAAACACCAGTTTTAGGATTTACGATCATTTTCCTATACATTCTTGGTTATATATCTTAAAACACATTTATGATTATTATTAACCCTGCTGTTTTGCTGTCTTTGTTGCTTTGGGAACTCTTTGTTCTTTATCTGGGGTACTAAGATCGGAGAGTAGAACTTCGCCTGGTCAGCAAAGCTAGCCATCATATTGTGCGTTTGTAGTTCTAATAGGTAGTCAATAGCAGATTGGTTCTCTGTCTGTGGGGAAGTAACGTTTAAAAGTTTCTTTGTCCTAAAATGTGATGAAAATCTATCAAATGGTCATTGCACGAAGATGTTTAAGGGAGGTTAAGCAAATGTGAAGCATTCAAGTTATTATAAGTAAGTAACATCTTAATTGCGATGTGAGGACAATAGACTGAAAGATAAAACAGCATGTACAATGTATGGTCTCTTCTCCTCAATATGTGAAGCATAACATTTTTCTTGCTCTTGGTTACTGACTGTCAAAAAATGCTCAAATATTTGTTGAAAATTTTGTTTTGGGAAATTTACGCTTGAGCAACTGTGTGATCGCAGGGACAGGGAAGGGAGAGAGAGGTAGCAGGCGGAGCAGGTCCTGCCGTCATTCGCGAGGACAGCGGCGATGGAGAATATGTTGGAGATTGCTACATGGGAAGACTTCAGCTCAGTTGTAATCAACAATACGAAAATCAATTGAGCACAGTAGATTGATACTTTTAAATAGGCTTTCGTGGACCCTGGAGCCATTTCAGTAATTACTAGACGCCTTTGAAAAAGATGGTCTAACCCACAGATTTCTAGACCATTTGGTTGGCCAAACTCTACGATGGATGGTCTCCCAGGAATTGATCACAAACCGGTTTATTGTATTGCTCAGCCAACTGAACGATCGTTCGTCCGACAGCCAGTATCTTGAATTCTGTGTCTAAGTGCAACAAAAAATGTTTTCCGAGCATAACAAATTCATGTTACATACGCTCATAACTAGAATACGTAGTCAAATTCGGGACATATAGGCAAGCGCTGGTACCAACAAACAAACTTGCCTGCCAATGCCAGTGATGCAAAATTGGAGTTTCAAACTGGTTTTAACGAAGCTGACCTTTCCTCGTATAGCAATGAGAAAGAAGGGTCAGCTTCTCAAAAACGTGTTTGAAACCCCAAACTTGCATCCCTGACACTAGTACCAGCGAACAGACGAACCTGCTAGAGCGCTTGCCTAAACGTCCCCATACTAAGCAGATCTGCAAACTCAGATTTGTTGATGGACAAAATATTAGAGAAGCATCAAACGTTTAAGAATAAAGGAAGCCGAATCTTTCATTTTGATAGTTGTAGGGACAACATTCCTCGTGACGGTTGGAAAAATTTGGCAAAAAATTAAAAGCAATCTAAATCAAACGTCAACTTCTTTTGAGACTTGCATTTCATGGTATGAACTAGTGCTGAGGCGAGTCCGGACTAGAGCCTTTTAGAAAGGACTCGAGCCCAGACTCGTCAAAACTTTCTTTTTTTTCTAGAATTTCATAAGACAAGTCTTTCTGCTAGAAGTGACTGTAGTTAAAGACTCGAGACCGGCCTCCGACAAAAAGTCAAAATATCAGAGGACTCGTACAACTCTGACGATTGCCATACTCGCCCCAGCACTAGTATGAACGCCATTTATTATCCCGGGTACAACAAGCCTTCCCAAAAGTGGCCTAGAGGGCCCTTTAAATACTGCCTTGACCTGAAATTGCTATTTTCAACCATGACTTTGTTCCTTCAAGAATGAATGATAGACCTACAAGAATATGTACTTGAATAGTCTCTTCGATTTCGCTTAAAATTTGGAAGTATCCTTCAATAAAAGAAATATTATTCATCTGTATTTTTCATCGAACATCAAAGCCCAGGTTTAGTAGTCCGACCAAACAATTAATTTGAGTTCGACGAATAGAGAAGCATATGTAACTGTTGGAATTTGAGAAAACAAGGAGTTTCTCAGTTTCTGTTTATTGAGGCCATTATGTTTAGTTTTCCTCAAGTTGGAACATCTTGAAGTGGCTTCAGCCGTCAGATACGTGAATGTTCGTACTTACGTACTCACGCCGCTATGATGATATTACATACATCAGAGGGTGAGTGAGCCCTTACCCCCAACTGCCTAGGTCTCTCTTTGGGTCTTCCTCCCCGTCAGAAAGGTAGAATTGGGGAATAAGAGGAGGAATAAATGAAGAGTCTTTGCTCACCGCAGGCGAAATGGGGCACTAGCCTCTAAAGATATCAGGATAAGAACAGCCATAGTAGTAGCAACCTTACGTACTAGTGGAAGTATTAGTAGGGCCCATGGACGAAATTGTTTCACAGTAGTAGCCAGCCGGGAAGCGAAAAAGTGATATTTCCCACCTCAGGTCCTAATACGTTCGTCCTTCCTCCTCCTCCTCCTCCTCCTCCTCGTCGTCCTCCCTCCTCCTCCTCCTCCTCCTCCTCCTCTTCGTCCTCCCTCCCTTCGCTTCGTCCTGGTGAACTGTCTCCATTTCTTTTCAAAGACTCGGATTTCTCCTAAAACTTGGAGAACTCTCTTTGCAATATATTGTCACGTCAAATTATCTCACGTGTCCATTTCTGTCTCCCTCGTTCCTTCGTTCCTTAGCCATGAGCATGGCATGGGGATTGGTCTTCATTTCAAACAATAGCACAACTTGAATGTTCCACGTCTCCATACGCTTGAGTGGAAGGGTTAACATGCAGTGCATGTTCCTACTAAAGCAAGTTCAGATATTCGTCCCAGCCTCACCCACTCGTTTGTTCATTCCTTCGTTCGTTCGTTCAGTCGAGCGGGGTTGTGGGGTAACATCTCTTGGGTCTTGATCCGGCCTTTTGTCTTAAGGGCAAGCACGCCAGCAAGTAAGCAGGCAAGCCAGGAAGGACTCACTGCATGTGCATGGATCTGCCTGCTTCTTACCTCCGCCTCCGATCCAGTGTGGAACAACGGCAGGAGTAGGATCTTCTTGTGTGGAGAAATGATGGGGCTTAAAAGTTGCCCATGCGTGCATGAATCAGGTGAGCAGATGAGAGGATGACGATGATGAGAAGGAGGAGGAGGAGGACGGGTAATGCATACCCAAGAGTAGGAGCAGGAGGTGGAGCAGGAGGAGGGAGAGGACAAAAGTCTTGAACTCGCTCAAGTAGGTAGTATCCCGTCAGCTTCTCAGCCTAAGTAATACTAAGTAATGGCAACGGCGAGCGTGAAATGTCGTACGGAGGTTAGAACGGCGCTTAATACTGTCCGCTCGGCTCTTTTATCCCTTCAGATTCTCGTTTCTATTTCTTCAATTTGTTTGGGACACTCTCCATTAGAATGTGTGTCCCTTCACTGTGTTCCTTCACCCGCTCCGCCCATTCTAATTGCCGAATAAAACTCGTACTGCCAAGTGGTCACGTATACGGTCGCTTTGAGGAATTGTACAAATAGGCTGTGCTTCGAGAAGTGCGTGAATGTGTAGTTGATCCACTTGAATGCTGGATCCACGAAAAGTATTCGTTTGATTGGTTCCGAAACAAGCCTGCCCAGCATTCGAATCGAACCAAAATGTGTTCCCCTACAAGCGCTCCACTGACGAGCTCGAGTGTACGGAAGAAGAGGGTCCATCCAATTGGTGTGTGTTCAAAGGGCACAGTACAGTTAGTATTGTTGTGCAACTGTGTCAAACTCCAAGGAGGAGTGGTTTGATCATCAAACTACTCAATGTCCGACGAGTGTCAGCGTATATTTTCCGCCCTACATTCACTGTCCCAGAAGCTAGACATTTCAAATGATATCCTAGTGTTTGAGAGCAACAAAAAAACAAAAATCTAGCAAGCGTTTTTGTGCAAGAATCCACACAAAAAGTAGTCCGTGCCTCTGGAGAGGTTCTCGGACAATGACAGCAGAATTCTTACAGGAAAGCCTGGATTGCCGCCTATGCTCTCCATGCCTTCGTGTTCATAACGAGGCCTGTGACTGGCTGACGATATTTTATTTCAATGTCAAGAAATAAAAAAGAGGTTCCAAGACGTTTGTGATTATCACTTGTGCAATTTTGAACTGCCACATTTCGCATCCGCAGTGGCTAATAGCCTCCAGAAAAGCTTATCTGCGTGCACGTTTGCAATAGTGACCCACCTCAGTGAATAATGATTCTGAGATTATTGTGCCAAGGGAGGCTGAATGGAATGCCACTTTTAAAAGGCATTCTGTTGCTATTTTCAAGTCACGACACTTGTCAAACATTCTTCCTGGGCATTTTGATGATGCTCTTCAACTACATCGTCATCATCCTACATCATCGTTGTGTTGCTGCCATTCAATCGGTCTTTCACGCATGACGAGCTTTTGGAACAACGGCGAACTGAATGAAGTGCATTTTCCGCTCGACTCTGGTGATCCAGCTGACCAAATAGGCGAGATGAAATCAGGCCTAGAAATCTTTTGAGAAATTACATTACCCGACTCAACTGTCGCTCCACATTATTCAAATGGCGAGAAGCCATAACATCAACAACAATCATAATCATAACATTAATCATCATCAGGATCCAAAAAGCAAATTCGAGGCTAAACTCAATCCCAGATCCCAATTTGGTCTCGATCGATGGCAGTTTTTGTCTTTAGACAATTGTACTACCTTGGATGCTGCCTCAACAGAGGTGTGTGCCGGGTGGAACGTGTTCTTCAAGCAACTTGAATGCTATTGCTTTGTCCAATTTGACGAAACGACAACTCACACGCATACTCAAGTGAAAATGCTTTGACGACAACATCCAAATGTGAGGCCAGTTGAGTGTAGCTAGACTGATGGCCCCCTTAGCTGTGCGTGTGGATGGATCAGACTCCATATCTGGACACAACAAGTGAGGAGGGCCATTGAATTGTGCTGTGAGTGTAGTAGTAGAAGTTGTTGTTGTTGTTGTTGTTGGGCTGTATGGATCAAGTGCTCGTGACTTCTTCAGATAGTATTGCTCACGAGGCTCTGTGATGGATAAGTTTTCCAAAAATCGGGCTGGTGGCTCCAAGGCCAAGGCCAGTTTTTCCTTCAGTAAGTTATGTCTCTCTCACTCTGTCTCTCCTTCAACTCTGACCCATCCATCCACCTAAAATCCCTCACACGCTAAACACCAAATGCAATTCACTTGGATGATCTTTTGAAGCCTCTAACCGCTCAAAGATCCCCCGTGATCTTCTTGGTTTTAATCAATATCAGTATCAATCGTTAAACGGTGACCAAGCAATCGCGTGATCCCCCCTACCTTGATGAGGCCACGCATACCAACCACGACCTGGTGTGAGAGTTGTTTTCGCCCAACATCATGAACCCTTATCTAGAGCAAACTTTGGAGTGCGTGAGTTGTGCCACCTAATCTGACATCCGGGATTCTAACATCAATCTCATCAAACCAGCAAACACAAATCTTATCGTTGCTGCGGTTGGGCCAACTGCAGCACCGGCATCTTCAAACCGAGTGGGTTTTTTTCTCTCTCTCACTCTTATGTTCTATGCTCCCTGTTTCTCCCCCTTACACAAAAAGGCGCAACAGGGATTATGTTCAAACTACAACGATACAACAACTCCTCTCACAGTGCTGGAGGAGCGAGTTCTTCTTCCCACTTGCATCATCGAAGATCTCACCCAGGTTGGTTGTGACCAAACTCGTTTGAGAGGTTCCCTTCAACTTGTATTTCTTTTTCCACAATTTAATTCCTACTAACGTTAAAACACCGAGGCTGTCCCAGCTCACAACGTTCGCAGAATTTTTGAGCCAGCTTTTGCTTTCTGCGCTTTACTTCCGAACTATTTCGGAAACACTTGCATGAACACTCTGTTGAAATCAACGGTATCATGAAATATTGGGACTGAGTTGACCCATGGAAGGTATCACGCCCTCGGTCACATGGCTGGAATGACAATGTGCCTAGAAGGATTGGCCAAAATATCAATATTCTCGAAGTTCGCTCATTCGTCAACTGGCTTTGAATCAACGATTGGAAAAAGGTCCAAGCTTCTCAGCAGGGCATCGCCACACTCAAAATTGTAGAAAGAAAGCTGTTTTTGTTGTAGTTGTTGTAGTAGTAACATCGCGGAGGTTAATCAGGATAGATTTATAGCAATTGAAGACATTCAAAGCTAAGCGCATTCTTTTGCCATTGGACTGATTTTAAAGTGGCTTACTTTTAACTTAAGTGGGGAAAAAATGACATCTAATCCGAAGAATTTAAAGCTTATTTGGATCAAGTCAATGAAGTGCTTGATGCATTTAGTAGTGTAAGCTACAGTCACCTTGAAATTATTGCTCAGGCTAGGTTCGACTGATGATTTTCTGCACCCATTCAAACAAAGGCCGATTCACTAAATTTATATTGGAGAGGTGAAGATTGAGTGTCAAATGCATTCTGACAGCAACAAGCAAAGGTTTCTCTCGTTGACCACCCAGAACGACTTTGACTGGCTCACTTTGGGGGGATATCATTCAACTCTAAATTTGGTCGGAAAAAAACCTTTAGGAAAACATGAGCGCAATATACTCTATTTGCAACGGCATTTGTTGTTAAAACAGATTCCATTCCCTTTTAATTGAGTGCAGTACATTTCTTATTCTCAAAGATCTGACAGAAAATGATATTTTAACTACTGCATATGAATAAGAGAGAGTCCTCAATAGAGATAAGCTTTGCATTACAAAAGACTTCCGGTTCCTGATATCAGCAACATCAAAATGGGTCTACATACAGCCGTGTGCCAAAAGCAAAATCTTTTAAACTCAAACACCTCTCGGCTTGTCATAAATAACTTACCACGAAAAGTGAAATTCGGCTTATGAAAATAGCGTATATTGTGGTGAACCAGAGTAGCTGTGAGACTCCAAACTTCTATTAGAACATATCCAATCGAAAGCAAACGATAAATAGAGTCTGAAGATCAAAATATCAATGTGGAAGCAAAATCAGAAGCACTAATGTTCTAATTTTGCTCTTTTTGCCCCTTTTAAGGAGCCGTCTACGTACAATTACAAGGTTTATAAAGCATTAAAATTTATGGAATGGGTAGGTTGATAAGACTCACATGCTTTTCTATCATCGTTAAAGATTGAAATGTCATCTGTGACTACTATAAATGTATGATGGTTGTAGCTGAAAACAGGCCCTAAAGAGAAACAAATAAGTGCCCCCAATGAGGCTTTGCTCGTATTGGACATAACACAGGTCTCGTGAAGCCGAAAAGGGAATATGATCCAAAAGTAGATTTTCAAAGCTGGTGATGGAGATGTTGCTTGGTTGGTTGTGCACGAGAATGACATATTTTATTTATGGCCCCTGAACAGAAAAGCCTCTGATGACTACTAAGTCAATGGTTGAATCGCGATATGCTATCAAATTGGATCTGGTGGCTGAACTGTTTAATATAAAGGGTCTAAAACGAGGTCGCTTTAACCTCCTGTGCTCAATTTGAACTCATGGGAAACTGAACTAAGCCCATGAAAAGGGTTGCTCTCCTCATACATGCTTGGTATTGATGTTACTAGCAAGCGTTTGTGTGAGTTAGATTTGAGTTAAGAGTCAATTGAATTTATCTTTTGCAAACAAATGACAACCACTTATAAGGTAGTTTTGGTACTAAAGCTTATTGTTCCTTGTATTAATCATTATCATAATAGTAGGAAGATCAGAAATACAGCTCAAAAATAAAAGATGCAAAGCTTGATGTGAACCACGTGGAGGGTAACTGGTCCTAAGTCTCCAATCTAAGTCTCTTCTGAATTCTACCACATTTTACTACGTAAATGCGACAATATGATTGGTCTTAATTTGGGGTGCCGATAAAAATAAGCATAAAATTTCGGAAATTTTCATAACATTCATTTTACGTAACATTAGCAACAAAAACTTATTCTCTCAACGATCTTACAGAAATATCTTTTTTAGCATCGGACTATATATTGTTGTAACTCTGAATACCCGTTAATCCTAGTCTGCGTAAATAGATGAGTCAAACTGTTACTGAAAGCTTAATGAAATTTCCAATTCAAGCCCGCCATCGGAATTGCTTCGTTTTTTCTGAACCACGTTTGCTTATGGGGGCAAAACTTTCAATATCACTTTTAGATGAAACGTCATTCTACTTGAATTAAGACTAGTTGTATTATAAATCGCTGAAGATATGGTTACTTTTGCAATGTATCATCATATAATCAAAAGGAGCAACAAATAAAGCTCGAAAAAGTGTCTTATAATTTTTCAACACTTTTCTCTCTCTGACTTTCATTATGACCTTTAGCCTCTTGTTTGTGGAGATCACTAGCGGGTTTGTGAAGTTAAAAAATGGAACTCCATGGTATGGCTTTTTCTTTTCTCTTCCGAAGGATGTCTTTAATCACACAGTTGAACCCAGTTTGTGCCATATCCTCCTCTAAAAAATAGGCTTGCTTTCTGGGCCCTTGGGATTGAGATCTGAAGATGAGGGTGACTGTACTTTCTTGGCCGAAAGCGTGGAGACAAACCCAAAATTCTAACTTCGTGGAAAGACCACTTTTCTTGCAAGAACATTACAGGGTCATTTGCTTGACTGATATGATGAAACAAGTGCGGCACTTTTTAACTTTAAAAGTTTGTTATTTGAGCAGAGATAAGCTTCGAGTCTGAATTCAAGTGGGCCAGGCTGAAAACCCTCTGTTTGAATGGAAGAAAACGTTCACCGGCCAGAATATTGATCTAAAATTGAAAGCACTAATGAAGATTGATCGTTGGCCTTGAGAAAGGCCCTTTCGCTTCAAAGCCACAAATATGCACGATTTCATATCATTAGGAGGATCTGGTGAATAGTTCCAGTTCCATCAGCAAAGTACCGAATCCTGTTGCGTCTAAGCGATAAAGTATGTAATCGAGCAATTGAAGCTCGAGAGTGGAAAAAAGAGACGAAAGGATGAGATATTAGGTAATGGCTTAACCTAAAAATACCCCATTGAAGATCTGAAGTGTAGCTCTCCTGAGATTACCCCATTGTGACTGAACAACTTACCTTCCTTGAAATGAAGAGTCGGGTCGAGTGATATCAAATGAACTTCGAATTGAGGAGCGAAGGTGGAACATAGACTATGGGTTCAAGTTCTTGTGGATTGCCCGCCTCCTATGGGCTTGACCAAGCTCTTTTGCTCCCAGTTGACCTTGGTCATGGCTGAAAGTAACAAGAAAGTTTAGAATTTCCTATCCTATGTGAACAATTTCACTTGAGCCTCTGACAAAGCCGCTAGAGGTCGTAAGTTAGCTTTTGTTCTGACTTTCATCCCCAGTTGTTTGCTCCCTCTAGAGATATGTAGAAGAGAAAGTGGAACAAGTGGAACTTACATTTGATTGTCATCTCGCTTTCGGGTCTGACTGAGCTTCATTTGAAATTGGACTTGAAAAAGCTATCAGAGCAATGCAATGAGTTCGGATGCATTTGATACATTGAGAAAATGAGACGATTCCTTGAACAGTGAAATCACATTTCTTAGAAAGACATCCGAATGAGATAGGATGCAAAAAAGGAATCCTGCGAGATCAAATATTTGTCTCAAAATTGACTTGCAAATCGCTGGAGTTAATTCGTATTCGTCTTTCTTCTCGCTTGTGTTTACCCTGCCCCAGGGTAAATTGGAGGACATATTCAACATACAGGTATTTCTAAGACCTCTAGCCCAGCGCTTTCTGGCCAAGAGCTTGTAATCGACTTTCTGAAAACTACCTCTTCGATATGGAAAGTACAAAAACGCTCCCCAGACACTTATGAGTACTTTCCCTGACTTCCTCAGCAGTGTTTGAAAACAATGGTCAAAAAAGAGTTATTTCCCAGACTCAATGTTCCACAAAATTGGCCTATGATGTCCGCACTCCCGGGTGACATCGGATCTGACTTGTTTATGAGGCGAAGGAATTAAAGCCAGTTTATGGGCCCAACATTCTCCCATGCTCATTGCCTTGCGGCACCACTCCAGCGACAGATTTACACGTCTATTGAAAGGTCAATTCCCGCCTCCAATTTGTTCCAAGATGAGATTAAAAGCATTTCCGAATCCGATCCAGGTCTAGTCTCAACATTCAGTCAGTCTTAGCATCTGGATGTGGATCCTATCTCCGTCCAGCATGGTTTAGCACAGCTTCTCGTCCAAAGTTGAACAGGTATGTGGTTGGAAATCACTCAGGTGGAAACACAGACCAAGTTCGAAAGATTAGGAGGAGAGCCACAAAAGGAAAGAGGAAGAAAGAGTGGGAAGTGCCTGAAGTGAGAACAAGGAACAGGTTAAAAGCATGGTTGGAACAGTCGCATTTCCCTCTGGATATGGCATGAGGGCGCACACACACACACACATACACCTTCTTCACCTTTGGATAGGCCAGCTTAAGATGGCCACAGACGGAACGACTCAATGACTACCAGAATCTCGCTCTCGCTTTCATTCAGTCTCTCATGCACTGAAGTACTGTATACCCCGCACTACAGTACGACCTACCTACCACGACGAGTACTACTGTCAGCCTTCTCGTTTACCTCTTCTCTCACATTTTCCTCTCGTTTCTGCATCCACCGTCGAATTGTTCTGGCTTGCGTGTGTGTGGACGTTTTTTACTCTCTTCCCTTGATGAGTGGGTCCACATAAGGCTCCGTGTTCCCAGCAATTTTGTTCCTCACGCAAAGCTCGACGACGGTTGGTGAGGGCGCAAAGCGCACCTTTTACGTTGTTGCTTCCTTGGGGCTAAAGGCTGGCCACCGCACTGTTGTAGGTGGACTCGCTGAGCGAGTTCATGCTCGGCATCATAACATCCAACGTTGAGATAGGAGATGTAGGCACAGGGAACGTACCGGACGAGCGAGGGGAGGAACAGGAGTTGAAAGTTGGAACAGAGATGAGTCAGTGTTTGCCATTCGAAGACTCGGATCGCAGTCTTGGAGTCCCAACTAATCACAAAGTTTGGTGTGGATGGCATCATTTCCATTATTGAATGGTATTGCATCGGATGGCACATAGCAGCCCCCGTCGCTTCACCGTAGCTTGAAGTGCATGTATGGCGGTTCCACGTGAAGCCTGGGGACAGGTCCGTTCGAGTTTGTTCCTCTTTATTTCGATCATTTTTGTCACCGGAGTCTAAGATTTCGAATGAATATCTTGTGGCACATTTGCGATAGATTGAAGATGTGAAAGCATGAGTGAGTGGATGATTTCGAATAGCCTGGCCGGCTCAGATTGGTGCTCCCCGATCAAAAAGTACGCTCGCCTGATTAGGCCATAGATTGCTGTCAGTGATGAAGTGATCAGCCTCCTCAAATCTTCGTGTGCTTTTTGACGGTGGGTTAGTGCCAGTGATGTGTAAATGGGTGTGTGGCAAAAAGAGGCCTCGAGTGAGACAAGCACTGAAGAGAGAAAGAATTGATTGCTCCAAGAGGTCAAGAAGCTGCTTGTCATGTTCCGAGCTGGGGAGGGACCGTAATTGGCATGTTGAATGTGCTTGTTCAACAAGGTTGAGTGTTTGAGTCGGAAGGCGCATGTTCTGAAATGCATGGGGGATGAACAAGAATGTGGACTAAGGTCTTGTGGCTGACGGCACTGGGAGAAGTCGTTGCCGTCATCACTGCTGATGTCGTTTCTACTCATTGGATGATTGTCTTTCTCTGCTGTACCCTGGTGGATACCAACCGAGAGAGTCAGAGCTCATCAAGCGATCGGAACATTGAAGAAAATGACCGATAACCTTGTTGCGTCAAGCAAATTCTTGAAACAATTGTTCCCTTTCCCAATCCATCCCCAAGGTGAACGACATCACACTAGTACCTCGTTCTCGTCTACCTCGTCCTCATCCTCTTGCTCATCCTCTTCTTGTTCCTTCTGCATCACCTCCACAACGAGCCATCTCACTTTTCTCATCCACCGATTCAAGTGCGTTGTGACCCAAGTCTGCTCGTCTTTAGACTTGTCCATCAAAACTCCGGCCACATTTGGAAAACCCTTGACAGGAAAAAGATTCCGTATACTTGAAGATGATCTCCAAGGCCGAAACTGGACAACAATTGAATACGAGTCTTTTTAGAAAAGGCCGAAGTCGCTGGATAGCATTTCCTTCCTGCTTGACACTGACACTAGCATCATCATCATCATCACCATCATTCCCTTGTAAAAAACGTAGCAACGATGGCAAAATTGCCCGGCCCTCAAAGGCCAAGAAGGGTCATGCGAACGAGGATGATGAGACAACAACAACAACAGCGCCGAGGAACACTCAAACCTTTAATAGCTTTGGCTTTGGCCTTTCCCGGTGTAAAGTGAAAAATGCCAAGTGCCCAACGTCGACTTGTACATTAGCAAACCGTCGACCAAGAGAGGAAAAGCAGCCTCACTTTCACTCGAAACGCAGCAACGAGCAACAGGAGCTATCGAATCTCGGCCAGCCAGAACTTTACCCGGACCGTGAATGCACATGCGTCGTGCTCGCAGGCTCTAGGAGTGCATTTCAGATAAAAGAAACTCTAAACATTCAAAACATTCAAAACACTCTACACTTGGGATTGGTTGACTCAAAAAGCTACTCATATTTAGCTCACATCGTTAGTCCTCAAGTTGGGACGAAGCGTGGAGACTGCTGGAGGAAGAAGAGACAGACAACTGGTCTAACCTTGTCGAAAGAATGTCGTTGGTATTTGCTAAATCATTTACAGGTAAAGAGCTCAAGCGCACCATGGGTAAAGGATGAACCAACGTACGATAACCAAATGATGACAAATTGAGCTCAAATGAGCTCCCGTGTGTCTTAGATTGAGCCCAAGATAATCCTGTTAAACAGATGGCCCTTGTCAATTCAATGAAGGCATCGGTTGTACCCGTTTGTCCACCTACCTTGGGTGATACCAATTTACCGTGATACATAAAACAAAAAGTAATAGTTTTTTTTGAGCAGGAAAAAGGGTCTGAAATTTTGCCAACTTTCCTCCCATCACTCAGACTCTGCCAATATTTATTGAGAGGGTACAAATTATCTCGAAGCTAGGCATGTACAGTAAAAGTAATAACGTGCTTCAGTACCACTTGGCAATTATTGGCATTTTTGATGAACAAAGGAAAATATGGAGAGGCCCTAACTAGAGGCATGCGCGCCAGGAATGAAGCCTTGGTTTTGGTCTTTCTACCAAACCAGTATTTCTGGCCTCGATGCTCGAATACTGCAGAATTACCATGAGAATAGTTGTCCGCCGTGTAAACTAGCTTTTGCCACATAATAAATAACCCTGTTGGGGGCTCACAACGCGTGAGGTCTTCCCACCGTGTTCTCGACGCATTTCTGGGAAAACAGTAGTTGCTTGATGCCTTTATTACGTATGGATCACTTACCCACTGGAACTTGCACTTAGTGGATCTTTCACGTTAATATAATGAAGACGCGAAACAAGGCCTTTACCTTACCTTATGCTATCAATGCCCTTCTCTTTATGAGTTCATGCAAAAGTGCTGCAAAGTTAATGACGTTTTACATGATTTTGAATCCCATCTCATATTTTTTCAGTGACAGCACGAATCAAACAGCTTTCAAGGGCATACTACAATTCATGAAGAGAAATGTCATATGCATGGGTGTACTGCGTTGAATCATACATACGTAGACGAGTACACTTTTGAACTAGTAACGTCCCAATTAGCGGAAGCTTCGTTTCGAGTGTATGTTGTGCTGTCTCTAGTTATGAGGCACTTTTTCGGTCATAAAGCGTCACTTTTGTTGGCGGCTTCCTTTGAGATTGATGACAATTTTTTAGTGATTGCTTCGTTCCGAGGTATTACATTGCACCAGCCAATTCTGATTTCTTGTGGGCATCCGTTGGAATTTTGTGTCACATTTCGGTACAAGCCATTGAATGCGACTCATTTAATTAGCAAGATAGTTCGCCCATCTGAACGTGTTTCAGGCCTTGGGCCTCCACGCTATGACGCTTCGTTAGAGAATGAAGCGTGAAAATGATTTGGATCGAGCTCAGGGAGTCGATGGGAATGCTCTGTGAGGTAGATCAAAATTAATGACTGACCAGCCACGGCCCACAGTCCATACAGTAGAGCATGTTTTAAAACAAGGTTGAAAAAAATTTTCCAAGACGATGATGGCGAGAGTCTCATAAATTGTTTTATCATTGTTTTTGCTTCAGAAAGTGGCGGCAGCTCAGCCCGGAAGGCTGGCAATCGCAAGACCGGGGTCATGGGCAAGGGCAAGTTCCACCATCGCCGCGGCCAAGACGATGATCCCCACAGCGTCCTGGCTTTGGATGCCGATGGACCTTACCGGACCCATCTCTTGTTCCCTGGCAAGAGAGACGAGGCCGAAGGGGAGGGTGGCCCACGAAAGCCCGGGAGCGCATCTTTCATGAAGCAGATGCTTGGGTGGGGCAAGAAGTCATCGTCCCGCAGCACCCCACCCTCCGAAAGCAGACCCCCTTCCCTTGATCCCTCTGACCCCTACTCCCGTGGGAAGCAGGTCAGCTTCCTTGGGGATTACGACGGGCGACTTCTCTTCGAGCGCCCTGATCGAAGACCCAACAGCTACAACTGTGATCCAAATCCCACCAACCCCGATCGGTATTTTAGAGCTTTTAATGATCCCTTTCGGGAATCAGACCGGGGGCCCGGGCCGTCCACACCAGGAGGCCCAGCTCCTGCGCCCAGGACACGCGGTGCCCAACCCTCCGAGCCCATGTCCGGGGTGGGGAGAGGTGTGTCCGGGTTGGTGGCTGCGGTCGGTGGTCAAGTGGCGGCCGCAGCCACTGGCGGCAAAATGACGCGGAATACCGATACTTACTATTCAAATGGAGGCGGGCCTCCAAAGGTCGATCCCAGTGGGCGCAACCGTGGCGTCCGACCCAAGCGCATGAGCGCGCGAGACGACAAGCGGGAACCCTTGCCGAGAGACCTGAAGGACGTGAGCAAAGACTGTTTCATCATTCCCCAAGAAAACTTGGAACGATTTCTCCCCGATGGAATCACGGTAAGACCCGCGATGAATGTATCCATGTATCCGTTACACACGCACACACACACACACACCGTCAGCTTTTTGAGATCAAAAGGAAGCAAAGTTTGGGAATTTGATTAATGGTTGGAGTCCACTTGATCCTCGAGAAATCGATACTTCGTTTCCTTCATTAGTGTTGAACACTAAGCAAGCCTTTTTTCCAAGTTCACCTGGCTGAAAGCTAACGTGGCGAACGTGAAAATTGGCAATTTCGTAATGTCAAGAACTTGAAGCAGGAACGGAAATTGCATTTAAACGTACACATCTCAAGACATCTTATGTATGAACCCATTGCCCAGAGAGGCCCTTTGTGAGAACTGTTTATAGGCAGAATATAACAGTAAATAATGGTCTTCCTCGGATCAGAACAGTTGCGCAATGTATCGGTTTTCTCCCTTGTCATTGTTGGGAACTGGGCACTCTACACAGTAGTAGCCTGACAAAAACAAAGCCATTATCATTGAAGTGCTCACTATTTACCAATAACAAATGCAGTTTCTAAGCTGGATGATTGACCTCTTTCACAGTAAATGTCTATCCACCTTCCCAACGTCAAAGTGGTTTTAAGCTGTGTTGGAGTTTGACTAAAATTCAAAAGCACCAATGTGAGCATCTCTTCTCGATAGAGGAAGTGAGCTGAGCCTCGCTTTGCTGGGAGATTTATGAAAGGCATCATGTTTTAATGATGTCTCTTCCTCCTCTTCCTCCTCTTCCTCTTCTTCTCTTGGAAGCTGATAAAACTGTCCATGTGTAACTATGCCTTTCGCTTTGTATGGAGCTTCCGACGCTCAGATGTTTCATCATCCATAAGTGAACATTCAAACTCGCTTTGCCGTATGAAAGAAACTATGCCCTGAGTCATTGCTTTAACATTAGTCGCGATTCTAGGAGCCACTCCCAAAGGGCCTAAAGGTCATGCATGCCACATGTTCGAACGTGAGGATTAGTCCAATTGATTGAAGAAAATTGCTTGTTTTGGCTTATTGCTAAGACTGCCCCGCGGCTCACCATAACAACGAGTGCAACGGAGGCCTTAAACCTCAGAAAGAGCCTTCATGGCATGCCACCGGCTTCTCCCGATCAAACTTCTCGAAAAGTCCCCATTATCATTGTTACAAAGCAAGCTCAAGCTTTCCTTTCCCTTGAGAAAGTAACGCGCCTATTTTGGGCCCCTCGTCTACCCCAAACTTATTGAGCCCTTTAAATAGAACCTTTTTTACGATCTTTAATCAATGCGGACTGAAAAGTGGAGCTAGAAGTAGGGACCCCGATTTGAAGGATCATGTATTTGAACGCTTTGACGGTGAATTTCTCCGACTCGGATTCGTCGGATAACACGAAAAAAGAGCGAAGTTCGGGATTGACTCAGTTCTTCAGAGATCAAGCCAAACACAAGGACGTGCTAGACTTTATCTTCTACCAGAATGGCACCAAAAAGCTCATGGTGGCCGTGAACAAAATCATGGGAAAGATGTTCAGTGGTCCCTTTCTGGTGGACGTGGACAAGAAGTCATTCACTTCGGGAATGCTCGTGCACAAGGATTGGATGGTAGTGAACATTCCGAAGTTCATTCTGGACAAGGCCATCGGACGAGATGTGACAGGGGCTAATTCCCGATTCAAAGCGGTGGTGGCTCGTAAAGGTGATGCTCAGATCTTGGCCATTTCTTATCACGGTCGGGTTCACGCTGAGGACGACAAGAAGGAATTGACTCTCCAGGCCAAAGTGTACTATCTCAAGGAGTTCTTCAAGATCATCAAAGTCCTAGCTGACTTGACGCACTCCAAGGAAGTGATCATTGGCATGAACAGCAGCTTGGAGTTGGACGATCTGAACAAGAAGTTCTGGAAAGAGGTGAACGATATGGATCGGGACGGCAAGGACGACGATATCGAGCTCAAGTTTCTCGAATACGACTACTACAAGAAAGGCCAACGACGCGTTCGAGGCCGTTATGAGAACGAAACGGAATGCGTCGAAGGGTTCATCGTATCAGACGGCATCTCCGAAGTAGGCGATGTGGTTGTCTGCGACGTGGACGAAGACATCCTGGATTATCCACCCCTAAGAGTCAAGGTATTCATCCAAGAGGAAGTCAATTCCGGGAACGAAACTGACGACGACAGCGAAGAGGAAACAGCCAGTATCTACCATAGGAGAAGATCCAACGCAGGGTCCAGACGGAACTCCAACTACCAACGGGGTGGCACAAATAAAAGCGATCCTGAGACCACCTCGCGATCCAGAAGAGTCTCGCAGAGTCGAAATGAGGCTGGCGGCAGAAGTAAATCTCGACGTCGTCAAGCCTCAGCCTCGCCCGAGAACGATGCTAGACATGGTTCTCGTCGACGAGGATCTTTCCGAGAGCCAGATCGGCGATCTTATCGAGATTCGCGGGAAGGGGGCCGAAACCAATCGAAACATGACTCTGGTCGGAGAAAATCCTACAGTACGAATGAAAGAAGGAACAGCTTCAAGAGAAACTCGAGTAATCGTGGCTACTAAGAATATCAACGTACTACATGTGGCGTGTGCTCACCACACAACCAGTCGGTATTTGTCCCCCTGCAGTTTCTGGCAGCATTGCAGATTAAATGTCACGGATGTTTTAGTTTCTCGATTTTACATGAGCTTTCTCAATAAAACACGCACACATCATTCACAGGAATCAGTCTCACATAGTACTGTATTGTACAGTAGTATCAATCATGCAAAGGGACGAGGAAAAAAAAAAGACCCAATACAGCATGAGAATGTATTAACCCAGATTAGTGTAAAAACGACTGGTTTTCTGTCAAGGATTAGAGGAATTAGGCAATCATTCTCAAGTGAAGTATTAGATACGTCTTAAATAATCTCAAAAGGCCTCCTTGTCATCTCCGAAAAAAATAAATCTCTAGGATTTAAAATATTTCGACAAAATTAAGAATCTAAACTATCTCTGGACTTAAATGTTTATCGCACATTTAAGTCCGGAGATAGTGTCACGATGCTAACTCTGTACAAGTCGATTGTTCAGCCGCATCTTGAATATGCCTCTCCCATTTGGGCTCCAATGAGTTCAGCAGGTTTGCAAAAGCTCGAGCAGGTCCAAAGATGTTTTACTAGGAACATTGAAGATATGAGAGAGCTCTCGTATTGGGAGAGGTTAGAAAGGTTGGGATTGTACAGTACTCAGAGAAGGTACGAAAGGTATCTGATATTGTACGTTTTCAAAAGCATTCATGAGCTTTGTCCCAACCCAGGATTTAGGGTCAATTGTAGTGACCGTAGAGGCTTAATGTGCGTTTTGAGAGCACCTTCAAGCCCTCGAGAATCCAGGCTAGTTAAAACAATGAAGTCCAACTCTCTTCTTTCTCGGGCTCCTTCATTGTTCAATTTGCTGCCCTCAAATATTCGTAGGGTTTATGTAGGGGTTGATCCAGTAGCAAGATTTAAGTCAGACTTGGACAAGTTTTTGACTAAAATTCCGGATCAACCTTATATTCAAGGATTAGCCAGATCAGCCAACTCCAATTCGTTGGTCGATCAAATAATATATATAAATAAAAGTCAAGTAAAATAAATAATCTTCTCGTCTTGAACTACTGGGATTCCAATCCCGGTAGCGGTAAGGAAGTCCGCACAAAAAAATAATTAAAAAAAAAATATAAAACAAAGTGAAACGAGTTTATTGCACAATAAAATCTGCATTGTGTGGGTTTTTGGAAGGATTTTGAAGCACCACCTTCTTTTCCTGCCGTGTCGTTTGTTTCGACACTTTCATTTCATTTCGTACCAAGCCGAGAGCAGAATCAATCTATGAAAAGAGAGGGAATGAAGTCTTTAAGTATCTATTGATTGAGTCAACTCCCTGGGTTAATTGTTCTTGCCTGAAAATCCGAATGAGTGATTAGAGCTCCCGGACTATTGTACATTTTCTTTGGGATTCCAATTAGCTTGAAGAATTCCGTTGTCTTCGTAATTAATGCAAGTATTTTCCTTTTGAAATGCGATCTATGTAGTGTTGCAGACAGTACCGCTGGAATTGTACGTACTCTGTAAGCCCTGTTCCAAGTCTGGCATTCGTTCCATCGTTGATCCCAGTTTTTGACATTCGTCGCTCATGTCATGCAAATCCCGTATTTGACAGGTATTTGCAAGGTATGGGACTCAACAGCATGAGTCTGTCCGTGATCTCATTTCCATTGTGAGTGTGTGAGTGAGTGAGTGAGTGAACTAGAGACACAGGCATGCATGCACCTGATGATCTTGGGTCGAGTCTCCATGAAGACAAGGAAAAAGAAAAGTTTAGCCTTCAACGAGACAATACAAGAGTGGAACTTCGCCACCCCGACGATTATTCTTCATCTTCCCAACACAATGATAATAGGCAGCGGCCTTTCAAGTACTCTAAAAGTAGGTAGATTCGTACATGCTCTGTGAGTCTTTCGTATTGTAGGTGGCAGACAAAGAGGTCCTACTCCTTGCATGAAACAATGCTCTTGGCTCTCGAAGACTCGAAGACGACAAAAAAGCAAGATGAGAAGTCCACAGAGTACTCAGTCTCCGCAAAAGCTCTCTTGAACCTTAGGCGAAGCCAACATTTCTCATTCTTGTTTCATTCAACGCGCCCTCAGAGACTGACTTCGCACAACCTTTAAGAGTTCCTGACTTTTCGTTTCACTCATTTCGAGAGGTTTTCTTAGTAATTCCAAAAGAAAACCTTTTTTCCTCCTCTTATATTTACCTAAGGGGGAACTAACTGGCTAGGTCGAGTTGGCCGTGGACATCTACAAAAAGATGGTGGGAACAATTTGGAACAAGTGAATAGCAGTGCCCTGCTTGTATTTTGTTTCAAGATGGCAGTCACGTAAGACTTCCAATTCCCTCGTTGATGGCCTGGTGGATGGCAAGCTCGGGTTGTCACCAAATGTGACATTCGATACTTGACGGGGTCATATTCCCAAACTAATATTGCCTGCATATCGTCACGTGAATACCCATCCTAGCTAGACTGAATGTGCATTTGTATTGTGACGATCTGCAGGCAGGCACCAAGTACAATTCCACGTAATACAGCTTTGCAGTAGATCGTAGGTAGAGAAGCTCGGTGAGAACCATTTACGGTGCGTACTACGAGATACTGAGGATGAATGGGCTGATGCAATCTGGTCTTAATTTCAACATATATGCTTTCCTTCTACTCTTTCTTTGACTCTGTTTAGCATCTTGAATGTCAAGAGGAAATTTTGAAGTTAAGTAAGGCTAGGAAGAGGAGTAAAGCATCATCTTTAATACCATAAATCTAGCGTCCTTTAATGCAACTAGAACGTGCCCAACCAGTCAAAATCAATTGAAGACAACCAAATCGAAGTTGAAGCAAACATTCGTAGTATTAATGTTTGTTCGTGATGAGTTGATTATTGTGCCGCCAGCCATCAACTTTCCTGAATTGAAATGAACGCTTATGATTTTAGCTTCCTCGAGAACCTCGGCGGAATCAGATCATCAACATTCTGGAAGTCAGCAACCCTCAGCTCACAATCACATTCCATTTGATGGGTCCTCTCAGTCCCACTACACCCCAATACGACACGCCCTCAAACGAGAGTGCCGCTCCCTTGGAACTTCAAAGAGAAGTCGCCATGCAAGCCTTGGCGGAAGCTTGTAAATTGGGAGCCACGGAGGGATTTCTTCTCAAAAATCTCGAAAAAGATTGTGAGTACATACACCACTCTATACCGAATAATATTACATGGCAATTTTTTGGCATCCATGTGGGAGGTCACTCATGGTTTTCCTGGATGTGTTTTCGCTTCCAGCTGAATACCCGTATATCAACTACTATGTGATAAACAAGCCGCAAGCCGCTAGTGAGGAATTCTTTCGCGCGACTCGAAGCCGTGCCTACGATATTCTGAACCCTGGTCGTGTAGGCTATCGCTGCCATCATTCCATTGATCTCTTTGAAGAGGCAGTGAGCATAGCACGGCCACCCGTGGAGCCCCTTTCCAAGAAGCCCGTGAGTGCAAACACAGGATACATTGTTTGCGTGTATCAGGTGTTCAGCGGAGATGATGGAGAAAAATTTGAACGGAATTGGCTGTTTTGGACGGGTAAGAACAACGAACGACCTTTCATACGCAGATGGATTAAACATGGTATAATCAATCATTATTTTTTTTTTCAATGAATTGTTTCATGATCAGGTGCTCGCATGTTGTACAAGAACCTGCCGAAGGCCGTGGGTTTGCGTCGGATCACCCTCCACAAGTCGTGTAGCCAGAGTTCTCAATCCAAAGTGACCTACCTCCTCCTGGTCGAGTGTTCCGAGTTCATGGGCCACATCGGGGAGGCGGCCAATCTACTGCCCATTCTTCGAGGTCGAATTTGCGGCTACACAGGCATCTACCGAGTGGCGTCCAGCTTCTGACCGGGGTCTCCTCTGTTGGGCGTGTCCAAATCGCCGGTCGGTCCCAAGGATCCGTCCTCCGCGCCTTTGGACACGCGAACAGAGGAGAGGGAAGAACATGATGATATCGACGAGGACGAGAACAAAATCACCCACGACCGAAGCGCCCACCCTGGTCCCCATCGCCTCCATCAAGGAGGACAACGATATCCCCTCGCAGGACAATCTTCTCCGGGAGCGCTGGAAATGGGTCAACATTGGACGAGACACGCGGAGCCCAATGAGCCGCCCATTCAGACGCTGCCCTCGTCACCTTCCAGTGCCATGAGTAGCTTTTTCACCTCACTTTTCAAGGTCTCCAACTCGGATGATTGACATTGCCAGACAATTCATCAGAGTGCTTGCTAGCTAGCTTGCTAGCTTGCTTGCTTTCTTGCTTGCTTGTAGTATGCTCTCTGACAGCCTTGTTCACCCTCCATATTGAGATTTTCAGTTATATTTGCACCACCACTTCTCCCGCTCCTCTTAGGATCCCTTTTTGAACTCGTCTTCTTTTGACTGCACCTCATTGAAGCCTTCGGCCAGCCCCTCCCACTCCAGCTATTGTGCACTAGTGCCTCTGACAACCAAGAAGCGCTCCGGCACTCCCGACAATGCGGTCGGTCTCTGACCATGTTTCCCTTTAAAAGGTGTCCTCTCTCGGAGCTCAGCTCATTGATGGGGGAAGTGCAAAAAAGCCCAATGACGCTCTCAAATAATATAGGGGAGCCTCTTCCGCCATGACCATTATTTCCCCCTTCCTGTCGCTTAAACCCCCCCCCAACTCCTCCGTTTGCTCCACTGTCATTCATTCAGAGATATTATTTTGCCAAACCCATCCATAACGACCCTCCCTTCTCCCACCTTGAGTTGAAGGAAAAGAAAGATCCCTACCCCGCCCACCGCATCTTTTTTTTTGTTGTTGAAGCGTTCTCAATCTCACCCTCGATTCTGCCCAAAAATATTACAATTATCTCCTACCGCACAAATTATTCTCACCAATCGAGATAGTTCAGGTTCAAAATCTCGCACGTTTTGTTATGTTTGCAAACTACTTCCTTCTTTAGCCCATGCCACGCCTGTCCCAGTCCCCACGCCCCTTCCTCCCCCACACATATTTTAGGGCTTGTTTCGAAAGCCTTGTTCACTGCTCCCATGAAGTAGTCTCTTTTTTGTCATTCCCCAATGATATTTGCATCATGATGATCATATCAAAAAAGATTCTATTCAAACGAAATTCTAATTAAGAAGACGATGATGAAAATGCTGTCATATCCTTTTTTTACCCATCCACGACAACAAGAAAAGCCATTTGCTGTGATCAATGTTAAACGAAAAAACACAAAGCTTAACGGGAATAAACACCAAAATCCTTAAAGAAAGAAAAACAGCCTACCGAGCTGAAACTCGATCTTCAAGATTCTTCTGGTTTTGTATTTTTTATCGTTATTGCATAGCAAAAGACACTATAAAAGTGAAAGAATACGCCTAAATGCTCTACAACTCTCATCATGATCGTTGTGGGTACGTACACACCACGATATCGAGCGACGGATGAAGTAAATGATCATCTGAATAAATCTGCCAAAGGTACAAAAAGATACTTTATAATCAATCCACACTCGAGGTTCCGGGTGTTATTCTCCTTGGACACACAATCGGCGTCTCGCACGCAACGAAAGCTAATTTGGTTCTCTCTTCATTGCAAGATGTTTCCTCTTTTGATATGTGATGAATAATTAGATAGACTCTGCTGCTAGGCTCCTAGGTATTTATGTGTAGTATTAGAAGTGTTCGCTCTTGTTTTACGGCGGGTCAGGAATAATCAAGAT
>NC_081442.1:5663772-5726141 GCF_007210705.1 Tigriopus californicus
GTTATGATGGGGGGGGGGTTGGATGTGATGTCCGTGATTAATCACAATTGACGAAGTTTCCTTAACAACACATCCGCGCTATCTCCGTTGGTGGCTTCTGACCCACCTCCGGATTCCGACCGTTGACTGGAATTGGGGAAAGAGGGTGTGAATTCCCGTTCACGGGCACCACCCGCAAAGTTAAGCGTCGTGGACGGATGAGCTCGGCGTTCTCTTCGCATGGGGCGCCCTCCCGAAGGATCGTTCTCCATGTTATCCGACAGGATATCGCTGAAATAGTAGGCATATAAAGCTGGCACATGGCGGATTACAGAGGCAAGAACTTGGTTTAACTTACACAATTTCTTTGGCTACCGTAGGTGAACTTCCTTGATTTGGACCTCTGGAGCGACTCCGGTTCAGTTGAGCACGCCGCTCCGCTGAAAAAAGACGAGCAAACTACTAATAACAAATAGCCAACAATATTGGTTCAAAGTCGGGCAAGACAACCTATTTTGTTCTTTCGATATCTAATTCTTCCTGCTCACGCTCTCGTTTTCCAATACTTTTGCAGAAGAAAACAACAACTTGATCTGGTAAGAAATGAGATCCTCCTTTCAATTAAGGCAAATCTAGTTCATTCGTTTGTGATATCATGATTCAGATGATCATGATTGCTATCACCTCCATATTTATCTGTTGATCCACTCTGTTGCACAACTATTAAAGGCTGGAAAAATACCTTGTTTTGCCGTTGAGGGTAGATTCCAGATAGTTGCCAAAACTGGTTTTCCTTACGGTAGTGTTCAGACAACTACAAACGTTCAAACCTCTAGATTTGCTTCTCGACGTCAAAACAAGGAAATATTTCTTCGAGCGTTAATTATTATACTTTGATCCCTTTTCTTTTACACAATCTGACATGAGTTGCAAAAACAGAAGTTACCGTCAATTCTGTTTTTGTGAATGGTTGCTGACTTCACCAGTACCTACCTATCCATAATCAACCCTGTAAGCAAATATTACCTCCATGAGCGCGAGGTGCGCGTTTCCGCTTTTGATCGCGATTAAAGGCAGACCCAGTCTTCAAGGCCTCCATTAGACTATCCATGACTCCCTCTTGGTCTTCTGGCCCGTTGAAATTCACTAGATGCTTCCGTGTGGCCGCCCGCTCCGCCCGCTCTCGGTCTTGCTTTTCACGGGCTTCACGGGCCCGCTGTTGTTTCTCGACCGCCTCGCGTTCTTTCTTGATGTTGTCGTAAGCTTTCTGGAAAGGTGCAACATTCTGTATGATAAAGAGGCTGTCAATTGAGGAAAAAGTCATCAACTTACGTAGAATTGATCTTTGAACTCTTTAATGTCACTCATGAACTCTTCCAGGGTGTATTTTTGCTTATCGAAGACGAAGTATTCGCTCAAAGAGGTGTAGAGCTCTTCCATTTTCTTGGACATTGCCAATAGGGTATCACATTGAGCGCGAGCAGCTTGACTGAATTCGGAAGTTCTTTCGACAAACCTAAGAGTGAAAGTACAAAATTGTGTCAGAATCAAAAGTAATTCTAATGCTCTCGAAAGCAGAGATAGGTTGGTTATTTCATACTTGTCGTCCTTATCAGATGGAGATCTTTGGGCATTCTTGAGGTCTGTCTCCATGTTTTTGATGGACGCGTCCATTTGCTTGAGAATCTTTTGAATCGATTCCACAGAAACGCGAGAGGCGCTATCTAAATGGAAAAGCTCGTCACCAAAGCTCAATAATTCCGGGTAATCACGTTCCACATATTCCACCAGGAAATGCAACAATGTAGCCTTGTTTTCACGATCTTTCGTGTTCGAGAGCTGAAATGAAATGCAGACAAGAAAGTTTTTTTTTTGAGATTTGTTTTTTTTTTTCATTCCACTACCAATTTGCCTCTATCGAAAGTTTGATGAACTGTGATAAACTATGGGTGTCCTACCTTCGGCAAATAACTAATGTCAAAACCCAAGGATTGGGCGTTCTTTGATCCCGTATTCATGATATTTCCAATGAGAAGGATGATTTGAAGAAGTTGAGAGAACTTTCTGCTCTTTTGGACCTCGTCACAGGCCGCTGTAGCCGCCACAATAAACGGTTTGCAGTCTTGGACGAGTTCCGGATAGCGTTGTTGAAACATGAGAGATTTGAGCCGAGGAACTAGTCGTTTGATGCCGGAAATGCTTATGGCAAATTGCTCGGCCTCAGAGAGATTATCGTAATCTTTTTCAAACTCCTTGAGACGATTTAGCTGATCGGGGGCGGGAATGTATTGAATCAACGATTGGAGGAGGTTTTCCGTCAGGACATCGGTATCACAATGCAGGATACACGTCTTGAGATCGTCGTGAGAGATGTGCTTCAGAGCACCGCCCAAAAGAATCGAGAGATTTTGCGCAGCCTTGTGATCAAGCACCTTCAGCTCCTTGGTTTTCTTCTTGCCCGTTCCCGTGCCATTTGACTCCATGTTCATTTCCAGTTGCTTGGGCACCGGTTTGGTACTGAACTTGTTCATGAGATTTTCAATCAGGGACTCTGAGGCTAGTTTCTCCTCGTCCACTTTGGTCCAGAAGGCGTTTTCAGTAAGCTGGGTGGCTGGGATGGCCTTCCAATTGGTGCGTTTGGTCTGGTTTTCCACGTGCCATTTCTTCTTGCGCTTCATGCCCAATTTCTGGAGGATCTCTTCCTGATTTGGACCCGCTAGGCGAAGCATGCCAGGGGGCGGAGGTGGTCCTCCCATACCCGGTGGAGGTGGAGGAGGTGGACCACCACCCATACCTGGTGGAGGAGGTGGAGGGGGTGGCCCTCCCCCGGAGCCTGGAGGAGGCGGAGGCGGAGGAGGTGGAGGACCTCCGCCCGGGCCAGGGGGTGGCGGTGGAGGAGGTGGAGGTGGGCCAGCCATTCCTCCTGGGGGTGGAGGCGGCGGGGGACCTCCGCTAGCTGACGGTGCTCTTGGAACAAGACCGGGCACCACAGGTAGCTTGGATGGTGAACCACCTCCCGATCGAACGGCCTCTTCGAGTTGTGCAATTTGAGCTTGAGCTTGGGAGAGTTTGGCATCTGCTTCTTGTTTTTCGGTAAGGGCTCTCTCTAGTTCTTTCTTCATACTGTCAATGTTTCCTCCACCTTCTTCCATGCGGCCTTTCTCCACCAGATTTTCAATAAGGGGCGACACATCGATATTGAACCTCTTTGTGGCTCGAAAGTCCGGATCACACCCACTTTTATGCAACACTATTTGAGATACACATTCTTCAATAAGCTTGTAGTAAGCTGGCCGAATTAGAACATCGTCGCGAATACACAGAAAATGTTGCAGTATCGACAGTAGATAGGGTTCACCCGCTGTGTCCAGAACCAAGTTCTTCACCAATTCAAAGCATTCATTGACATCGTCAATTTCAAGGCGAATGTTGTCAAACCGGGATGCAAACTCCTCAAAGTCAGCTTCGCGTTCTGACGAGAACACACTTAATTGGATCTGTAGTTCCTCCGTCACATCCTCACTCTCAAGAGACTAGAATGAGAAATTAAACCATTGGCAAATACAGCAACAATGTATGAATCAACATCAATCGGGGTACATACCTCCAAAACGTCCATAAGGCCCACCCGCATGAACTCATTTCGTAGGTGGAGTCGGAAATCCAGATCCTCGGGATTGGACACGATGGAGTTGATTAGAGTGATGCAATTCGTTCTCAACTGTTCATTGTTCTTAATAAGAAGACCTTGAACGATGGGGCCAAACCGCTCGCCACCCTTCATTTCTCCGGCGATGGTGATGGCCTCCAAGGCCTTTTCGTGGCCATAAGGGGCCAATAAACAGGTGGCGGCAAGCAACTTGACCGACTCGAGCATGACATTACTAAGATTGGGGGTTAGAGAACGTGCCAACAGGCTGAGCGCTTCCCGTTGCTCGAAGACACATTTGATACCAAAGGTGTTGTTCATGAAGGCCTTCAGACATCGAATACATTCTAGTTGTAATTTCTCGGACCGGCCTTCCCTAAAAGTATGACGAGCAAATGGACGATGAAGTGGGAAGGTGTCAAAACAAAAACAGGTCTCGTCCAATGGAAAATCAGAATCTTACCCTCTGAAGCATTCGTTGAGCAATGACAGCACTTGTTTTAAGCCTTTCGTTCCAAACTCCTTGACCCATTCTAAGGAATTGTTCGTTAAGGCCACTCGAAGGGACTCCACACAGCTAAACTTCTTCTGGAAACTTAGGTCAGAACCGGATAAGAACTGAATATAATCTGCGGGTGAATGGAATTGTGTGCGGGCAATGTTCCGATTGTTCATCGACAACATGCTACGTTTCTTGGCGATATCCAAGTCTCTAAGGGGCTGTTTCTTTTCCTGTAATATAAAGATTATGGTTACGTTTGAGTCAACACCATCGATACAAAAAGTGCTTTATCGGATTAACTTCACTTACCTCGTTGAGGTTCATGTTTTCGAGCATCTTCTCGAATTCTTGTAAGACCTCTTGATCATCCATTTGGGATATGGAATTCCACGTATCCTCTTCCACTTCATTAAAGTCTCCCACAGACGAAGGTCTTGACAAAGGGCCACCCCCAGGCGGATGGTGGCCTCCTTTGCGACCTTTCCCACCTCCTCCAATCCCGCCCATGAACTTGTCCACCTAAAATAGAGAAGAAACATCGTCAGGAACTATTTCATCTCTCCTTGAAGAAAGATCAATTGCTCAAAAGTTGCGACTGTTGGATTTGGAGCCTGTTCTTGGGTCATCTAAATTCACTTTGTCAATGCTGGCGACCAAAAGATGAGAACCAAATAAAGGTGCTGAGGAAATAGCTCACTTTAGGCAGGCGCACGGTGCCATCACTTTTATCTTTTCTGGATCGGCCCAATGTTCTTATCATCATCTTGCCGAATTGGATCTAATCTCTGAAGTTCATCAAGAGCAAAATCATCCAAAATCACTCGCCAAAAGCTCGCGAACAATACAGATGCTTCTCGATTTAAGCTCCCCCAATTTGGGTCTAGTTGAAATTCAGTCGGTCCAAATGCTCGAAAGTGGTTGTTGATGTTGTTGATGATATTATAACTAGGGATAATAGACGGAGCAAAAACGAGCAAAAGAGTTTTGAAACCCGACACTGTGGCTCTTAGCAAACTAATTTACGCGTCGCGACAGCCTCGGGTCCAAGGCCTTTTCGGCCTTGTCTCACACTCACGATTTGCAAGTAACGTTCGAGTTAGCCTGACACGCTTACACGTACATAGTGAGAGAATATTCCAAGAAAGCTCTTATCGCTTGACATTTCTGTGCGTGGTTTCCGTGATTTCTTTGCGGGTGATAAAAACGTCTTCAACCTGAATATGCTTCGTCTCCACATTTTGCACACCCAAACTTATTTCAATGTCACGATAGATAAATGAATTTAGTGTTGATCAGCAGATAAGTCTTGTATCATCGGTTTCAAGTGTGCTGCACAAGTGGTAAAATCTTTCCTTCAAGTGCATCATACAATGTGAATCTGTTGAATCGTGTATTTTCAGGCAAAACTCCAACGTATCGAATCTGCTGCGAGACTCTTGGTCGCATTGGTTCCGGACTGGGCTAAACAATGGACGAGAAATAAGATATAAAAGGTTTGATGAACAATCGTGGCAATCGACAGCTGAGCTTGCTTGTTTGCTCATGGCCGGTTTTTTTTTTGACCAGGATGAGAAGAAGATTCGAATCCCACAAAAAGTGTGGTTGTGAACTTACGAAGCTGTGCTTTCTGTGGATCGACATGTTGCGCCAGCTCTTGATCAAGCAAATAAAACCGGCACAGGAACACTAAGAGCAGCACCTCTCTTCGACAAGATTAAACACTGGTGTCATTTTTCTACAAAGAACGACCAAACACACACTGAACATTCACATTATCCATTCTGAATAAAGGGATATTGACATTCCAACACATAACACGTCATTTTTGTTATGGCGGCAAACGCCGACATACGAGGAATGGCTCTCGTTTTCTCCCTTTGTTGGCTTCAATCATGTAAAGAGCCGCACTTGGAATAAGCAAAAGTATACAGACACAATTTTAGCAGCTCCATTCCACACGAAACTCTCCAGAGATGATCTAGAAGCAATCTTTTTCTTCATCATAATCATCATCATCACCACCACTACTGCCGTCTCCACCACCAACACCACCAGTCCATCCATCAGCTATCAGTTGCTCAGCTTCGGCCACCAGAGGAGGTAAAGCCGTCGAGTAACGAGCGAGAACGAGTAATATTCTCAGTTCACGGCAGTGCTCTTGCTCGTTTCTTTGCTTCCTATTCACTGCCTTGGAGGGTTCGTTGGGCTGTGTCGGTTCTTCAAGTGTCTCTCCCCAGTCAGTCCAACTTGGGACCCACAAAGTAGAAGAGGGAACTAGCACAGAACAGAGCACCACAAGCGTTCCATAGGTGGATGGAGGGTACAGCTAATAGTGGAAGTTCAATTCTCAACAGCTGCCATGGCTGCTACTGAGACCACAACCAAAAGCACCATCATGGACTCACATGGGGCGTCGGGCGGGTGCTTCCTTCAGAGGAAACATTCTGGCCAGGAAGCCCAAAAATTATGGTTTTCACATCACCATGCCTGCATAATGAATAACCACTAAACTGGCCGTGAACTCTGGCGCCCAAAAAGTTCACTGAAGAGCTCCATGCCGATGTACCCAAACAAGGCGATACACTCGCCTCAACTCTTTGTAATGCTCTAATAATTATGACAAAAATGTAGGAAGAGAGCAAGCTAACAGTAGCTCTCTCACCTGTGCTCATGGCTCACTTTCATCACTCAGGTAGTAGATTTTTGACGTGATTTCGCCCGCTTGCTTGCTCGTATTGCAAACTCGCTCTTCGCTCGCTCTTGGCTCCTCATCATCAGGACGGCTCGACCGTTCATCTATCCATCCACCCACTATGCACTATCCTACATACGTAGAGGTCTCGTTTTTTTCTCGAAGGTAAACACCATCTTGGTTCGGCGAGCACTTGCTGAACCATTTCCGCCCCAGTGGCCTGCCAATGATTTCTCACTCACATTCTCTCAAATCCTCGGTGAAATCCTCTAGCGGGCGTGGTCAGAGCATTAGAGAAGTTCAACTCCATATCTATCCATCCTACCACCATTGTTCAGGAAGAGTTTGGACATTTCCAGTCGAAGCGAGCAATTGTGACAAGCTGACAACCAACATATTGAGCACGACATCAAACAACAGATGAAACCTTAGATAAAAGCTCATGGGCAAGAGAGCTGTTAGCTACATGTTGCATGTAAACTGCCAGGGGACTCTCGTGATCTCAATGAATGATCTTTTAAATGAACTCTCGTCACGACCAAATTAATAACTCCATTGAGTGGCGTCACGAAGTCAAAAGTTATTTTGTGATAGACCCATGGCCAAAAGGTACTCTTGTAGAGCGACGACCTAATTAGTTAGCAATTAGCCTATTGGATGCCTGATAAGACGATTGAATAGAACGTGAAAAAAGCCTGCCATTTGTCAGACGACTGCAAAGTGCAACAAAAGGCTCCAAGGGAGAAACGGAAGTCACTCGAAGGGATCTGTCCTTTAAATACCAAGCGATTAAGCATTCAAAATTTGTAAGGAGCATGGGCATGAGCGACAATATTTCGAGGAATAATCAATGTTCATTAAATGTAGCCATAGACAGCTTTACCGATGAACACGACTTCATGCTTCTGTGTGGTAGGCGGAAATCATACACTAAGGCCTTAATACGTACGTACTTAAATCAAGTGGGAAATAAGTGTATGATTTGACAATTCGTTCCGAGCTCCTAAACTGGTCCAAACCCAAAATGGTCCTTGAACTTGACAAGAACAGAGTCAAGGTCAACAAAACAAAATTTACACAAGAAAAAGGTTCAATTATGATTTACAAGCATCTTCCAAGCATCTATGTTTTGTTCCTATGCCTTCAGGGCCTACACGGGAAGAAAAAGCTGTCTTTTTGCGCTAGTAACATCCAACATCCTCCACTGAGTATCCGAAATAATTTCCGCCTATGTAATATATCCTTGATGATACGTACAATATCGGCTTGAATTACCTCAAAGCACCTCGAAATACACCCAACGAGACTCGTAAAACTAACAACAACCCACTTTTTCATCTATTTTTACAACGTCATGCACAAAGTAGGGAGGAAAGATAGAGGTACAAGGCAAACACACCCAATCTTCAACAGCAATACTTGGTTGAGGCTCCGTCCCAGAGCTTCTAGAAGACTACTATGAGAGAAGCGTTAACGTAATGTGGTTTCAAATCAGATTGGTAATCTTGCATTCAAGCAGGAAATAATCCATTGTTGCAAGGCGCTAAAAGGTAAGTTTGCCCAAGCAATTTTGATTTCATGCAATTTGAAATGAATCAACAGGTGGCGTTTTGATCTCATCATGGCAAGAGATGACATCTCTCTTAAACATTCCTATTCTTTGTCTTTCCAGGGTCAAAATCACGGTAAATTTTCTCGTGCTTGGCGTGAAATGTGCTTTTAAAGCCCATAAATTTGCACCCCAGTACCCTCTTTCGGGCCATGGGTGTCTGTTAATTAAATACATACACTTTAGTCTACCAAGTACGCAAAATGTGAGCCCCAAAGTTGCTTTGGCTCAGTCATTGTGTAACAGCAATATTCTTGAATAGCCTTAGGGTGGGCAAAAAGTAGTCCCACTTTTTACCCATTACCATCTATCCCTCTCCAGAAGTGATGCCTCAGCCGTGAGTACGTATTGTATACAGTAGGCAAGATTGGGACTGTGGCCTACCCCCAGACACAACCCCGATATGCGGAAAGATCAGTTGTTACAAAGTAGGGTTGGTAAAGTGAGATGAGATTTGAAGTTGGCGTCACATTTTCATGTCAACTTGAGAATGCTTGGGGAAGCCAACATACGACGTAGAGCGTGCTCATTACTACGGTTCGTCTTGTGCTCTCTTACTGTTTGGCAAACACAATTGGGCAATTAAAGAAGCTCCCTGCGTCTTATGAAGGTCGTCATGATAAAATCATTGAACCATGCATCTCTCACGGAAGAGCATGTAAACAATTCGAGGATTGTTTCTTCCGACGTTAACAGCATCAAATGATTGCACACTAATATTATGGAGACTTGACAATGAAATGGAGCATGTGGAGCAATAGTTACGAACAGAGAAACGTTTGACACATGAGGTGCTGTGATGCAAATTGTAGCACATCCAACTGTCGGATCAATTCCCATGCGCTTGTCAAATGTTAGACCCGAACAAAAGGATGTCGCAGACTGTGCCCTTTCTTTAGGCCTGTCATCAAACCCATGGTTGTTGTTCAAGCCATTCCGTGTTGCGTGATAGTTTCAAATCGAATAAGCAATATCAGTTTTGAGCCGCCAAAAGATTAGACACATATTGTTGGTCTGATCAACGATTGGCATGACGAAAGCGCATTATTTGTTCATCTGCCCGTCTCGAACTTGAAGGAAGACACTCAATAGTAATCGCGATTCGTATTCATGGACCAACAAGGTTATTTGTGGTTGGATCTTAATGAATACCCAGAGTGCGGAATAGGGGGCAAAAACAACAAGGATGTTTGGCATACAGATATGCATGTTAAAATGATGAAGTTCTTGAGTGTGATCGAAGTACGGTAATGTTGAGCGCAAGCTGTCTTGCTTGGTGTGTCTATCATGTTGATTCTATCAAATAATTGGTGCACATTCCATAGGCCCTCAACAGAGTCGTGGCCTGCCAAACGATCATAAGGAGTGTTCAGGGCCTTGAATAGTTTAGTCAAGATCCAACTCAACGACATGACTTAAGTGACAACAACCAGGAGAAGAGTGTGAAGTGGTGCTATGACTGTTCTTTCTACCAGGAGGACACCTTCATTGAAAGGTGTGGCTGAAAAAGGAACTCGGTTTTTGGAAATGCAAGCCAATGCCATAATCTATTCCAATCAAACTACCTCACGCTGACTTTGATGAATATTTATCTTGAGATAAAAAAGATATAGAGCATATTCAACGACGCCTGAGTGATTGTTTGCATTGCGTTTCGGGTAAAGATCGTGACGCCCAAACATGTCTTTGAAGAACTCCAGACTACTAAATCAAGAGAACACTTCTCAAAAACGTAAATTTACGAATGATTGATGGTAGATGAAGCGATTTTTAGATCAAAATAAATTCCCTCTTGACTAGACGTTGTTAAAGGGCCCATGAGAAAGCCAGCATTGCAATATGCAACTTCCAGGAATGCGATCACTTTAAAGTAGGACTGTTTCCATCGATTCCAACGACTGTTTTCAGAGGTTGGGAGGCCAAAGAGGGATTGTCGTTTTGGGAAATACTTTCTGTTAAGTCATGCACACTGCCAAAACACAATGAAAATACCTAACCTCAACTCCAAAACTCATATTTCACGGGGTCAATTATTTAAAAAGTAACTTGTCCAAAAGGCTCTCTACAATAAATGAGAAAAGTATGAGCAATAGGAATTTCAAGAGGATTATTACATTTAAGAAAAGAAAAAAAGTGAAAGGTATCGGTCATACACGAACAAACCACACTTTGTTTGCGGACAATGTCTTACCTGGGTGTGCAAGGTCTGTAGTTTGTCACTGATGTGATACTTTTTCAAGGTCATCTTAGGACTAAGCGACATCTTCAGAGTTGGGTCCGAAAGTCGGGGGCTAATGGGCAGCTTTGGCAACGAACCCGACAATCGGGGACCCATTCCCAATCTGGGACTATTCATCGTGCCAACCTCTTCCGTTTTCTTCCGAACTATGTACGTACACTACCAGAGTCCCAAGTCAATTACTTGGGTTGTAACTTAAAGCAATCACTTCACAGACCAATCAAATCATTGAACGACCATCTTTCACGAATGTAAACCACTCAAAGCTACGGAGAGTACGGCTCATTCGCAGAACATTGTCACCCAATGTTCCACGTTTGATCCATGATCATGTCAATTACATCTAATACGCCGCATGCACTCGCATTGGAATCCTAAATGCTACTGAGATTCCCTCCGCGTCGTTCGACGCGCCATCGCCAACATCGGTTCAGATTCGGAGGGAAGGTAAGCATCGAATGTTGTGACGGGCTCTTCTATCCCTCCAGACTCAAGAAGGAGCCTTCTCTCGGTCTCCTTACTCTGCTTTGACAGTGCTCTATGGGCCCGCATGAGATCTCGCAATAACAGTTAATATGGAAGTTACTCTTGGCAAAGATGACGAGAATGAAACTAAGACAGGTATGGGCTCAGCTCGAGATGATCTGACGAGATAAACCAATCACACAAAAGTTTAGACAAGCGACATGAATTGAAGCTAAAGGATATTTAAGTAAAATTAAATTTGAAGATATAACCTGAGCAATTTATCACTTTGCATAATTCTGGTAACATTTTTTGTTTCACAGACTATTCAAACCCGGAACACTATAAACGCAAACAAATTAAGATGATTACTTTTGTGATCAATTATACAGTCAGGTCAAGGATATAATTATGTGCACGACGAGTAAAGTTAAAACGGTAACATGTAGGAATTTAGGGCCTTTACCAAGCCCTGTCAATCGCCTCAATGTACTGTGCTGTATGTACATTTAAAAAAAAAAACACTACACATAAGGATAGGGAACGGCATTGATGGTGTAAATGACGTATCCCGTGATCTATCTATCGTGTGAGGGATGGAAATTCGGGTATTAGCGAGACAATGGGGGACTCAAAAATGAATTTGTTTCCGCCGAGAAGCCCTTTGTTACAGGTGATTCGTCAAGGATTTTATCCTCGTCGTCATGCAATCTGTAGTAAAGCAGGAGGCCTCTTATACTACGTAAGCAAGCGCTATGCTACAATAGGCATGATCTGAAGAGATCATCTACCTAAAATGTGAGGCCTCTTCTGAGGCAGATTTGGAACGTTTCATAGATGTTGGAAGTGCTCTATATTTAAGTTGTCTACGACACAAGGAACCCATATAAAACAAACTTGGTTGATACAAGACGTCTTATCACCGCCGTCATTGCAACATGGTCGTCAAGATTTTGATGCAAATTGCACTTTGTTCCGTCGCTTGTGGTCATTAAGCACAATTGAACAAATTCACGCAATAAAATTTGCGATGACTGACAAATCCTTCTGAACTATCATGCTCTTTAACTTGTTCTTCGTCTCATTTCCTCGGATGGAGATCCGTGGGCAGACCGATTATGGATATTAAGAATCCTCCCATTCAACTCCCAAAGAACCCTTTTAACATCGAGGGGTTGTTGAGCTGGATATCTTTATATGAAGATGACTCGGTAAATGTTTGTTGGCATCATTAAGCCCATTTCAAGTGCTCTCTAGCACCCGGGATAGTTGGTTGGATTGTTGCAGACCAGATATGGGTAGACTCGGCTTGGAACCCGCCTACATTGGTTCATTCCTCGGAACAAAAACTGACAGGAACTCCTCGTTTCTTTGGCTCGGCTGATGGTTCTCATAGAACCGTGTGCGAGACAAGATTTATGAATTATTCCCGGACACCAAGACCAAACCAGTGGCAGTGGTGGGTGAGGATTCAAAGAATGGAGATTTATGAATCTTGACAACTCATGAATACTGTCAAGTGCACCACCACGCTTTGACTGAACTTGTTTAAAAACAATTTCTTTTCATGCATTGCAGCGTTTCGTGTTTTTTTTTGCAACTCACTCACTTCCTTAAGCTTTGTCCCTGCTTTGTCCAACCCTGATTCCATCCTGTGACTGATTGTACTCGTTTATCCTCAAATGAAGGATAAAAAATGTGGCGTGGGTGTTCATTGTGACAGGGTGGATATTCAGACAATTACAATCATCATGCCCAGTTTCAACACATTTCCATACCGTTGCGTTAGCTTTACGACAAGGCTCCATCATATGGTGTGGAAAATAGAGGGTGCTTCCAACATTATTGAGCTTTAATTGATCTTCTCGTCGCAGCATACAGGATACTTCCGTTCTTCATAAATTATGGAAGCCTTCTTTGTCTTTCTTGAGTTCCTACACACTTGCCTGAGATCGATTTTTCGGCAGAGGTTAAAGGTCATTTTCAGTCACAATAATGAGGCCAGGCCTCATATCCCATTTCAAATACAACTCTGCTGTCGAATAACAGACATAATTGAAATAAACCAGTCTTAGGCACTGGATAAGAAAACGAGGAGAAAAAATCAAGCGCTCTTAATCAAGCGCATCTAATCTACGTCAAATCACCACGATTCTGAGTTGTTCCTAGCTTCTGGAATAGATCATAGCTCCTAACTTCTGTGATATACTCAAAACTGAGCAGGATTTCACCATTGATGCTGGCGACCTGCATTACCCTTTACTTCTTTGGCAACCATTAACTTCACATCAACTCGATTTGTTGACATTTGCTCCACAAGCTTAGTTTATTTCTGGAAAGGTTAACACACTCGCGTCATTTTTCAACATAACTGAGCTCCTTTGATTTGATGGCTATCACTTATCAAACAGATAATGAGACACAATCAAGCGGCATAAATCAAACTTTGAGAAAGACGACGAAGAAGCAAAATGCTAGCAACTAGATCTTGAACTAGTTATTTCACATCAATACGAACGAAAAGAAAAAAGAGGGAGGGATGGAAGGAAGGGTCGCTTCCTTGATTCTACGGAACATCAAAACAACTGCCTCCCTCCTCCCAAATGGCATCCATCTATTGTCAGTTTTCATAGCAAGCCCAAGATCAATGGAGTTCGCAATGTAACATGTGGCACAGGCAAAGATTTCTGCGAATCACGTGCAATTCCAGCGGATTCTGTTCAAATTGGGGTATTTTTCTTTGGAGGGTCTTTCGGAATCGCCTTCTGAAATGAACAGAGTACGCACGAAATGCCTATGGTACTAGGATGCAAAACCAACCCCCATTAACGATGTCAGAGGATGCAATTACGCCAACTTACGACCACAAAGAAGAGCACATAAGACGTTATCAAAAATCAAAACATCTCGTCCCTCAAATATGATGACGAACAATTATCCGCTCCACATAATAAGATAGCCATCAAATACTGATGAGGAAAACAACTTCAGCAACAACAACGACATTGGGATAGAGAATGACTTCACAGGGAATGTGAATAACTCCAATTAGCTAGTTGGAAATAGAATTCCCCATCAAACACATGCCACAATGAGTCGTAATTAACTTCAAGCTCCTCAACTCCTGTAAATGTCATTAACACATTTTAAACAATCGGCTATGAAGTTTCTTAACTTTGTGTCGAAAAACAACTTTTTGATAGTGAGGAACAAGTCACAAAATACCTTCTACCGAGATCTTGTCGTTAAATCATGGCACGTGCCTACTGTAACCTTGCCTTCAACTCAAGAGCAAACTTTGCTTGAATAGATTCGATATGATCTAGCTAATAGTCAGAAAAGGGTTCTTGAGATCGCAATAAATTCGTCCTTTGTTTTCAAACTATTCTATAGAGATTAATGCCCCTTTTAGAAAAGAAGGAGTTAAGGGCTTTATTGCTTCATTATTCTCAGCGACATGTCATTGCCTGAATCAAAACGACGCCGATGGTGTTGGGTGAGCCTAAAGCAAGCATGTGAATCGGATTCACCGTCTTGAACCGCTTGACGTCAGACGGAACAAACTGACACTCACAACAGCTTCTTATGTCTCTTTCTCAACCATTTCTTACTTTTATAAGGAAGGCTCTCTCTTCTAAAACATTAGGCGAAAGTCTTCTTGTATCTACTACTACGGTAGACTTGCTTGTGAGACTGATTAAGTGACTGACTGACCCATCCAAACTTCAGTCCTGGTTGAGTGTTCAATTCGAAGACTCATCAAGAGGTTGAACGAGCAATTCAAAGGGAACCGAAAAATGGGCTGTGGTTCAAGCAAAGTGGAAGATGTGGACGATTGGATGGGTAAGGAAGTCACAGATATTCAGGATCATGCAAATCATTATCATCATCACATTACAACACTTTCATTCAGGGGCTAATGATGTCCTGTTGGTGACCCAGCAAACAGGATCCCTTCTTTCTTCTCCGATGTCCCTCTTTGTCAGCAAATATGCCAATTCGAACATCACAACTGGTAGAGTGGTCTCAATTGAGATAAACGATAAGAAAATCGGTCTAAAGATGACCCTCAACAGTCGTGGATTGACCGTATTTGCCCGCGAAGAGGACAAGTATCGATTCAAAAGTCGAGAATGGGCGTCTTTTGGTCTGACACCTGGATCCAATCCTGGCTTATATCGAGTTCCCAGTTCAGATTTCCACGTTCATTTCACTATTTTCAACATTCATTACACGAAGCCTTTGATCCTGGTGGATCTGGACGCTCACAAACCCGAAAACTGGGAACGAGATTATGTTCCACCCTTTTACGGCTTGGAAAACGATTTGGATCACATCATAAAACTGTGTCACAAGTTGGTTGAAAACGAGGACAAACAAATTGTCTATCTGACAGATCAAGTGATTGTTTGGGACAACTCCGTAAGAGATCATCTCTTCGAGGTAAGTGATCAGCTTTAGCAACTAAGGGAAATTTTGTTGAAGCATAAAGCCAAGTTATTTACAATTTTACACACTTTCAGAAATATCAGAACAAAAACGGCTACTCAATGCCACTTGGACCAGTGATTTTGCGTCAAGAAGGCGCTCCCAAAAAGTTCGAGCGAAAACCTCGTGTTCCAAATATGTACAAAAAAAAGTTTCTCAAAGATCTCTTGGAGTTGAATGTCACCATTGAAGGTGTTTATGGTACAAATCCAGAGAACAAAGCAGTGTATTCAAAGGTGGACATTGCCGACGAGACACTCTTCTTCGGTCCATCCGTATTTAGAGAGAAATGCATTGAACTTTTTGATGAAGATGATTTGCTGCAAGGTGAGAGTAGCTAACAAATTTTATTACCTTAAGCGCAAGTCCCCCTTGTACAACGAAGCAGTGAGCCTTATTCATTATGATTTATAAAATTCAATATCTTAATTTCAGCTCCAATCGAGAAGGACCTTATGATTGAAGAGGCCGACGAGTTGAAAAGGATAGATCCAGAGGGAGAAGAGAATCCCCCTGAAGTGGACGAAGATCAAAATCTGGATCAAATTCAAGACCAAACTGAAGAGGAACAAGAAGACCAAGAAGAACAAGAGGCTTCGAAAGACGACGAAGGAATTGCTGATGAAGAAAAACCAGAGGAATCTGACCTTCAAGGAGAAGTCGACATTGATGAAGACAAGGAGTAGGAAGCAAATAACTTCAAAAACCCATATGAATGTAGCATACCAATTCAATAGTAACATCGATTTTTGATCTAAACAGATTCTTATTTTCTCAATAAACGAGTCATTCATATTTGATACTCAGATATCGTTTTATGTCAAAATGGAATTTGGGGAGGAAGCTCTACTCCCTTCTACAAATTTTGGATTCCTGATTGCCCTGAGAAAATAGATGAAGTTTGCTATAAGGCGGATATATGATCCTTCTCGTCCTCATTCACTGAACATTTGTTCCACCCATGTGTGTCAAAATGACATTTCAAACTGTTCTTGTTGTTTTCAATTAAGTCCCTCACCTCCTCGTGTTCAGAACGAGGTGTCGTCTTGATGGTTTAGTTCCCAATTGTTTTCAATGAATCTTTTTCAACGGGAGCAACTACCAAAACCATTGAGACCCGCCAAAACGCTGTCGATCGCTCATCGATATCCACCCAAAAGCCAATCCTGGTTTCAATCTTTTCGGGGCAATCCATCAAGATTACACATTTTCAAGTGGGAAGTGTTAAAGCACTGTAATTTGAACACTTGTGGCGGCATGAGAATAATCAAAGGAGCCTCGTACCTTCCCAAAGAGAACAGACACTTGGAATTCATCTTAAATGGTCCTTAATGATGCCCTTTTTACGCATACAAATCCCATTTCAAGTTCAATGATCATGAACAGAGCGAAATGGGGGAGCCAGGAGAATCACCGCAACTACATGTACCGTTTGTTTTGTACGAATGAACTTTCAAAACGACCTCCAAGCTTTGCTGGCCTGATCCAATATTCGCCTAGGAGCTTATCTTAATTTTTGCAAAAATGAAAAATGGGCGTGCTCAAAAATTGTGGGATATCTAAGCATTGAGTTCGTGAACATAACCGAATAGTTGGAAATCGTCAGTAATCTCGATTACTCGTTCATATCGCTATGAACTAATAAGAAGATTATGGAGGAACCCATAGCAGTGCTCTTCGCGGCCATAACGGATAATGTTCACTCAATGCAATTTGATTTATAGAATAAATGATTAGAACATTGTTCATTTAGAAGTCATTTGCCTCGATAGTTGCAATGCGGCGCAATCTTGCAAAGTAAAAATACAATAAAAGGTGTTGTGACTTGGTTGATAAGGGAACCAGGCTTTCTCAATGTTTGGTAGTCAAACAAACAAATTTCGAGACTTCTTGGACACGTTTGTAACGCTCCACAATGAGTATCGATTTCCTGGCAACAACTTCGCTAGTTGAAGCAATTGTTAGACTGCCATGAAACGACTCAAGTTCATGGCCAAAATGGTTTTGCTACTAACAAGTTGCACCAATTTCGAGGGTCAATCGTTACTTTCAGGCACGTGGGCCGGATTCGATGTTCAAGTATGTTAACAAACAAATAAAGTGGGTAAATAACCACAAACAAATAACAGAAAAATATCAATGAGACAATAGAAGCCACCCCAACCACATCGACACCAAAGACTGTTATCGTATCGAGGCATGAATGAAAGAACGTCTGAGAAAAGATTCTCACCATTGGAGTATAAACAGCAGCAAAATTTGCTTCCAATCAGGCAAATGGATATTCGAATGCAAGAATACCTTTTCTGATGCCAATAAACGAAAACAAAGACTTTGGCACTTGATCTATTACATGAAACTACGGTCTACGTTACATTGCAGGTTCATAACTCAACAAGATCACTTCGTTTGATCAAGTAATAAGGCAATATGGTGGTTAAAGTGCCTTATCAAGTTTTAAGAGAAACACTCAATCTTATTAGAGTTGGAAACACCACCCGCCAATATTTGCCATTATGGTTATAACGCATCATCAAGTTTTCATGGAAATAAAACACAACATGTCACTTTTTTGGCTCGCAAAGTCATCAAGAACAACTTTGATTAAATGCGATTCGGACACAGATTAAAAAATTTACTTGTCTAAATACTAAACATGCCCCCACCATCTGAATTCCAATGCCCAAACATTTGATACCGATTTTCAAAGTCACAAAAGTACAAGACATTTTTTTCTTTTCTCAACTTTTCCCTCAAAACTTGTTCAGCAGGCATCGTACATGAAAGATTTAGGAGTAGTCCTCCAAAATAATGGAAAATTCGATGAGCATGTCCAGTTGAAAGAGGGCAGAGTGTTTCAAACATGTGGTTGGATACATCGCTCGCTTAAGCCAGAGGTAGCATCACGATGCTAACTCTGTACAAGTCGATTGTCCAGCCGCATCTTGAATATGCTTCACCCATTTGGGCTCCAATGAGTTCAGCAGGTTTGCAAAAGGTCGAACAAGTCCAATGTTTCATTAAGAACATCACAAGAATGAGAGAGCTCTCGTATTGGGAGAGACTAAAAAGTTGGGACTGTACAATGTTCAGAGAAGGTACGAAAGGTACTGTACGTCTTCAAAAGCATCCATGAGCTTTGTTCCAACCCAGGATTTAGGGTCAATTCTAGTGACCGTAGAGGCTTAATATGCTTTTTGAGAGCACAAGGGATGCTCATGCCCGAAAGTGTAAGTTGCCTTTAAGGCAAATATTACTTCAAGAATTCAATTGCAAATATTTATTATCCTATAAAGCAATTGAACTAAATATGATTCATATGCCTAAATTCAAATGGTTGGTTTGTGTGCCAATTGTGCTATTCAGCTTAACACTTCACATATTCCATTATTGACCAAGTTTATTTGAGCAGGTGAATGCAAAATAAACAAACCATTTCCATAGACTTTTGAGTCACTTTTGAGTCCCTTTCTGTCATTGCTATCATTACCATCAATTGGGATCGCAAAGATAGTTTACTAAAGCTGAATAATGTTTAGGCCTCTTGAGGCTTTTTAATTTTCTTTTTGGAATTGTAGGTAGTATTACCTAACCAAATATTAGGGGAAATATTGAAGTTTTCTCGTCTTTTTAATTGAAAGTTTTTAAGAGCTGTAATTCTATACGTTGAAAATAATTTTTCACACAGCATGTTGTAATAAAAATTTCCAAAAAAAATACGAGTCCTAAGACAGATCCTAATTTTTACACTGCCCTTTTGCCAAAGGGCATTACTTTCCGATCTTTATCTATCACATTGCTTCTATGAATTTGAACTACTTTACTGGAAGAACGTGACGAACCAAATGAAGTGAAAGAGTGTGTAACACTTAACACCTTGATTTAAGCTTTTCTCAGCTTATGAAATCTATCTAATGTGGTCATTGGGTCTATGATTAGCCAAATATATTGGAATCATAATAGCGGGTACACATTACACCCATAAAGACAGTAAGGCATTTCCATACAATCATTTTGCATCTTATTCTTAAGGAAAAAAATAACTGAAAATGTGCGTACGAATGAACAGACTGAAACGGAAGTTGATTACATCCAAGCACTTCATACCGGGAATGCCAGTAGAAACGTTATGAGAGCTTACTTTGAAGTTGTAGAGTACCTAAAAAATACACAATATCTATTGCGGTATAAAAACTGTCGATTGCCCAGGGCAATGATCTCCTTAGATATAATTGCTTCGCTGCCTAATACTAAGGGATGGATATTATATGGGTCCTTATTTCAGATCAAAAATGACAAGTGAATTTCCATGAATTCCAGCACTGAATATTACCATAAAAATCAATAAAAATCACTATAATCAGACGAAACTTCTGATAACAAATAGTTTCATTTATTTCCACGAGAAACAGGTAATAGTTTGGATTACGACTTGAAGGCTTGATATCAAGAAGGTAATGATCTAATTACGCTAAAGACGCTCTAACCTTAGGTTGAATTCAGAAACCATTGCAAGAACTCTAGACAACAGGGATGGTCCAAGTAATAAATAGCGAGAAATATTTTTACTAGCAAGTCACATAGATCACATTATTCAATGTATTGATTGATTAATGCGTTGCTCCTTCCACGGTCTTTTTTATGCTAAACTGATTTTGTCGCGTTTGAAGAGTAAGGTAGACCGTATCTTCGCCTTGGCCGTACAGCAGATTAATGCGTTGCTCCTTCCACGGTCTTTTTTATGCTAAACTGATTTTGTCGCGTTTGAAGAGTAAGGTAGTTGAAATCTTTGTGCTTCGTATCTAGCATTGGTCACACAACATGGATATCCCAGTAAATGTGACTCATGGCGATTGTAACACTCGTTCGAGTTGGTCGCGTCAGAACGAGAACAAGAACTAGAGAAAGAGAGAGATAGAGAACGAGAGAGCGAGAGAGCGAAGTCGACTATTATGTTCCATTGAATTTACAGCACTGAAGACCAAAGTTGATTTTGTGAACGGGCTACCAAAGCTAACAATCGTTTCAACACGCTGGTGAAGTTCCCACGTATTTCCAGAATATAATCTCACTTCCCCGGATAGCAGAGGTCACGCTAAGTTCTAGTTTTGGCTAGAAGGAATACAACCACAACTTCGACAAAAAAACAGTGTTAGTTAGTGCGGGGCGTGAACTTGACAACGACGGTTGGCACTTTGCCCAAGGGATAAGGATAAGACAACCGAGACACGAGAAAACGAGATCGAGTCGGTTCGGTTTCAAGTTCAGCTAAAATGGAGTGGCTTTCGTTTTTGTTGTTGATCCAGTTCACCATATCGGTTACTAACTCAAAAAAATGTGATTTAGCCGAAGAATTCACGACCGAGTCTTTGGCCAATGGTGAATTCAAATCCAAATCATGATGCTTGGACAGAGATTCATGGCTGGCAATTTTCTCCATTTCAGGCGCCAATGATGTCATCGTGGTTCAGCAATCGGACGGATCGTACAAATCGACTCCATTCAGTGTCCAAATCGGCAAATTTGCCACCTGGCAAACGTTTTTCAAATCCCGTCAAGGTCGCTTGGTCGATATCGAAATCAACGGCGTTCAAGCTCCCGTTAAAATGGCCATCTTAGATTCCGGTGCAGCTTGTTTCACGAGGCAAAACAATCAATTCGATTTCTCCAGCGAAGAGTTTCTCACTTTCAATCTGCGACCCGGTCGTAACATGGGAATGTACCGGGCCCCTTCACTGGGGGTTGAAATTCCTTTTGACGTCTATCTGTACTCTCAAACTGACCAGTTTGTGGTCACGGACGTTGACGGTACCATAACTTCCAGTAACACTAAAGGCCACGTGCTCCCAAGGATAGGTTTTAATGCGGATCACGACAGCGTCGTGGAGCTATTGGATAAAGTGGACAAAACCAACCGGCACGTTATCTACCTCACTGCCAGACCCATGGCCATGGACACGGACACCCGTGAATATCTTTTTGAGGTATGACCATTCATGAAACCATCCATGCAAGTGAGCGGACACACACAAACACATCTCACTTCGATTGACTAAAATTAATTGAAACGGAAACCTTTAAAATTCGACATTTACAGCATTTTTTTACGAATCTGAACTACTCTATTTTGGCTTCTATCATGGCATTTGAAAAAGAGAATGCTTGAGATACCCCCATGTGGTTTCGTGAGCACTTATTTTGAATTGCGACTGGGTAAAATATTAAGTTTTTCAACAGTAGAATCTACTGTGAGCTATATGATGACAATCACACATTTCATTTGACTAACAACTTAGGCTCTCTTAATCCCCATCAAAATGGGGTTTTTCTTTTGTCTAGTGCATTTGCTTGCAAAACTTCATTGGTCGTGCAAAACTTCTTACAGTACTTGTATGTTAGAAGCACAGAGTTTGTGGAAGAGGGTAAATTCCTAACGTTGTGATTGGTCATTAAATTGGCCTTCCACCCATGAGATTCCATGTTGCGAGATTTTAAGATGGTCACCAAGTGTCTCAAAAATAGTCTTGACTACATCTCATTGGATTTAACTCTTGTAACCGCGAGAAAAGGCGCATTAAACTGCATATTGGCCTCGATTTGGAAGAATGAGAAGGCATTTACTAGTTAAAAGGTGAATATTTTACCCAGTCGCAATTCAAAATAAACGCTCAGGAAACCACGTGGGGGTACGAAACGCGGATTCGCGATCGCCAGGCCAGCCACAAATACTTTTCCGCTCTGATCATTAGCCAATTACAAACTAGCTAGTTGAAAATTACAAGAAAGGAAGCCAGGTAATTCTAGAATATTTTAACCCTTTCAGACGCTTCAGTATTCCGAGGGTCAATACTCCCTGCCTTACGGGCCACTTTTTCTGAATCCTAAGCCAACTTCAGAGGCCTTGGTGGAGGCGGTCACGGGGCCGCAAGTGCAGAAAATTCTTACATTGCGATACATTATCAGCCTCTTCGAAAGTGGTCCTTCGGTTGTAAACGGCGCCTATGGTAATACCCCTAATGACCGGGAGGCCTACATAGTCACGGGTATTGACCCGGGCAAAGTTTTCACCGTTAATGAGGCGGGCACCCTAACGCGAGCTTCGGACGGTGCGGAGACTTCGTACCAAGGCCAATCTGATATCATAACTGAGTTATACCCCAGTGTATGAATGGCAGAATTGGGGCCAGCGTCTCGTGAATAAAACCTCAAACGTATCAATGGTATCAGGTGCGTTTTTGATAGACAGAGGGGCCTAAGCAAAATTTCATCATGCATCAAACTTGGAGTGAGGAAAATATCTTCAAATTAGATTTCGGCACATACTCGTAATGTACAGGAGTGAATGTAACCGATATTGATGGTTTTTCAAAATGATATTTGGGCATACACTTGGACTAGACGGTGACTAGTCCATTGAACTATTTGGGCTATTGCTGTTTAGACTGGACTATGATACCCGATGAAAACATCCAGGCCCAGCTAAAAGCACACATTTTTCATGGTGGAAACGCCAGGGTCGGAGGATAGTGTCTCGTCCAGCCAGTGAGGCCAGCCACCCTATGATCCACTAAAGCTCATGTCCGGCATCAGAATAGTTCATGATGGCTTTGGATGGATAAGCAGGGAAAATATGCTGGCGACAGGTCTTTCGTATTGAAGGAAACTGTGGCAAAAAATGAACCATGCCTACTGCTAAAATGTTCAGACTTTATCATTCATTGCATGGCCAGGACAATCTGAATGAAGGTTCGGACTTAATAAGCTATCGACCTGGGGCCACGAGTCCTCTCATTGATCACCAATTCATCAGGCAGTTATGACAGACGGGCCGTTGAGCCCACGACTAATATCTCGGACATGTGCCGGTCCTGCAGCTTTTCCCAACCCAAAGTATGCCGGGCTCAACTTGATGAGGGTGGGCCCAACTCACTAGCCATCTTAAAGCCTGCGGGTGATCTTACCATGACTTTGGTCTTGGATTTGTCCTTGGACATGATGAACCCGTCAGGCGCACGTCGGATGGGCTAAGCGATGAATGACGTTTCCCTTAGGGGGAGCACGGGCATGACTCAACCTCACAACCGCCGGGATGACACTAAAACAAAAGGGAGCACCCATTCAATGGCCTTCAAATCAATCAGGCATATCTATCCATAAGCTTAGTGGCCAGCTCGATCTGGTCTTGACCACGGAATCGTTATCTCCCTCCTTTCATATCCCCATTCAGGCTGTCATGCCCATCGGCCGAACATGCACACCCAGACACAGAGATTTCCTTGAGCTCGCTCGCCCGCCCCACCGCCCCCCACCTACCCAGACACAGAAACAGCGACGCAGGCAGGCACGCATGGACGGACCGACGGACCCGACGGACGGACATGAGGCAACTAGGCAGGATCTCGAGGACAGGATCATCACAAGACCCCACCAGGGACGGACGGCATTCGTCCGTCGAGTTTGACCCTTGACCCATAAGGCCGAGCCGTGCGTTAGCTCGAGGCCATTTCCCGCCCACGCTCGAAAACGAATACAGCCATTGACGGCCAAGTCACCCATAAATCCGGGGCCATTACCTCTTTCCAGAAATCGGGGCGAGTCGAAATGTTTGATTCAGCCCTTCGTCAACCCACGGGTCGGCACTGCCCTCATTCGACAATACCCATCTAGGGCCAGGTTCACACCCCAAAACGATCACAACCTTTTTCATAGGGCCCAACAATCTGGCGGGGAATGACGTCATCCAGGGACCAATTTAGAAGGTGCTGCTCAAGAATAGAGCGTGGTGGCCAAAAATAGCACTAGTCGGTATGGAAGAGCTCAAACCTATGGGTCCAATGTCAACAACAGGCCTGACGTCACAGCTCATGTTGGCAGAAGGAGGGCCTAGAAGTTCAAGTAGCATAATCGATTCCAACACGCTTTAATTGTTAAAGCTAGGGTAAAAAATATTTCTCCCAATTGCAACATTCATGAAATGGTTAGCATCAATGCTATTTTTGATGGTCAATTATAGGGTGGTTGGGGAAATAAAAAGAGAATTCAGCTTTTGGTACATCCTCACAACTGTGATTTCCAACCAGTCAGGGTTGCCAAACAAATAATATTGTTTTCTAGTAATCGCGGCCGGTCATAGAATTATCAGCTTAATTCATGACAAACTGCGCTTATTTGATCCATTTCATGGCTAGCCCCCCAAAAATCTTCCTTCTACTTTTTCATGCATGTTTTGGCACCATGCCACGTGTTTTGAGCGGCTATTAGTGCGATGACTGGTTCTGACCCAATATCCTCGTTCCTGCGGGCCTCACTGCTTGATCCTCAACGAGGTCAGCCTCAATCCAGCCTCAATCCGTCCTCAATGCCATCCTGAGCCTGGGAGAGCCTCGATCTCGTTATCTCGGTGGGTGGCTGTCTCCAAAAGAAACCTCGAAAGCGCCAGAACAGACCTGGATCCTCCCCCTTGAGACTTGGCCTTCCTTCTTCATTCTCTCCCACTTCTTCCCAAGTTTCTGGGCGGGTTCGACCCCTCGTTCACTCCATTTCTCCGCCCGTGGCCTACCTCATAACCGTGATGCCCGCACGACGAGTTAAACGCCAGTCCGGACCGGCTTTGGGCCTGAACGGCTTAGAGCGCGATCGGTCAGGCTCGTCCTCGTCGTCCTCACCGGCCCGCGGGTCCCATGACGCCGGCCCGCCCGGCCCGCCAAGCCGTTGCCCGCACGTGGGCCACGCTGTGCATCTGCCCGCCCTCAAGAAGAGCCTCAAAGTCAGTTTTGTGCGCTTGGGCGTGTGTCAAGTGTGTCAACGAGCGAGCAAACAGAGCGGACGGGCCGCCGCCGGGGCGAGTACCGGGGACGAAGCCGCTGTTCCGCCCGTGCCCGTGGAGCGGGTTTTTGTGCTATGTTTGCGTTGCGGTCATCAGTTTTGCCCCACCCATTTGCGGGTGCACTTTGAGAGCGACACCACTGACATGCATTGCATTGGCTTGAGCATTCAGGAGAACTGGCCTTTGCGGTGTCACACCTGTTCGGCCGATATTCCTGTGGACTCCTACAAAAAGGTGAGGCACGCCAATTTCCGGGGTTTCCGGGGTTTCCGAGATTTTTGGGAAGTTTCTGCCTTGAGCGAAGTTCGTGATTGAGCCAAAGCTATAGAAACAGATATGACAGATTTGTCACAATTTGACATTTTCACTTTTAGGTTCAGTTCAGACTTCTTTAAAAAAATCCTTACTAAAAAGCTAGATCAGAGGCCGCTTTCTTGAAGCTTGTACCTCTGACTTAGGGGCTTGAACGTTAACCGGTATGAAAATCCACTCGGCAAAGTGGTGGGAGGATACTCATTTTGAGTAACGTATAAGCCTAATTCCGAGGTACAAGCTTTAAAAGGCAAGCCTTTCAATGGCATGGCAGACCTGAACGAGACGGTAAGCAACCCATGATATATTTATCTAATCCTCCCTGCAATAAAGGGAGGGTATGGAAATGCTTTGACAAAGATGTTCCTTAGTGTTTTAGGTCTATGAAGTTAAAAAGTCAAGATAATTGTAATAATTTAGTAAATAAATACGTAATGAACTGATTTCAAGAGTTCAGCCGCCCAGCCAATACATAGTTTCGGGCAACATAATCCATCATAAAATAGGTTATCCCGGAAAACCCGCCCGAAAATCCCAGGGGATGGGATTTTCGTCAGACTGGCGGAATTTGCCCAACCCTGCTGACATGCCCATCATTCAGGCATGGGACCAGAGCCGTTGGGAGTAGGGGTAGAGGATTAGTAAAACAGCTGGGTAAGGAATCAGCATGTCTAGTGAATCTCGTGCATTGTTATTCTTCTTTTTTTTGGGGGGGGGGTGTTGTTTTTTCACGGGCTTTTCTTACCGTTACAGGGAATGTAATCCTCAGTACTATTAAAATGAAAGGTTATAATTCGTCTATTTATTACCTCTCTATTTTATTTGATATTTGGTCTACCAACGAATTTGAGTTGGAAGACCGAGCTAGTCCTTGAATATAGGGTTAATATGGAATGCTTCTCTAAGCTTAGTCCAAGTCTGGCTTGAAAGATGCAACCGGATCAACAAGGCTATGTACGTATTCCCTACGAATATTAGAGGGAAGCAAATTAAACAATGAAGGAGCCCGAAAAAGAAGAAAAGTAGACTTCAAACGCACGGGGGTGACTGAACTTTTCGAAGATAAGTTTTCAAGCAAACTATTTACCCAATGATATTGCCTTTTCCTTGTGTTTGAAGATTGAGCCTCTGACTAACCTAAAGCCCGAGTTTGTTTCCAAACTGTCCTAACCTATCCCATTCGGTCTCTTCCAGGTTCTTGAAGCGGTCCAATTTGTGCGTAAGGTTGAGCGCCTCAAAGGTCGCGCTCCAGCCTCGACTCCAGGTGGTCCGCCTCGATCGACCTCCGTCAAGTCATTGGTGGTGGGTAAACGCTGGGATGCGCCACTGACCACCATCCCCAAACCCCGAGGTTTGGCCAACTTGGGCAACACTTGCTTCTTCAATTCGGTCATGCAGAGTCTGACCCAGTCTCATCCCTTAACGTATATCTTAGACCAGCACAGCCAAAAAGGCGCCCTATTTCACGTCCCGGCCATAGCTTGTCCACCCTCGGATCGCGCCAATCCCCCAGATCCGCCCTTGGAGCCCATGTCGTTACGATTACTGGAAGCCGGACCCATTACTCTTTCGCTGACGGCCTTTTTCAAGGACATGAATTCCATGGGCAAGACCGGGGTGATGAATTCCGGACATCTTTTTGGTCAGGTTTGTCGTCGATCTCCTCAATTTCGAGGCTTTCACCAACAAGATGCCCACGAGTTACTCCGACATCTCATGGATGGGCTTCGAACGGAAGAGGTTAAGCGACAAAAGACGGCCATTTTGAAACACTTTGGGTTGAGTGAAAAGACGGATCGGAAGACGGTCGACGACACTGTCAAACTGAAACTGAAAGCTTTGGGACGACATAGCAATTACACCGTGGTGGACAAGATCTTTGGCGGCCATCTTGTGTCCACGATCGTGTGCGAGCAATGTCAAAACTCATCGCAAATATACGAGCCCTTTTTGGATCTTAGTCTACCGTTGGTCGAAGAGAAACCCACTCGTCCCTTGGGATTGAAGAAAAAGTCAACCTTGAATCCGGACCTGGACGAGGAGGAAACGATATCTTGCTTTGGGCGGTCCAAAAAAGGCATCGATAATGACAACTCCGTCAAGAAGATGAGCAAAAAAGAAAAAGAACGTATGAAGCGCGAGAAACGAAACAACAGAAAGAACAAGAAGTCGCCAGCTAGTGAGACCGCTCAAGCCTGTGAAAACGGCAATGATATTGAACAAACAAATAAGCCAAAGAACGTGAGTCGTAACGTCGACCCTCCAGAAAATGACGGGTCAGTTGTGCCGGTTGTGCAAGAAATTGGGATCAAATTAGAAGGGGATGACATCTCTGAAAAAGAAACCAACGGAACCAAGTCAGAAGATGATAATGCATCTGCTGTCCGCGAGGCTAATCCAGAGGCCGTTCACCCTGAAAAGGAAGCCACATCAAACCCGTCCAGTGCTGTGCATCCATCTGTGAATCAAAAAGTCAATCAATTCGAAAACCAGGAGGAGAAGACCAAAAAGGCGAGTAAAACAGTTAAAGACGGAAATGAAGAGGAAGATGAAGAGGAGGATGGGGAAGACGGCTACTCCGAAGAAAATGAAGATTGGACTTGGGATTATGGTGAAGAATGGGAGGAAGGTGACGAGTCAGAGGAAGTGAAGAAAACGCCCGACAAAGACGCAGAAAACGAATCCGATTATCTTCCAGCACCGGATGAGGATGATGAGCATGTTGATAAGTTGGCAAAGAAGCACCCCCCACTTCGATCCCTGAATCCCTTACCCCCTGAAAGAATGGAACGCGGATCGTCCCGTGAAAAATCATCAGAACTCATAGACGATGACGATGATCGCAACAATGTGGAAAGTGGAGATGAAAGTGAAGAGGATGAGACGGGTGCCTCTATAAATGGCGACATCGAGGACAATCTGGAAGATGCCAATCCTAAGACGGTTCTTGACCTGAAGAGTCCAATCAAGCGATTGAGCCTCAAGGCCAACGACACGCTCTGGTCGAACCTGAAACACCTAGAGCCGTTCCACCCGAATCCCGGTCACTTGGATCCTCATATGGAACAATTATGCAAGAGAGTCCGCAAACTCTCCGTGGCCTCCATGGCTGTGCCCGATGCCATCGGAGAGAAGATTGAGAATCCAGCTCAGCTCAACGAATACCTTCTGTCGGACGATGAGACTCTCCAGGAAGAGAACAAGTGCCGCATACGGCTTCGTAATGAGTGGGTGGCTCGCTCGTTGACATCGATCTCGCCTCGTTATCACAGTGCAGCGGGCGAATGCTCCGTTTACTCGAGTCTGACGCAATTCACCGCTCCCGAGTTGCTCACGGGAAACAATAAGTGGGCCTGTGACAAATGTACCAAAATCCAAGGTGCTCTCAAGCAAATTAAAGGTGATACTTGTAGGTCTTCCGAATCTTCCGAAGAAAACGAACGAGGCTATGGTGATAATATCAACAGCAACGGTTATAAGAACCAAGATACTAATCAAAAAGATAGCCCGTCCAAGTTTCCAACTGTGTACAGCAATGCATCCAAGCAACTACTCATCTATTCTCCACCCGCTGTGTTAACCATTCAACTCAAGCGATTCCAGCAGACCATGTACAACTTGAGAAAGGTCAACCGATCCGTCCAATTTCCCTTGGTTCTTGATTTGGCCCCCTTTTGCGCGTCTACTGCCGTGAGCACTTCCACGGTTAGTGCGGGAGCGAAGGAGATTCTTTACAATCTCTATGCAGTGGTGGAACACAAAGGACGGCTCTCCGATGGTCATTACACGGCGTTTGTTAAAGTTCGGCCGGCCAATTTGGACAAAGTAGATTATTCGAAATTCCACTCGGCTCCTATCACGAAGACCGAGGAGATCCACACCCTTTTAGCCGAGATTGAACGAAAAAGCCAACTCTTAGCTGGGGATAACTCGCTCGTCGAGTCCGAGGGCTGTCAGAAAGAGACGTCCTCGAATTCTGAGTGCGTGTCAGAAAATGGCACGTCCTCGGCGGATGTGCCAGCAGATGACGTGATAAATAGCAGTAGCCATAAAGTTAGCCATGATGTGCCTAGTAAATGGTACCACATATCAGACTCTCAAGTGTCAGAGGTGAGCGAAGAAAAAGTCCTCCGGTGTCAGGCCTATTTACTCTTTTATGAGCGCTTCAAGTAGCTTCAAATTGTGATGATGAATGTGATGTACTTGCGTGATTACCACTCAGGACCTCAACCTTTGATCTAATCAATTCAGCCAGAAGAGGAGCAATGAAACTAGAGTCGAACTTTGATTGAACGAATCTCGATTTAACGATATGTTCTCAGCTGACGGACAATATCATTAAACCAAAGTTCGATTGTATCATGAATGTAACCAAGAAGCCATTTGGGATATGCCTAGTTGAATCCATGGCGATTTTTATGTCATTGGTCATTTACTTGCTCAATAAATGTTGTACAACCCACTGAATTCGTATTTTCGTTGTTCCGTTCAATACCATCTTCCTCGTGATACTTTCAGTGATGTTGACCCGACTGATTCGTCGCGGATCTGCGTATGAAGTGAACTTCAATCGCCTGTCATGGAGCTCACTCAAGAACCGTTTTCCAATGACAAACGTGCCCATCCGAAGCTTACAACTATCATCTTCAGCTCAAATGGGTGCCAATAAAGCCGCAGGAGCTGCGTTTGGCAAGAGGACAATGCCCAAGAATGCAGTAGTCTCGACCTTCATAAATACGACGATTTTGATTCTCATGGGATCGGTAGGCAGTTTGTTGTACCACAAATATCAACAAAAGCAGAAACGATTGGCCAAAATCGATCGGGTTCTCCCGGTCTCTCCTTATTTCAAGGTAAAGACGACGTTGCGTTGATGCGTTTCCTTTGGTTCCCGTTGGAGTAGATAAGCAATGATTGAGAAGTAGCTATGCTTCCATCCATTTATATTTGATGTTTTGGTGATTAGATTTGATATCATTTCGCCAAGTATGTGTGTAGCTTATCCATGCCAACTGGTTTGATTGATGGATTTTTTTTAATGATAACCGGGTTTTAATGAGTATGATTTTGACTCTCATCAATGCAAAGGAGACCCAACGTCATAGTTGGAAATTTTATTTCATGCCTCTCTGCTCATGCATGGTAGGCAAGTAAGTTTCCAGCCACTAGTGAACAGAAAGTAGATTTCCGTAGATTGAATCTGTAACACAATTTTTGCGAGTACTAATTAAACTTTGAAATTCAATTATCTTGAGAAAAAACTGTGTGTTCTTTTGCTGCCATTGTCTTCGCAGAAGGCCCTAATATTCAAACTCGAATACATGGAAAACTGGACTTGCTGAAGGTACCTTGACTTTTTCAGCTGTCTTTAAGCCTGATTTTTTATTAACTTCACGTAAAGAAGGATTGAGTTAATAGTTATTTCGTGGAGAGAGAAAAGAAGGAAACAAAAAAACTCTAGTATTCCAATACCTTAATTGGTCTAAAAATTATGATGGCATTATGTGTCTGATAGGCTCCACTCAAGTTGGTGATGTACCGAAACACCGTGGTAACCGAGGAGATGGTCCTCGACGGAACTGCGGAGAGAGTGGAAGCCTTTGAGACCCGACCCACCGATATTTTCTTGACTAGTTTCCCCAAATCCGGAACCACGTGGCTCCAAGAAGTAGTCTTCAGGCTGTGCAACCAAAATCAGGACTCGACTGAGATCTTGGAAGACCGCGTGCCGTATTTAGAATTTCCTTATCCGGGGATCAAGGACATCAGCCAACGAGAAGGGCAAAGGCTGATCAAAAGTCACCTTCCCTTACATTTATTGCCCAAGGGGGTATGGGATGGCCAAGGAAAGGTCGGTAAATAAATTGCTTAATGAAGGGTACAAACTAATGTCACGTTTCAACTCTTCTTATGCTAGGTGATATACATTTACCGCAACCCAAAAGACGTGGCTGTGTCGTACTTCCATTTCGCTCAGCTCTTGTCTTATCTGAACTTTCAAGGCCCTTTTTCGAGATTCGTTCAGCTCTTTGTCAAGGACGAAAGTAAGTCCAATGAGAGAACCTGTTGGCCAATGATGATCCCATGTCTGATTTTGACATTTATTTTTTCAAACAGTTCCATATGCGCCTTATTTCCCTCATGTCAATGAATACATCCAGTACAGTCGAGATCGCCCAGAACAAATTCTCTGTATCTCCTATGAGGATATGAAAGAGAATCCAGAACGGGAAGTGAGGAAAATTGCCAAGTTTTTGAAAGCCGATGCCACCGACGAAATGATTGAAAGCATTTGCGAGAAGACCACATTCGATGCCATGAAGGTCAATCCAGCATCGAATTATCAACATTGGAAGACGTTCGGATTAGTACTTCCTAATCGAGAGCCATTCATGCGGAAAGGTGCGACATTTTTTCGAACACCTCTTGAATACAGTTCTTTTCATTTAGGTGGGATGTTATCTTTTCAGGCATTGTGGGTGACCATGCCAACTACTTCAAAGATCCCTTCACTCAAAATGAAATGGACAAATTTATCGAAATTGGAGTGAAAAATACCGGACTAAATTTTAGGTACTCAATATCCAATGACAACTAAATGAGTGCTTCCTGGGTTCCCACTGTGAGTTGATGGTCTATTGTGTGGAGATGTATACGTGTTCAATCGAATAACAGTAATACTGATAAAAATGTCCTCTTTCCAACAAATAACGGCAATACTGATGGGGAAAGGTTCCACATCAACAACGATGAGTGAGATTCGAGAAAAGCGATTGATTTGGTGCAGATAGCCAGCCATTCGGATGCGAATATCACAGATCGGATTGTAGGAGAATCATGGTTTCGGGCCTTCCTGAGTGGTTTTGGCTCCCCCACTTTTGGGCCTGGAGCGACGATTTCCGATGCTGATCATGGTGATGATGACTCTGATGATGGGAAGAGAGAATAGTGCATTGGGTCTCGTCGTTCGCTTGGCCTACTTGGCCAACGGGATTAGATTGCACCGTCGAATGTAATCGGTGGCAATCCTGGAACACTGCGTGAGGCTCTTTGGCTTTTCCTTGGTCTATAACACAGGCTTGAGCGTGAGTTTGCTTAGCTTGGTGGGCATTTCGCTCTTTTTGCCTCAATAACTTGATTGAGTTGGAGGCCTTGATTGGTTTCATCTCGCGTTTTCTCTCGTCCTCGTCTGCGTAGCAATGAAACAAACAATTTTTAGTATCTTTTGTCTCTTCGAGTCGAAATGGATTATTGATATGGAAAAAAGCTGGCTCTGATCTTTCTAGGCAATTTCCTTGGAAAGATTTNAAGCTGGCTCTGATCTTTCTAGGCAATTTCCTTGGAAAGATTTAGGATTTTGGCCGTTTTCCTTTTACCTTTTCCAACGCCTCCATCCAAGACTTTTTGCCTCAATAACTTGATTGAGTTGGAGGCCTTGATTGGTTTCATCTCGCGTTTTCTCTCGTCCTCGTCTGCGTAGCAATGAAACAAACCATTTTTAGTATCTTTTGTCTCTTCGAGTCGAAATGGATTATTGATATGGAAAAAAGCTGGCTCTGATCTTTCTAGGCAATTTCCTTGGAAAGATTTAGGATTTTGGCCGTTTTCCTTTTACCTTTTCCAACGCCTCCATCCAAGACTTATGGAGGTTGAATTTTAGATATTCGAGGATTTTGAACTTGCATAAGAAGTTTGAGGGCTTTCTACCACAAGATTTCTATCTTACCTTCTCGTCGTGATGCTCTAGAGCGACGGATGCTTTCAGCTACGTTGTACAAAGGCCTGGTTCTAAAAGCGAAAAAAACGTGCGGAATACTCTACGAATAGGTGTTGGTCCTAAAAGAGCAAGAAGCTCAGCTATTCTAACTCACTCCGAAAGATCTGATGCCCGTTCCAAGTCGCTCTCGTCTGGTGGACTCGCATCACCCTTGAGTTCCCGGGGTTCGGTAACTACGGTCTCCGTGGTGAAACTGGTTTCCATGCGCAGGTTATTCTCGAGGACAACGCCCGGGCGATCGTGAACGGAGTCGCTCGACGGCTCTTGAACGGACAGAGACGGTTCGAAGTGGCCTCCCGTTGCTCCAATCAGATGGTCTGGTATGGTGTGAATCGAGCCTGTCATCGAACGTCGTGGCTTACTCGGCCCTTGAGCCTTGAGGAGCTGAAATGAGGAACTTGGCCTTCTGTATTCGAGGGGACTTTTATGTCATCCAGTCTTCGTTCTAAGAGACTTCGCATCGAGAAGGGCATAGCTTCAGCCTGCGTTTTTATTGATCCATTATCTACAGGTCTACAGTTCTGCAGCTCTACCCCTACACAAACCTCTTTCGTTCTCTCTTGCATGCGCTCTCGCCAATGAGATACTCACCTTGTCCAGGGCCTCTAAAACCTTGTCTGGCATGTGATCCTGGACCATTCTCTTGGAGATAAGGACCTGATCGAAGCTTGTGTTATCGGCCCAAATGGCTTGGTAAACGGGTTCCACTTTTCCGTGTCTGGAGAAGAAGAAAAAGAGTACTTTGAGAATGGTAGGAATCGAGAAAATGGCAAGCAAGGGCTGGTGCACAGAACCCAGCTTTTCATGGAGTTCTTAAGTAGAGTGCTGCACACTACTAGTTGTACGGTCCATGGATATAATGTTAGTCACATGCACTTGTGCTCGAGTATTTTGAGCCTACACCTTAACCGCAACCGTGCTCCGATTCTAGTGATATAGCTACGTATGGTAATTGATCCTGAAAAGCAACCTTCGGGCAAGGCATTCGGTTTGGAAACTCCCGTTCTTACCGCACGACAAGTCGTCCATTGGTTTGGCTTGAAAGTGAAACAAGAACAAGAATTGTTAGGTATATCCTGATTTTGGGAAAACAAGAAATTTCAAAATCTGTCAACAATGAACGGAACACTTCATGTTGAAATGACGTCTCAACAAACTTTTTTAATCACAACAAAACGTTTCTCTCCCTTTTTCCTCTTTGAAGAGAGTTTCTAAAGCATTCACGTCTACGCAAAATTACTTGGCAAAGTTTACGATTTAATGCTCAAAAAAAAAACAAATTTTGCCGGGGGTGCCGCTGCAGTACGTATTTCCATCCAAACATGTGCACGAGATATTTGGCTGATTTATGCTCAAGGGTGAGTTCTTGAGAAGTATCTGAAGTCCCATTCTAATTAGCCCTGTGTGTTCACATGATTTTGAAGTGTATGTAGCTTGTCAGTCTCAAGCCGGGGGGAAATTGGCGGTATTTTTCACTAACTTTCAGCCTTCACCCAAGAGCGATCCTAATATCCTATTCAGGGCATTCTCGGAAAACCAGCAGGATTCTGGAGGTTGAATGCGGCCTTTTCCTCGGATACGAGATACCTTAATTGGAAGGAGGCTATTGGGAACGTCGACATGAAGGAGATACAAATATGCTCACAATAAAGGGAATATGCCATAAAAGAAGAGGCTGAATAGACCCATATGCTAATCATCAAGGCTTTGCTTTGTGCTTGGCTTTAATAAGAACATGTATGATTACTGCATGGTAGTCGGAGAAAATCCAAGTCAAGATGCAATTCCAGAGATTTTACTCTCAACCGCAAAAACAACTATTTTTCCGACCAAGAGATTCCGACCCATATTAATCACATTGCAGCCTTTGAAAACATTTCACATGTTCTAACGAAAATGAGCACTTCGGATAAGTAGCATAGTAGGACATGGACAATTGGAGAAATGGGCGTGCAATCGACGGGAAAATTTCGTTTCTCGGTTCACTTGATACAAAATGGACGCTGAATATGGTCAAAATATTTTGCCAAATAAAATGCTATGACCAATTGCGAGCCCAAAATATTATTTAGGCGTAACTCGGGAGAAACGAGTGAGTTACGCGTGTAGTACAGACAACATGAAATTCGAATATTCGGCCCACTCGGGGTCAACTACTACACCAAAGCTTTTAATGATGTAATCCTCAACGTATGTTATTAACAATTACTTCGAGTTGCTTCAACCCACGATGGGTTTTTGGCGAGAAAATTATTGAAAGTACAATCACAAGCACCCCAGTACCCAAAACTAATCGTCAGGTCAATTGGGTGTAAAAAAGACGTAGGAACATGGGTCTACGTACTAAAGGTACCAGGTATTTTCAGCTACACATAATTAACTCTCCACAACTAAGCTTTCGCTGTTTACGTAATATATGAACCGATACTTAGCACACCATGAAAATTTGGTCTGAAGTCGACCCATCTGTCAATAGTGGATTTGAACTCGGCCTCGAAGCAAATTTATGGCTTCTAGTCCGGACACGAAATAACGATTCTCTACCAACGAGGAAAAGCCTCGAGCGGGAAGCGATTTTTTCTACTACATTTCCCAACCATGCAACATAAAAAGTTGAGAAAAAACTCTCGATGTCTGCCCCACGCTCGCTCATTTTTCGATCCTTCTGCGTCAAGGTCAATTACTCAATCTTCTTGGTTCCTTGCTTCTTTGAGATTTACTCGTGGACGTACTATGGTAAAGTAGCATGTACATAGTAGGCATGAACTGCTGGGTGAGCTTACTTCTCGGCTTTTGGATAATGTCGAACCAAGTGAATGATTTTCCCCGGTGGGAAAAATGGCATGTGAACCGACAAATTGATGGTGGAATCCCAAGGATGGATGTTGATGGCTTCTGGAGAGCTCTTGCACTTTGAGCCCTTGGGTGAGTTTAGTTGCTCCTCGATCTCATCCTGGGTCCAGCAGTGCGTGGGGCTGTCAAAATAATTGGTCTTTTGCTTTCCACAGCACATCAGACTTGAAGACAAGGTTAGCCACTGGAAATAAGATTCAGAGAGAGCCGTTCCAGAACAAAACAACGAAGACAATAGGATTAAGAACCAAGCTAAACGCTCAAATCAAAGCTTGTCGGAGATCCTAAGATCAGACCCACGACAAATTGGGCTTGTAAACGGGAGCGAAGTGATATTGAAGCCTAATACAAATATTGATAAAATGGAACGCAGAAGGTCCTCGTGTGTCAATGGATATGACATTTGCTTGCAAACCTTTTGGGGTCACACGTAAAGAAAAAATGTTTTCTTTCTGGTCCTTCAAAGTCCACAAGCTATGAGTTGATTTGAAAATAGTGCCGGTTCCAAGTTTGATTTTACCTTGTATTAAGTAAGTGAAATCAATGTTTACTTCGGTCAAAATACCTCCCTTGGAAAATGGGCGAGATCGTAGTAGTGGTTGGTCCTCTTTGGATAAGCGACAGAGCAAAGGGCATCAAATGGTCAAAAAACGGGCTTACCTTGGGATTGGGAGATTTTTGCAAAGCATACATCAAGTCGTGGCGTAGCTCCTCCAGTTGATGAAGTCCAATTCTAGGAACGAGATCCTTCCCAACCACCACCGAGGTCATAAATTCCTTGGTGTATTCCATGGCAGCTCGACTGAGAGACCAGAGCGAAAAAAGATGGAAAGTCGGAAATAAGCCGGATATATAGACATGAGAGACCGCATTCTTTTCTGTCTCAAATGAAATCGACAATTTTTTCCTTGCTCATAACTCAAACTACCGAAGGTGAAGCAGATTTGCTAAAAAAAAGAGTTGAAGCTGAGCGAGTCTCGAGTTAGCCCAAAGCAACGGGTCAGTTCTGTACTTGGACAAAATATATCTTTCCAATAAAAACGACTTTTATGTGAGTTGCTTTTTCTTGAGCTTACTTTGACAAAAGTTGATAGTGGGGCAAAAAATGAGCTTGGGCCGACAGAAAGGCCCCCAAAGGGCACCTTCTTTCTAGCTAAAAGTCAGAGCTGATCCAACAGAGTATCATCTCTATGGGGGTCAGAGAGCAAAGTTGGGAAAGAAAGAAGCCTTTCATAAGCCCTTTTCTTCCTATTCTATTCAAGGCTGAAGCACCGTGACACAGCAGAACGTGCTGTCCTCGAGCGAATAAATATTTCTTCAATATACGTTACTTTCTTTCTATTAAGTTTAGAAAAATGGGGCTTAAAGTGAAACAATATGATCCAGACACCTTTGGTCATTTTGCATTTTTACACTATTGAGTTCGAAGACAAGGATGATTACTAGCCCCAAAATCTAAACTTTATAAACTACCTGCAAAGAAATTGACGGCCATTGAATTTGCAGTTTTCTTATGTAATCTAATTATGATTTTGACACAAAATAATTAAAGACATATTCAATCCGTGGAAATCTATTTTCTCTTCACTAGTGACTTTCCAGCCACTCGCGAACAGAAAGCCACGACATAGAGTCTCCAACAGTGGCGGTCAGTTGCCTTTACATTGATGAGAGTCCAAAGTATTCCCATGAAAGCCGGTTTTCATAAAAAGAGAACATCCAGAAAGGCTAATTGAGAGTTTCTGAGAAGGAGCCTGAGAGAGTCTTCTTATCGAATACAAAAATGGGATAAAGAGAAGCAGCTTCGAGCGTCACCCAATTTGAAATGGTTCTACGTTCTAATATCAACAATCTCCCCTGAGTCAGTTGGCTAAAATAAACACAGTGCCAACGTACTATGGATGAAATGGCCATGAAGTGGTCCTTTACCTAAGTGTTCCACCCGGTGGAGAATAGCCGAAACATCGTGTGTTTGGAAATTCTTGCCGAAGCATTATAGCCAAGATGGCCGCAGCTCCCGCTCCCAAGGAATGTCCCACACAAACGATGCCAAAGTCTTGCGTTCCATGGTCCTTGTTCCAACCGAAAGCCTTTGTGAGAAGATGGTCGTCCTTTAGCTTTCGGTAGACATAGGCTGCCACATCAACCATTCCCTAGTGGAGAGGAAAAGAAGTTTGCCATTATTCTATGAACGAAAGTAATGATCCTAGTAGTCGAGCCCGCAAGTCTGTGGAAAAAGGAACTACTCGTATTTGGCTTCATGCCGATGGAAATAGAGAGGAAGGAAGACGAGCTTGAAAGTGATTCGATTACCAAGCAAATCCTAATTGACGGAGAACTAATTCCACCAAAGTTCCAAGAACAGAAGCTGAAAAAGCCAATTCTGCCTGAACGAAGCGGCATCTTTTGGTTGGCCACGCTTCACATAATGACTATCTCATTCTTTGAGCACATTGGAGACGGGGGGAAGAGAGCTCTCCATGAATTCGAAGGCCCTCTATTGCCTCGATTACCCACTGAGTGGTAATCGAAAATATGCAAATCCAACAAATAAGTTTCCTCGCCTCCAATGTGAAGGAAGAGAAATGAGCTTGGATTCATTTCGTGACAGACAGACATTTTTGGGACACCCATCCTTTTTCCACATGGATGCTTTTTTTGTTGTTGACTCTTTGTTTGCGAATGAAACTGGAAATTTGTTTTATTTGCAATGCCTCGTTACAAAACTCACTTTATGGCCGATCCAATCCTCGTTGACTGGGCGAATCGGAAGAGGTTCTCCCTCTGCGTTGAGGTCAGTGATCACATCCTGGAAGAAGGAGAAGATCGGATCAAACGAGAATAATGCCCAAATTTCCGAATTCTAAATTTATGTCGGAAAGGTTGGCTTGGTCTGATGGGTTGCCTGGTTAAGGATGAGGGCTGAAATGAAGTTCAAAGCACTTGGACAAACCCCAACGGCCTCAATGCAAAATGCAAATTTGGCCTCGACTTCGAGAGACCTTCCCATTTTTGCAAAAGATGTTCATCAACGGGGAGGATGCTCGAAATTCCTTCGTCTTGTTAAGCCTTGTGAATAAAAATTTGACATGCCTACCAAGAGCCTATCTTGCATTTTGGTATTATTGACTCATGAAATTTGAATTATGCCTCTTATGTTTCTACAACTCTTTTTGCAAAAAGCTCAGTACTGATGTCCTGAACTTCGCCCCCCCCCCTTTTGAATGTCCCATTCATGATTGTCATCTCAATATTAGCATATGAAGTCCTTTCCAAATTAGAGTACTTAGTTTGCCGAAGCTGCAGAGTATTTCTTTTGGGCGAATTTGCCTTTTTGAATGGTGTGTGTTGTTGTCAAAGGATTGATCCTCGTCCTACCACCAAAACCAGCCGTCAAATTGTTCTATTTTTTCGATAGGCAATATCTGCCATCAAATTGATTCTCCGTGTTTGTATGTGGCACTCAGCAAGCCTCCTTGAGAAATTTCGGAGAAAAGAATCGAACCGAGGACCTCACCCGCACTAAGGCTTGCAGTAACTATTACGTCGCGCCTCTCCCCATTTCAAATAAAGTGTGTTATTCCTTCTTTTTATAGAAACCCATCTAGAGTTGTTCCTTCGCTCAATAATCCGTGGTCTTTATGAAAAGGTTCGAACTCGAACCATTTCTAGAAAATTCGAGAATAAGAGAATAGAAAATGTTGTGAGCTGCAAAAGAGTTTTGAGTAAATTTCTCAATACCATTCATAATTTACCGACAATGAATGTCAGAACCCTCTTTTAAAGCTTTTGAACGGAGAAGATATTTCTAGGCTTACGAGCGCTTTGCATTTCTTGAAACTATAGTTTTCGTATTCAGCAGACGGGAAGCAAGGTCTTTTCAAAGAGCAATCAGAAGTGGGTCTAACCTTGAAGGAGAGCGTGCCTCGAATACAGATGACAATGACTCTTTGGTCGAGATCAACAGCGATTAGAAACGGAGTTTCTCCAACATCCACATGGTAGGTGATATACACCAGCTGGACGTTGGGAAGGTTGCACATATGAGAGTAAGAGGCCAGATTGCAACCACAGCAATTATCGTCGATGACCACGCTCAGTCCTTCAATGATAGCGTTGGCAGCTAATCCGGTCTTGAGGCCACAACAAGGAAAACATATGCATCTGAAAGTGTTGAGATAACATGAAATCAGGTTCCATTACTACATAGAATTCCAACCAGGAGGATCTTCCCTATCCTCGTTTGGCCTTGTAAGTGTATAAGAGAATGGGGAACGGGATGGGAAGTTTTATGAGCACCGATTTGGCAAGTGTCCTTCTTGTCTGGGCTTTAATTATGAGTTCGCCAGATGGGCTTTGCCAACATCTTAAGCCTTGCCAAGGTCACTTATGTAAGAACTGACATCTCGTTAAGGGAGGACCGGGATTTGATTTAGATTTTATGTCCCCACCGTAAGAAGTGATTTGAAGAGAACCACTGGCGGAGACACTGTCCGTCCCCAGAAAGATACATTGGAAATGGATGAAAGGTTTTGAAGATGAGAGAGAGAAGAGCAAAGAACGGCTAGAGTACATGATACCGCACTACAGTACATAGAGCATCAGTCTTTAGTAGATAGATATAGAGATTCGTCCTCGGGACTGAGAATGAGGCAAAACACTCGAGAAATTGCCTCGGGCCCAAGATAAATAGAGGCGGGCTGTCTTTTCATGAGCACCTAATGATCTATTTATGCTTTGATCGTGCGAGCGAATAAAAATACATACATACATGCATACATACATACAAAGGATCTGGATATAACAGCTTCTCGAGCCTGTTCCCACTCGTTTGAAGGTGTCTCTGTTTGTTCGATCTACTATGTTTTCATGGCAAATTACACAGGCGTGTCAAGTGTTGGGCCAAGCCGTTAAAGTATACTTTAGAAGTTTAGTGTTTACTGTTTCGGCCTCAGGCTTGGATCTGTTTACTCACCGTAACGAAGCACAGAGTTTACAGAATGCCGCAGCAGATTGGGCTGAATTCTTTCGAAAGTACATGGGCCAGCCGTAGACGCCCAAAGCGAAATGCATGTAATGGTAAACCTCTCGAAGAAGGCTCATTTCCGTTGGGTCATTCAGTGAGAGGAATTTCGTCTCTGGTGTGATTTTCACGCCAGAAAGGAATTGGTACACCGGGTTGTTAGGCTGGAAGAAAATAGAGACCAGGTCAGGGGAAAATAATCTCTCCCTCAGCGGCAAGAAGGAAAGCCACTAGTATGTAAACTAAGCCATGTCAATCAATGGCTGCGGATTCTTCGTGCCGTTACAGAAGCATACATACAAAAACCTGCACAAAATATTTGGGTTCCTTCGATGATACTCTGGACTGCCTAACTTCAAGTGTATGTGTCTACTATTCGTGGGAATTCTCCGTTAGAGTCGATACTCGCCATAAAATAGGCTTAGTTTAAGGTACAAGGTTTGCTTTTGATGTGCTCTACACGCGATCTTTAGAGGGTCGTGCCAAGAAATATTATTCTACCAAGAAGATATACCAGGTCCATTTTTGCCAATGCCTCAATCTGAAATTCGAGCATAAAAGGTAATGAAATGGTGTCTGTGTGCCAAGTATTCCCTGGTGGATTCCCTGCTCATATTTGAAATTCCCCAGGGATTCCTCCTGGCTCTGAGTGGTACCTGAGAGCAATCGACGACGATAGCTAACACACCTCGCATGAAATGGAGACCTTCCTAGAATACTTGCTTGTCTTTTCCTACCCAAAATGTTTGAGCGGGTTCTTCAATGCTTTTTGCTTCAAGCCCAAAGTCACAGTAGCTGGTTTTGTAAGGTGAGATCAGACACATCTTTTGAGTCATGTGTTTGCTTAAGGCCGACTTTGTTGGCTTATGGCAAGGCTTTGGTTTCACCCACCTCTGGTGGGGGCCAGGGATTTTTGTGCAAATAAAGGACTGACTCGAGATACAAGAAATTCCCTAAAGAGAAGCTGAGAGTGATTAGCACTCACTCATAACTTCAAACAAAGACTTAGTCCATAACATCTAGAAAGATGTCCAATTTCTAGAACTTCAAATTTGGCCCACTTTCAATTCAGTGTAAAATACGAGCCAGTGATGTTTAACACTGCAGAGTCTTTAAATAACACAACTTAAATGCATGGTGAATTGCCACTCATTCTGAAAATACTTTCCACATTGATCGAAGAATCGAATGAGAATTTTTTTCCTCATCAAGTTTTCGTATCATTTCTTTCCCTTCGTTTTTACTTCAACCGACTTAAGAGCTACACAAATCAGATCAAGGCGAATATCATTTCTCTGCTTCAACTTTGCTATTATAAAAGGTTTATTTACTGATTGCCATTTGATGCCGTTTTGTCGTGATGAACGATATCTCTACTTTTTTGAGAGGGCTTGCTCCGTTGATTTCTGAGTGGTGTCTCGCCATTTTGAAAGTACTTCCAACAGAGTTTGAAAACGGCCTGGAAAAGGCAACGCCTCATGTTGCTTGCTTCATCATGAATGCTTGCACGAGTAGCAGGTGCTCAATGGAGAATTGGGGACGAGATTTACAAACTTGCCACGAATGCAGAATCGACCAATACGAATGTGCAATGCTCTTTCTGATGAAGATATATTGCCACCTATAAACAGAGACAAGAAGTACAGCTCTGAACTTTTCTAGCTCTTGGCGTTCAACCAACTAAAGTTAGACACCTAAATTGCTTGAATTCGTTTGGAATTGTTTGATTTCAAACATGTTTTATCGGTTCTTCTTTGGTCAAACAAACTCACTTCTTAATCATGGAATTCAAAACTTTTACAAGGCTCCTCAATATTAGATGAGTTTTTAACTGAATTTGGCACCCCTGTGCTCAAAGAACCATTTCCCACCATCCATAGTCCTCGAAAACCGGTTAAAGAGCACCTTTTTAATGGGCTCAACTTGGTTTTCTTACAAGTAATAACCAATAACAAGTAATTGGCTGATCGAACAAGTATCTGTTAAGCAATTAAGCAAACATGTTCCCATCAAAATCAGTTGTTTAAACCTACGCTTCGGGCATAAATTGGTATTCAGTTACTGCCAAGTAAAAGCTGGATCGGATACCTTCGTTTAAGGATAGATTATCAGATAGGTTATCACAGAACGCCACTCTGTACAACAAAACCGACATTGATTATGTCATGGACGATTGAAATTTTGAAAAAAAACAGCCACTGAAAACATCTGTTGTGCATTGAAGGCAATTACATATCACATCATGTCTTTTCAGAATTTTGTGCCCTTTGGAAATCAGACAGGTTTTCACCACGGGCGCTTTTTCATGCAAATGTACGATTTATCGCTTTCCTTTACATTATTGGGTTACTTGCATTCTTTTAACTTTTTCATAATATATGCACCTTTTCCTCGATTCACTTAAAAATATATGATTGCAACCAGTTACTTTGCCGACAGGATTTCATGCCTATATTTACGCCTTTTATTATGAAAAGGTACCAAAGCAAGTACCAATTCCTAAAAAAAATATCCCTAACCACTGAAAGAGGTTTTAACAAATAGGAGGGCTCTTTTTAGCACTTCAACAATCCGCAAAATCAACGCATCTAAATTATGTGACAACAGAGTCTAAGACTTCAAGTCTTTTTTTAATTCGGCCTTTATTTTTTACACCTTTGGTCAAAACCGCCACAAAATGTGTATCCCGCATTTTTGGGTTATTTATTTGTTTAAAATGTGCATCCTACGCTATCTTGATCTAAAAATGGAACAGGATTTTCGTACATTAATTGACGTCGAGGCTTGTCAGAGTTCCGAGAGAGATAAGTGTCACTTCTTTATTCTATTGCAAATGTGGAGGGAGCTCAACTAAAAAAAGAGTAGCTTTTTTGTTTGGAGTCGGCTGTTTCCTCCTATCTTCTTTGAAAATCATACATAAAATGAGAGAACCAATCTGTATGATACATAAGCATAAAAATCCACCTTAACATTTAGCTCAGCCCTTGCAATCAATCCACTTCAAGAATTAGGACTGATATAAGTCAACCTTGTTTATCCCTGCTTTGTCAACCTTGAAGAATGGTGACAGGTACTTCGACGTAAGAGCAAGAGAAGAAGGAAGGGGATTGAAAAGATAGGATGCCAATGTCAGCTTACTGACTGACTGACTGACTGACTGACTGACTGACTGACAAACTTACTTACGCTCAGCAGAAAAAGTTCGAGTCTGGAAAGGATTTCCTCAGTGCTGTCACGACCTTGACAACATGTTCTAATCTAAGATATAGCATTCCTTACCTGATGAACTACGCGAAGCCTCAGTAATTGTTGGCGTTTCCTCAGAAGAACCAAGCCCACAAGAACATCACTAGGAACCACATCCAAATCGCGGAAAAATTCGGATAGAACGCGAGCGATGTCGCTGAATGAATTCTAAAGCCCAAGGAAAGTGAGAAAATCATGGATAAATGAGCGGGATATTGATTCAGAAACCACTTTCGCAATATTTTGGCTATTCTCGTGCATTGGATAAGTGAAATGAATCGGTACAGAATCAGATAATTATGGCTATATTGAGCATGTTGGAACTCACTGTCAGGATGGGTTTTCCTGGTACTGTACATGTTGCAGATTTTTCGATAAGCGCAATTGAATAAAAAATGAATCTCTTCATCAACCTTTTTGTGAGGGGGGGGGGCTAAAATTGAATGGATCAGATTACAGAACTTGGTGTGCATAAAACTAATGGTTTTTCTGATTGAAATGACAGGGCCCAAGGGCGTTTGGTAAGTGGTCCATTTCCTTCCTGTCAGTCGGCATTAGGATGCGAGTGGATTTGGACAAAACATTATTGACATGTGGATCAAAATATCTGGACCACTTTTGGTGCCTTGGAAACACGAGGATCATGTAGGAAGGAAATCGCATCATCTCCTTAGAAGCAACTCAATTTCAGGGCCCTTTCATCATTACATACACCAGAGAGTTGTTGAATTTTCAAACGATGTAAGTGCAAATTTCGTTTTGAACCTTGGATTCAGAAACACTAAAGCATCTCTGCACCTTCTAGAACCTCCATCATGATTCTCTTTGGACCTAGCCTGGTGACAGTCAATAGAACGACTCTTCAATCACATGGGACACCAGTTTCCAGCGTGGACTGTACTCATCCCACTTTAAGTCGGTTCTTCCATGAAGCGAGAAGACGAGTTTATGGGAACGAAAATTTAGAGTAGACCGAGGGGACCCCTGTTCCACAATTTTGGTAACGCTTGAAGCGACAACACCAACCGACAGGGGTTGAAAAAAAACTTATTAGATGAAAGTTTTCAAACCACCTCAAAAAGCTGGAAGCGGCTTTCACAATATGGCACATCCATGGGAACAAGAGGGACGCTCGAACGAATAAGTTTACGTTGTCAATTTGTACATCTCCACCGTTTTTCCCTTTCCAAGATCCAATCTTTTTCAAACGAGTGACCTGAGTGGAGGCTTAAGAGAGAAGTGCCACTTCACCCAAAAATTATTGCTAACCTTTTGTTTGTTCGGATTGGATGATTTGGCACAACAAAGTAACATCTGACAACGATGGTCCCAGCTGTTCTGGTAAGCACGGCGAACTTTTCTGGAAGGAGATGGAATGCATCGATTATTTGGGAAATGTGATTGGAACGTGGCCAAACCCATGATTAGAACCAAGATTCTCGGCATTTCAAAAACCCATATATCCTCAGTAAATCAAACGCAAACGTGATCACAAGCAAGGGAATGGTATAGCTCGATAGTAAGTGCACGGAAGGATAAAGGCTTTTTCAAATCCGGCCATTTTCCTCAAAAAAATGGCTTTCAAACACATGAGCTAGTACTTTCGGCCTTCTTGGTGCACTGAACTTAACATAACATTAGAATCCGCCCCTATCCCCAGAAAAAAAAACCGCCGAAACAGCCATTATCATGAACATGATTTGTGTGGCTTTTTTGAAAACCATACACCGTGCACACCAAAAGCTCTGGCAAATGCTTTGCCTTTAGCATCAAGGCAAAAAAGTCTCTGAATTGGCAGATACCCGTAGTGTAAGCTGTGCAAGTCGCTTCCGAGGTTTAAGTAAATTGCATGAAGACCCTTTTGGCGAAGACCTTCTAAGGCGAGATAGTGGAAAGTTTTGGATCGCAAAAAATGTGCTGAACTATTGTTCGACTTCATCGAAAATAAAAACTTTAGAAAAAGAACAACTGAGCACCCACATCATTTGGTGTATTTTTGACCAACCAGCCACATTTAAGGCCACCACAAATGAAGTATATTGAGACTTGACTTGAGTCCATGGATTTATCCCACTTGGAAATGTTCATCAATCATGACAACAGACCCTCAAATGTATCCACGAAGCAAAAGCGGCGGACAGTACCCGATTAAGCGAGGTCGATCATCGCCTCTGCTTCGCACCCGATGTTTTTCGTGCGCCCTAAAGTGAGATGGACCAAAAAATGGCCTTGTCATGTCTTTACTAGCTCGAATCTTATTGGAAAGTTCTCTCGAGTTCACCAACGAAAGGACAACCCTTCTTCGATGAACGTCGAAGCAGGAGCAAAACCCATTTTCATCATTTTTCATACCTGTGCCTCCAGCTTCGGTTGACTCTCCCACCAGATCGTTTGTATTGGAATTTGGACCGACTTCTCGAATTTTGATCCCTTTGATTGGCTTGGTACTTTTTGAGCTTGACCCATGACCTTCCTGCCACGTCGAAAGAGCACCAAAGAGTCATCACAGCGGTGAAAAAGATGACCAGATTACAGATCACCAAGGCTAAGATGAGAGAAAGCCATTTCAGAACATTATGTTTAGCATGGATTGGGTTTGGAGCATGTGTACATGAGTAATAAAGATTCAATTGATAATCGCCACAATTATTGGAAATAGAAGTTCCAATTTCAATGACTCATTGATGTTTGAAAGTGCCTGGTTTTAAGTATCTTTCAAATATTTTACCTTTTTTTTTTGTAAATCAAAAATATTTCTGTAGTATTTAAATACTTCAGAGAGGAGGGTGATCGGAAATTGTTTTCTGGAATTTGTTCACTTCTTATGGTTATGATCGTCTATAATAACTCGTTAATAAAAATGCTCATAGTTTTTGAGCGTATTTAACTGCGATGCTTACCCAATATCACATTTTGAAGAGAAAAGACAAGACTGCATTGGTCGTAGCATTTCTTTAACCAGGAAAAACAGAGAACAGATAGGCCGATCTCAAGCACCCACAGAACTAAAAAGTGGAACACATTGCATGTAAGACCCATCACTGGAAACACAATATGGCCCAAAGGCTGCCGCCTCACCGAGTTTGAGGTACAAGAGGAATTCTATAGAACGTCGTGGTTGATCTTCAAATATGGTTCCACGTAGAGACACCAGGGCAATGGCCAATTCCACGAGAAGTGCCACTCCCCAAAGTAGGAGGAAGCAGACAACATAGCGCACAAAGGCCATATGGCACCACGAAGAAGCCAGAAAGGTCATTGTGGTGGGAGCTGAATCGGTCTCCGAAACGCTGGAGTTTGAATCTGGGAGGCTCGACAAAAAAATCTCAGCCGGATCAAAGAGCATCGAGATATTAGAAGGAAAATTGACGGCCAAGGTTACGTTCGAGGTCGAGGCTGCCTCATAGAGAGCCAAAGAGAGGGAAAACAGCCTAAATGGAGATGAAAAAGCGAACTAACGTCAAAAAGTAGCAACCAAGTCTCGTAAAGCAGACATGAGACACCCGATAAATCTTAACCGATCTAAGTACATCCTTGACACTCAAGTCGTAGTAATAATAACAACATTCATTTGAGGGACTGGTTGGATGCATGGCCACCATTCATTATGTAGATGCTATCAAGGCCAAATAATAAGGAAATCGAAGGAGGAGGGAGTGAAGAATGCACTCGAGTTACTTCTTAGCGTAAGAGCCATGCTCCACCACGTTCGTACAGTACAACGAGGAGGATCTATGATGCCCAGTATTTCATCTACTTATGATTATGAGGCATTAATGTGTTGAATAGAAGGGGTACTTCTGAATACAGCCAAGCAATTTGGTGGCAAGCCATGGAGAAAACCTGACCGAGCAATAATAGCGTTACGTTATTGTTAGAGAGTTGCTTGCTTTAAGTTCGGTTCGTCAAGCTTTCAAGGGACTGACGTGGAGTTGGGGAATTTTCAATTTACTTACCAAGCTAAATGAAAGCCGATTAGAAATGAAGCGGGGACGATCATGTCATCTGAACCCACAGCCCATCGTCGTCTGAATGCTATGACTCCTGGCATTGCTGATGATTTTGTGATGGAGATGGCGACGATCAATTGGAATCACGACTGCAGAAGACGTTGGTAAAGGTTTGATTTTATTCTTTAATTCTTGAGTTGGTCCTTAAAAATGATTCCATGAGGCATTCACTGAGTTTTTACACCCTGCTGTACCGTACATCCGTAATTCTTGAGTTGGTCCTTAAAAATGATTCCATGAGGCATTCACTGAGTTTTTACACCCAAGAGAAACTGGAAAGCCACTGGGACCTACTCTGAATATCATTGTGTCAATGAAGCCATATACAAATTTCATGGAACGTGGCTTGTTCGAAGTTTCACGAGCACTTTGTCAGCTCAGGCCCTGTGCGGTCCACAGGAGCCTTCATCGCGAATTGGCTTGGGATGACCCCTGAAGAGCACCGTGTGCCCTAAACTACTTTTCACAATGAGATCATCCCAATGATGAGAGACCTCAGTCTGTCTGTGAAAGGTGATCCATCACTCAGTCACTATTACACTTTAGCTTGTAGTCTTCTAAGACGGCTACAAGATGACGATGCACTGTAATCCAAAGGACAACTCAGCTCGTACTGATGAAATAAGGCCGAAAGTTGAGTGACTACACACTGACTGACACTCCGGCAGCGACCGCGTCTCAAAGTCTTCTTCTCCACTCCTTCCTCCCTCCATTCTCTCTCTTTCCCTACTTCTCTCTTTCCATGTTCCCCTTCCTCCCTTCTTCACTGGGGAGATTGCCGGTACCAAGTTCGCAGTTGTTCCATGAGATGGCCCAAAAGATGAGAAGCTTTGTGGAATCGCAGCGGGTTTGAATCCAATGTGCTTGCTTGAAGCTTGGACAAAAGCGCGCTTTTCCATCTTCAACTAGCAATGAGAGAGCGAGAGGGAGACAGAGATGTTCCGTTTGTGATGGTAATACGAGCGCCAAGGAAAGGCTGTCTTTACTGGAAAGCTACAACATGGACAGTGTGCACTGAGCAAGCTCGCGATCTCGTATAAGATGTTTATGTTTAGACGTGCCTCTGTGTACACATTGCTTTCAAAAGCTATTCCAGTACATTTGTATTCGATCGCATTTTATTCTTATTTGTTATTTTTGCTTGGGGGGGGGAGGGCTGTTCAGCTATTGGGGTCATAAATCTTAAAGCAAAAGGTTTGCATTTGAAAAGAGTTGTCCCTGTTCCAAGCCCCCAAATAATTGATCATCTCTAGTCGTTGTCTGCTTCCAGCGAGTACGAGCCCGTCATTGATATTCGTGACGTCATGAAAATTTGTGACGTCATGGCTACTCCAGTACAGAATTAGGATGCCCACTAGGACGCCCCTTTTCTTGGAGAAGCCCCCTCCTTACCTCCCACAGTCTTTTCGATGCTTTGTAAAAATTGCAAGCAAGGAAGAAGATGGGCGTAAATCAAAGTTTTGTTAGAATGATGTCCTACTACGCTGAGATGAGTGGCGTGGATTAGATTAGACTAGATCTATTCTAACGGACACGACTGATCTTCTTTTAGAAAATATTGCTTCAAGAGAATGGGATCTTTCGAACGATAGAAAAAATTGTGGTTTGAACAAAAGCTCTATTTGATATTTTACTCTAATGAAGCTATTGTTGAAATTTGATCATATTTCAGACTCCTTCTTGACGAGTATTGTGATAACGAATTTTAGAAATGTCCATTCAAACGCATTGAGAGAATGATTCTTTTTCATCGAGTAGGATTTGGAAAAGTCCTTGGACACCGTTGAGTAAATGAAAAATCAATCCATTGTCATGTCATTGCGTTGAAAATATCACACCAAATAACCAGAAAAAGTCAATAGAGTTAATCATGTGTTGCACAGGGTGTTTATCCTTCAGTTTGGAACTTTCTATCAAAATGCCCACTTGTGATTTTCAGCTGCTTTTAACACCAGATTAAATTTGTCACTGACACTTGTTTCCAAAGTAAGTTAGCAATACAGTAAACCAAGGGCTGAGCCGAAATCATAAAAAAACCGCACCGAGTAAGCCTGAGAATCGGCAGGAAAAGTTATACTGTCAACAAAAAGCTTGAATGGCGTTCGTTAACACCTCCTGTAAATGAAAAAAAACTTAGTACAATACCAAGTTGGATCACTCATTCCAGTGCTGTGCCTTTTTATTTTTATTTCGCTTCGTGCAGTCTTTAGTGTCTTTATGAATACGCTGTTCCTGACTAGGTTAGGGAAGGCTGTTTTTAGTGTTTCATCCATCGCAATATTTGTATTGACGTACAGTAAGTTTGGGACGAACTTGTCGAGGGCTCCAAAATTGAGGCCTATTTTACGCAACACTTTGTTCCTATCTTATAGGCTTTTGTCTCACTCGTTTACCTCATGTCATACCTGTAAGAAACCCCCAATGCAATGACAATATCGTCCGAGGGGTGAATTTGGGAGGGTGGTTATTATTGGAGCCCTGGATAACCCCGCACATATTTGAGGAAGCAAATGCGAAAGCCAACCAAACTGTGGTGGACGAGTGGACCTTGCACAGTTTTCTACCACCTGATTATGTCCATGAAATACTAGAAAGGTCAAGCAGGGTCAAATTCTACCGGCTGCATATCAAACACTCGAAAGGTTCCCGTGCGAACTAGGATATTTTCATTTCAGACATTGGAGCACTTTTATCCAGAGAACCGATCTCGAGCTGCTCTATTCAGTAGGAATCTCACATCTACGAATTCCTGTGGGCTACTGGATGTTTGATGTGGTCCCGGGTGAACCTTTTCCATTGACAAACGGAGAAGTTGTTCTGAAATCCAAGTAAGTGCACATTTCAGGATTTAGTTGATGTTTGTGTCTCGCTCCATTGATTATGGATTGTATTGTGTGATGCACAATACACTTGTGATTCAAAAAAGCTTCCAATTTGTCTGACGAATTTGAGGAGGCTTTAGGATCAATCATATTTTGGCAAAACCAATCAGCCCAAAAAGAGCGAGACTGAAAACAGTTTGGCTTCAATTTTCAGGTTCTTTTTGAGACGGCTTGTCGAGTGGTGTAAGGAAATTGGCTTGAAGATCGTGTTAGATTTGCATGGAGCACCTGGCTCTCAGAATGGATTTGACAATTCTGGGAAAATGGGAGACATTGGGTGGATCACCCCAGAATTGAACTTGACGAACGTCAATCGAACCTTAAGGGTCCACGAGCTCATGATCGACATGGTCTTTGGTTGGATCCGAGACGACATCTTGAGCGATGGAACGCTCTACGGGATTGCCATCTTGAATGAGCCCTTGGCTGGATGGGTGGGTTATGAATACGTCTGGAAGGTTCTAGTGGATTACTTTCATCCCCAAGCCTATGAGATTATTCGACAACGATTGGGCAACGATGTAAAAGTGATTATTCAACAAGGCTTTCGGAACCCTAGCGATTTTGTCAACCTCATGTCGGAAAAGAAAGGTTATCAAGGTGTTGTGCTGGATTTGCATAATTACCACTTCTGGAATAAGAAACTCAACAATGAAGCTCTCCAAGTGCCGAAGGTCTTCGAGACCAATATTGAAGAAGCCTGCGAGTTCGCTTCGTACGTTAAGATTCAAACCTTGCCAACCATTGTTGGCGAATGGAGCCTGGCCAGTACGGACTGCCAAAAATATCTTTACGGATACTCGAAACCCTACAACCCGAAATTGGCTTCGAATGAGACGTGTAAAATGTATGATGGAAATCTGAGAAACTACTCCGATTCCCATCGTCAGTTCCTACAAGATTTTCTTATTGCACAAATGGAAGTTCAAGAAGCTGCCTCCGGGTATTTCTTTTGGACTGTTAAAACAGAAGACCATTACGCCCCCGAATGGGACTTCCTAGCATTGATCAAAAATGGCATTGTTCCCCACACGTTGTGCACGAAAAAGTCTATTTGTAGCTCAAGGACACCTCAAAAGCAATGATGTCCCTCGGCATTGAAGATCATTTTCCTTGCCTGCCGTATTTCGTTATCCGAGCAAAGGATGCGAGTCAAGAATTTGAGGAAAAGGCGGCGAACACTCATTCAGAAAGAAGTCATTTCTTCTCGAAGATAACAACGTATTAGCAATGCCTTTTGATTCATTTTATGTGCACTAAAATGCAAGAATAATTCCATATGTATTGTGGCATTTCATCCTGTGATTGATATTTTGGGGATTCGAATGTTATATCTCTTCTAAATCGGACCTACAACTTCCAATGTAGTTTAGGTTTCGACTCTATCCTTCATCTTCAGTGTTGCACATGGAAGTATTAGAAATTGCAGAGTCTTTTTAATTTTCGCTTGCCCAGGTAAAACCTAACTTGGAAAATCTCCTTAGGAGGCTTGCAACTGTGACAAAGCGGTCTGAAGCTCGGCCTCTTCCTCTTCAGAATCATGGGAAGCCTCGGAATCCGATCCGGGAGCGGATGAGTTCGGAGAATTGGCACGGGACGGAGCCAAGGAGGGTGGCTCAGAGATGGGTCGAGGATAGTTCAACCGAGAGGGAAGTCGAGGAGCCTCTTCGTTCTCACTCACATCAGGGAACACATTTTGCAGAGCACGCATGCGGGCACGTCGGTAGTAGATACCCAAGGACTTCCAATCTAGCATATCGGAGAGTCGCTCAGTTCGATTCCTCATGATGATGCGTTGACGCCTATTCAAGCCCACGAAATCCATCATGCATCTATGACGAAGTGAAATTCATTAAAACTCGGAAACGGCAACATAGACCTGAGAATTGTTCTTACTTTGCCAATTGGGACACGGATTCCTCCACCCCAATGTGCATGCGGTCCACAATGTAAATTCCATATGATTGAGGATCGACAATTTGCTCTTGCATGAAGCAACCAAAACCTGAGAGATTGGTTGTAATCGATGGAATACCCATAATCGTGCACTCAGCGGGTGTGTAGCCCCAAGGTTCGTAGTAGCTGGGGAAGACTCCCATATGACAACCTGGGAGTATACAAGAATTGGTTAAGCTATTGCTCCGGCACCAATATTCAAACACATGTTTACCCACCTCGAACAAATTCCTGATAATCTAGGTTGAACAAAGGATTGGTTGAGGTGAGGAACTCGGGATGAAATACCACTTTCACCCGATCCGTTCTGTTATTGAAGAGCTGGCAGCGGCGGAATGCATTCATGACGGGATCCATGGCATCATCGACGATATTGTGTGTGGTGATGGGTGGCAGATTAGTGTGAGCTTGAGCAAAGATACAGCGCTTGAGCTTCACGATATCATTCTTGGACAAAAGGTCATTCCCATCGGGCACCATTCCTCTAAGACATGTCTCATAAAGTCGATTGCCCACAACTTTCTGGATTTCATCAATGGTATCCTTGAGACCCTTGGTGACAGCGTGTCCTCTTAGAGATTCGACATTGAAGCTATTCGTCTTGGTTGGGAAGATGAGGAAAGCTACCACAGTCTTGTCGGACTTGGCCTCTTTAAGCAGATGATTTAGACGAGCCAAGGACTCGATAAAAATGTCAGCGCCTTTGTTTCCGAATTCGTAACGCCCAGCAATGAAAAAATATAGCGTTTTGTCCAGGTCGAAATCAAAATGGCCGTAAAAGTGTCCTCGAACGAATTGATTGATTTTCTCCTTGGACTCGGCATGAAGGTTTTGAAACTCGTGGAGATCACGTTGCACGTTCAACCCATTGGGGGTGATCATGTCCGGCTTTCTTTTAATGAGATGTTCCGCCTCTTTCCCGGTAATATCAGACACGGTAGTGAAACAATGACACAAATGAGCAGCGGCACGTTCAATGCAATATCTAAAAGTGATCAAAATGTTTGATTCGAGCACCTCACTTTCTTTCATACTAAATACCAATATCCTACCTATGATAAAATCCTCGTTTTCCCGCTTCCTCGTCACAATTGAATTGATCCAGCTTGTTGTAGAAATCAAGTGCTCCGGCGCACAAAAATCGACCCAATAACGTGGCGTGAGTCGTGAACACAGTGGCAATGTCGATCTTCCAAATCCGGGACATGATTAAGCCAACCCCTGCCATCCATTCGTGGAAGTGCCCCACGATCCTAGGCGGGCTGTCAGAGTAATTTTCGGCTAGGAATCGGAAATCCCCTAAGAATTCGGCCACCATTAAGCTAAGGGGAAAAAATCAGCATTTTCTATTTCCTCTACGAACTCAAGTAATTGCCGTTTCGTCAAGCATTTGAAGCATATTAAAGCTAATACTTCCCCTCAAAATGTCATCCATCATACGAGTAAATGTACGGCCATGAGGAAACGTACATGACCCTGTGTGCATCAGTTGCACATGATGTGCCGGTTGTCTGAATGTGCTTAAAAGAGCTAAGTAAGACTGGAATTCAATTTCCTCGTTTGTACCTGGGCCAAGCTGGAAAACTCGTCACGAGAATCCCTGAACTCGTCTACGACTGGCCCGAAGTAATGTTACATAATAAAATCGAGGATGGATGAACTTTGCAAATAAGCAAGGAAACGTTTTAGATCCAAAAACGATGTGACATGGACCCAGAATGAGGCTAAAATTAATTCTTAATAATGAGCCTTGCGATACATACCCGAAAATACAAACGTCGTTGGCCTCGACGTCTTCATGAGGAATACCGATGCCGGCTTTTTCATAAAGCTCGTGCTTGAACTCATTCATCTTGGCTCCGGCGGATCCCACATCGAATAGAATGATTTGTGGATTACCCTCCACGAGCCATCGTCCGCAATGGATGCGGTAGCCCTTTTGTCGAGCCCTTTCCACGGCTTGACCCAAGGGATGATGGTAAGGGAAATCCTCCTCCTCCACTTCTTGCTTGGCCTTAAACTCGAAGTAAGGTCCCAACAGCACATACTGATCTCCGAGCTCATTAACAGACACGCCGGTTTTAGATCGAATGACCGTGTAGATCCCGCCCACTTTATTCGCCACCTCCCACGCACATTCAAACACCCATCGGTTTTGCATGGCAAAATGCTCGCCATGGTCCCAAAACTTGGCTAAATCACCTTGACTGTCGGAGCGATAGAACCGCTTGGACGACTGCCGTGTCATGGAAGATGACCTCTTACGTTCCATGGCGGTAGGAGAGGGATTCGAACCCGAGACTCACGCTAAAGAATAGATTAACGACAATCACACCTACGAGTTGACTCGACAGTAATGGAGAGAATGAACTTGTGATAGAACGGGTAGACAGTTTCCGTGTGACTCTGTTTTGGTCAGGATCCAAGAACTCGAGTACTAGCGTCCCACATGAAGCTGCACTAGACTGTATTGATCATGGAGGAAGATGATGTACTATGCGCTTGGGAAGTCAGCAAAGTCAGGCGACGTGTATACTCGGTGGTACGTACTGTCGACGTCCGTCGTTAGCTATGTACAGACAGGCACAAGGCTCAACTTGTTCCAAGCCAGGAAAGGATGGCAAGAGGGAAGCCAGGAAAAGGAAAGCCATAGGCAAACGCACCCACATGAAAGGGAACGCCACCGGCGGGTCTTCGTTACTTACAAATTGCGGAACGGGTCCGTCCCAAGAGGAAATTGAACTTGGACAAGGTCGTTTCCAATGGGAAGACAAAAAGGACGACGAAATACACGTTCACGCACACAATCGTTGCTATTCCGTATGACCAATGATATTCAACCTTAAAGGACGACACGTTCGATCCAGCGTGGAATTGGAGAGCAAATCAGGTCAACAACAAGCCGCCATTTAGAGGCTCCATGCGTCATTCGAAGAAAAACTAACTCAATCTTTGCCCACCATGAATGATGGCGAAGTGATGGTAGTAGTAGTAGTAGTAGTAGTGGTTGAAGTTGTAGTAGTTGTTGAAGCAGCTATGTGTACTACGGTCAACGGACCAAGGCTCAAGAGCACCCAACATCAGACTCTTGAGTCACTCGACACCAAAGACGAACGAAATGCCACCGACAAGTTCACAACCGGAAAAACCGGAATCCATGCAACAGGCACTTGGAGAATCGAGACCCTTCAAGTGCTCGCCTCCAGAATTCAGATCGTGTTTGGACTGTACATTTTATTCAAGAAAACTCTACCGCAATTGGCACCATGAGTACATACCATACATACTAAAACATTCGCGAAAATTGGATACTGATTACAAGTGATTGCAGTTCCTTGTTTCCTGTAGAGTTGCTTTACCTGTTAGGCGTAACGTCTTTTGGTCAATGTTAGTGAAGCTCATTTTTTAGTTAAAAACTAGCACTGGTGGACAATTGGCTAGGTTTCGTGCAAGGAAGCTATCACTGTACGTGGTTCTTTGATCAAGGAGGTTTTGTACTTAAAAATGCGATCTTCGTTAGAATGATATTACTTTTGACGTTTTCTTATTTATGGCCTCTCGTTTGGCATCTCTTTGAGCATCTATCAATGTGTCGTAATGAGGGGCCACAAAACTGTTAAAATAATATGTTTTTGGGTCACGAAAACGTGAAAATATGCCGTCGTAATAGGTGCAAATTCAAATATTTTTTGTAGTTTAACGCAACGAAAATTGCTTGATTATAGTCATTACGTACTTACGAGCTTGATTTATTGTTCTTTGGGATCACAAATATCATCGTAGCTTTTAATTAACGAAAACTTAAATTTCAAACCAGACTCATAACTACAATTTCAATATTCGGGTCAAATTTTGAAGCATCTTGAAATTAAAAACGAGGAAAAAATTAAATAATTGGTTCGCAAATTCAAAAGCATCATTGTGTGGGAATTCACATCACTCTTACACAGGCAACTAACTCTAAAGCTCGTGAAAAAAACTTGCGATTGGCCTTTTGCTATGTATTTTACCAACAAACACAATCATTCTGCGGGAGAGATGGTCTAAATGAAGGAATAAGCAAGAAATCATAGAATTGCAAAAGTTAGATTGCCAAGATATAATTCACATTTTCATATATTTACTCATTTATTTTGAATCGTTTGGAGTTTTTTGTAGGTCAAGGTTTCTTTTCTGGATCCAAATATCTCCAGACCTGCAACTGTTGAGGAAAACCTTAAATGAAGGAACCACAACTATCATGCAGTCCACTTGGGAAACCTCTAGAATGTACGCCACTATTACTGAGACAGAAATATTTTTTTTGCTACTATTGATCTTTAAAGGCCGTCGTCTTGAAGCAAGGCCACCTGGGAACTTCTCAAAGGTTTTAACGATGTTCCCTTATATTTCTACATTACTTGGAAGCAAAATTTAGACATCACATTTTACACTTTCTTTCACGACAGGATAGAGTTTGGGGGAGCTTAGAAGATCCCCCCTAACCGCCAGATGGACGCAATTTCAGAAAAAGTGCTCGCTGGCTTGAAACTTGAAATGATTGCTCAAAATTTGCTGCATTTGATTACCACGAGGAGTCAACATTATTTTGACCATTTTAACCTGGGGAATTTGCCTTATCTAAGCACAATTCTGTACTTCTATCTTGATCTTAATTCCATGAACAAATGTGGAGTGCTTAGTCTACCAGCTATGCTTATTTGCTCAGCATTCTTTTCCACTTCCTATAATCCGACTTAGGGGAGGTTTTTTTAAGGTTGTACCTCTAAGTTAATACTTGGACGTTACCTAGAATAAGCAACCACAAACCACCTTGACGAGTGTATTCTCATACAGGTTAACGTTCAAGCCCCTAGCTCCGAGGTACAAGTTTTAAAAAACAGGCTTCTGGTTATATCTATTTGGTAAGATGTTTGTCACCCCAATGGAAATGCATAATAAAAAATAATTTATTTCCAAAGTTTGAACTACTTCATGTTTTAATTAGTATAATGTTATAGGACTAACTTGCCTTATCGCCTTTCGAAATTTGGCACTTGGGAGTTCAAGGATATCTAAAAGTCATAGTAAATATAGGTTCTTTAAAGTATCTAAAGAGTTCTTAAAAGTTGCTTTACGTATAAAATACTTTTTTGGTCAAAGTATAATGATTTAGGGCACCTTGTTCTACTAATTATGCTCTTTTCTGAACAATTTACCCCATTATTTGTTGACTTTGGTTGTTTTTCACTAACATTTGAAACTGTTGCTCCAAAAATGATAATCTTTGATAGCATTCAATCCAATTTTTTAAAGTATTTTCCAAATACTTAGCATCATTTTAAACAATATGTTAGAATACTTACAGAGTATTTTCATAAAGCATTTGAACTTTTTTCTGAAGTATGCATTATTTAACTTTTCAACGTTTAAAATTCGATCTTTTCCTGGTGATGATTAGTGATTGTTGTAGGTGTGCACATACATATATAGTCTTAGGGTTTGCAACAATGACACAAATAGAAAAGTCATGAGGGCAAATCAGGATTAAAAAATCTCAAGCTTTCCTGTCAGAAATCTCTACCTTTAGTGATAGATGAAAAGGTGGAGATTGGAGAAATGTTGTGCAACATACTCTAGCCACAGGAAGATTTCCTGCTAACCAATAATTGGTCAATTGGTTGAGAAGTTTCATTTCTGGTAAGAAGCAAGTGGTTAAGGTCGAGGGATCCCTTAGTGGCATACATGACGTCAAGTCGGGTGTTCCTCAGGGCTCCATTTTGGGTTCTCTCCTTTTCATCATCTTCATTGCTCCACTTGAGACCAAAGTCAGTATTTCCTCTTATGCTAATGATACAAAATTTGTATGTTGTATCAATGGTCAGAATTCCGGTTGTCTGGTAGAGGTCCTAGACCAAATCTTCTCTTGGGTTGCTAAAAGTAATATACAATCCTTGAAAGGAATGAAATACCGCTCAATGACATTTTGGTTGACGCCATGTGTAGTCCTCCAAATAAATGGAAAGTTTGATGAGCCTTTCAAACATGTGGTTGGATTTATCGCACATTTAAGTCTAGAGAGAGTATCACTTTGTATAAGTCAATTGTCCAGTCACATCTTAAATATGCCTGGTCAATTTTTGCTCCAATGAGTTTAGCAGGTTTGGAAAAGGTCAAGCAGGCCCAAAGATGTTTTACGAGGAACATCAAAGGTATGAGAATGCTTAGGTATTGGGAATGGCTTGAAGGGTTGGGACTATACAGTATTCAGAGAAGGTACGAAAGGCATCTGATACCACACGTTTTCAATATTGTAATTCAAGTCAAGGCGAAGACGAGTGTATATCTACTGTGACTTTATTCGAGAAATTCGGCCATTTATAGTTGTTCAATGTACACCAACCAAGAGCAGAGAGCACATTAGACAGTTACAGGCGACGGAACAATCTTTCTAAAACTCTACTCAACCTTTTCATCAAGTGCAGATTCCATTTCCAACACACACCCTCACTTGATGATCCTTGCTTCGAGGGCCGCTTCCAGTTCTTTTCAACACCAGAATTCACATTTCCTTCGACACACGGTCGCCAACGATTCCGAGGATTCCATGGTGAACCATATCCTGATTCACCTCTTGGATGTTCGTAGTCTTTCCACCCATGACTAGCAAACAGTTCTCCAACTCTCTCTGTCACACCAACTTGCCCTCCTAGCTAGCTCAATTTCTAACATTCAAAAGCATCCATGCGCTTTGTCCCAACCCAAGATTTAGAGTCAATTCTGGTGACCGTAGAGGCTTAATGTGCGTTTTGAGAGCACCTTCAAGTCCTTGAAAATCCAGGCTGGTTCGAACAATGAAGTCCACTTCTCTTCTTTCTCTGGCTCCTTCATTGTTTAATTTGCTTCCCGTTAGTATTCGTAGGGAATACGTAGGCCTTGTTGATCCGGTTGCATCTTTCAAGTCAGACTTGGACAATTTTTTAGATAGCATTCCAGATCAACCTTACATTCAAGGACTAGCTCAGTCTGCCAACTCGAACTCGTTGGTAGATCAAATACTATATAAAATCTGAAAGGTTATAAATAGACGAATTATAATCTTTCACTTCAATAGTACTGGGGATTATATTCCTTGTAGTGGTTAGAAAAGCCCGTGAAAATTCCCAAGAAAAGCCCCATCAAAAGCATTATCCGTTTCCTTTGAATAGTATCCATTACGAATGCTCAGCTAGTCACTCAAATCGGAATGATTATCAATTTGTCCGACATACAATTCTGATTAGTATCAAAAGTCATTTGATGAGTGTTCATTATCGATTGTTGCGGCTAAATTCAATTCCATCAGACTCGAATAACATTTCTTGATTATAATTTTGCATATCAATGCAAAATCCCTTTCCCAGCAAGTCAAGGCTTCAGTCAGCTATAGTACAGAAGTTGACCTGAAAACGTAATTGAATAAAATAAAAATAGAATATTTGAAAAGAATTAAAGGTATGACATTTTTGTCATTTTCTGTCACCTTTTTTGCACGATTTTATGCCATATTCTGCCAGGTGGTAAAAATAGTCTTTAAAGAATGATCATCCCTGGCGCTAAGACAGGGCATCCATGGACAGGGACAGAACACATTTTTATTCCACGCAATGTAAAGCTTCAACTCTCCGAACCTCAGACTGCCATATCGACTGAGTCATTTTTAACGATACCATTGCAAAAGATTTTGCCTTTGACTGTGAGAGTTCAAGAGTAAGCTTTTATCAGCTTGATGAATCGTAAAATGCTAGTAAAATATCAATACCAGCTATGAGCAAAGAGAGCAATGGACTTCAAAGACGGGGATCCTACTGTGGATCCTACGCCAAGTTCCCGCTGCAGTTTGTTTTGGCCCAGATTCAGGGTGGCTCAATAATGCTGAGCTAGTCGTCATGCTCAAATTCATTACTCCATTCCATAGGTATTTAATAGCGATGAAAACATCAGCAAATAAAAACTTATTCAAATGAGTAAAATCCAGTTGGTGAGTAATCTTAACCAGCTACACCTCGCATCCGGAAAAGGCCATATACTGTTGTTACTCTTGGTTGGCGATTATCGTAGTCATATGCTAACTGTTTTCACCCACATTTCAGATGAAGTAAGTGACAATGCTATTATCACGGGGCCTAGTAAGCAGAAACCTGGTGGGCCTCCTCATTTCTCGCCAATATTCGAGCGTTACGTCCAAGCCTGACAGCCGTGCGTGACGTCACTTTTTGTCATCTTGCAACATACTGCATTGCTTACATCGAAGCGATAACCAAATACCGGTTCGAGTCTTTGCATGACTCACTCGCCCCTTTCATCCAACCGCCGGCCCGCGGCCCTCGCCTCTCTTCCCTTGAGCTACCTAGCACTGCACGGGCCTTTTCCTCATGAGCGAACTGGCAAGACAAAGGCTCGGTTCGGCGTGTTGCGCCCGATGCTCGCCCGCCCATCATGATGGCCCGATGCCTTGAGAGTGACTCAGCCGTTCCGAGTTGTCCCAGCACCGACCGAGCAGCCAGCCCATCACCGGCGCTAAGGCGAGGGCGGACGCGCAAAGAGAAGAACAGGAGGAGGAGGAGGACAGACGACACAGATCATACGAGACTAAGGACCAAAAGCCAGAAGCCAGAGAAGGGAGCAGAAGGAAGCAGAAGGAGGAGGTGGTGGAGAGGTGGCGAGCGTGGCGACTTGAGAAAGAAAACACCCTCCTCCTGAGGCAGTGCACCCGCTCGAGTGTCCCCGAGATTCGGCTTTGGTAGCAACAGCAACCACAACAAAACGGCTCCGGGTGGGATTCGTGGGCGTGACCCGTGGGAACCAGTGACAGTGGACCGTCCTCCTCCGGGTTGATTCAT
>NC_081442.1:5726175-5769123 GCF_007210705.1 Tigriopus californicus
CTTTGGTTGATTCATCGAGGGCGTTGGTGTGCTGGAAGAAGTTGTTGTGTTGTGCGTCCCCGCCGTGGTTGAGCTTGTCAACCGAGTGAAGTTTGAGGTAAGTCCCGCCGGTTAGTTGGCTGGCTGGCTAGCTGGTCAGCCTGAACGAGAATCACTCATGGATGAGGAGGACCATTGATTGGCCTTTGGCTGTACAAATACCGATGAATTTCTCTTTTTCCCGCTACTCCAACGCAACCAGTGGGGTTATAGTTTGAAAGGATTCTTTTTTAGGATATATCTTTTTTTTGGGTCGGGGTTTGCTCCCAACTTTCCAGTTGGTGTTGTTCTGAACTACCGGCTTGGTTTTTGCTGTCTGTCGATTTGGTGGCCAGTCTCAATCTCAAAAACATCCGTCCTTTTCAAGAGATACGTCGATGATGATGATGATGATCCGGCGGGCGGGTGCTTCAAGCAGCTCCAAAGTCTGTCGGGGCCGAGCAAGTCTCTCCCCTGGATATGGATATCCTGCTCAAATGCACCGCTCCTCCCTCTGGTACCACTGTCCTTTTTGCTTGGGCTCTCCCTTGGGTACTTCTATAGAGCTAATAGGGTTGGTGGCACATTGGTCGAACGAATGCCCTGCAATGACTGGGATCTTTCCCCTCACCCCCTCACGCCTTTCCGGCAACTCAATCTCGATCTGCTAATTCCTCATTCTAGAGTCGGCACCAAGCAAGCAGTGAATGTCAAGCCCAGCAATATATAGGTTGGTAGGGAGGTAGGAGTACCGGGTGAAGTGACTTTAAGTTTGGAACTGCTGGGCCTCGATGAAGCACCCACTCACTCGGCCCTGAGCCGGGTGATGTGTCGTGGCCACGGGGCTTTTCGGGCTGCCCAGCTGATTACCATCCTGGGATCAACTCGTAGGTGATGGCGATGGTGGCTACTCGGCTAGTGATGAACCTGTCCGTTGCTGATCCATTCGAGAAAGAAAGACCTCGTTCACAACCTGATGGGCAGAGAAAGGCTGGAAAAGATGTCGCTTCCACCGACCGGACGTCGGCCCAAAATAGGGTCGCTCAACTGCGGTCCAACCAGGAAGGCATCATCTGGGGCTGGCATGGCGTGTCTTGTGTGGTTTTTTGAACACTCGGCTGTCATTGCCACACCAAAGTGTTATGATTCGTCCTCACTGCCCTTCTCTTCGCTGAGTCTTCTTTGGCCCTTCCAATCGTTTTCTCTCCCTTCTACAGTTCTACAGCATACATAGAGTATTTCTAGTTTAAAAGCTGCATGCCACCAGTCACTCGGGCGACTCTCTTTCTCGTGGACCGATGATGGAGGCAAAGTCGCAAGGCTATCACGGTTCTTTTTGTCTGCCGCTGCTTTACAGTGCAGGAGCCGCTTATGCTGCACTGTGAGAGTCCGACGGACGTCCTTCTGCCCAGCTTCTTTCCCCCGTTCTTTTCGTGCATTTGCCACCACCATTGTAGTGAAGATGGCTCTGGTCTGGTTCGCGAGTCGGAGCTTATCTCACCGAGAGGCGATGAGAGTGAGGAGCGGGCCAACACTGTAGAGATCATCCTTGCCTTTGTGTAGTTACTATGTACCTCTTCGCTCGTGAGTCTTTCTTCCTCTTTCCCTCCTTTCGCCTTCCTGCCAGTAGACTGGTCTGTGCACTAGTGAGTGTGTATATAATACTCAGTGAATATTGCCCCTCTTTCGAGCTCTGCATTCGAAAGAGAGGGACTTGTAGCCGCAGCCGCGATAGAAATACGAAGAGTAGGAGTTGAACCGAGTAGAACACATTGCAGTAGTTCTGTGTTCGAGCAGTGTCTCCACCAGCAAGTCTTCTTGGTGTATTATGTTAGAGGAGGCTGAGAGACTGAGGCGACTATGACTAGGATTTGTAGTTCTCGGTGTTGGTACTAGTTGTCGTAGAACTCGGAGTGCTACAACAACAACAACTACTACTACTACTACTCCCTAACTAGTACTCCCCGACTACTACTACAACTACTACTAAGGGATAGCAAGAGTAGTAGTAGTAGTAGTAGTAGTAGTAGTAGTAGTAGTAGTAGTAGTAGTAGTAGTAGTAGTAGTAGTAGTAGTAGTAGTAGTAGTAGTAGTAGTAGTAGTAGTAGTAGTAGTAGTAGTAGTAGTAGTAATGCGGTTCTAGGTCTATTGAGCTGAAAGAGTCCAATTTTAGAGAAGCGACTACTGGGTGTAGGGTAGAGCGGAGGATCTTAAAGAGACAGTACTCGCTGCTTTGAGTTGCTAGCTGAGCTTCATGGACGACTAAGGCAACCCCGTTTCACTGTGAATAGGAGGAAGGATTTTTTCTCCACGTCAGACGGGTAGATAGAAAAAGAGTCCAGGAGGCTTGATGCACTCACCGATGATCGACGGCCGCCTTCGCCATCACCAACATCAGGTCTATTGCTCCTTAACCTCCTCATCACCATCTTCATCATCAGGCTGCTGCGACCCTTGTAGTCAGAGACAGAAGAGCTAGCTCGACCAAGACGAAGAAAAGACTCAAAATATCCAATTCACTCAATCGGAGAGGACTCCCTCATTGGCCAAGACTCCTTACTCGATAGCTGGTTGGAACATCCCCAAAGCGAACCTAACCTCCACGAGTTGTGCTTATTCGAACATGTGCCATTGGTTGTGCCGTTCCTCGCCGTAATTGGGAGCAAACATGGCTGCAACTAGTCGGCTGCCACTGAATCTGGTCCAATGTCTGGGTGCTCGAGAGTACCGAGGTCCAAGCTCATGGAATGATCGCTCTTATCTGCAAAAAAGGCTGGATCATACCTCTTACTTGTTCAGACGCGATCTTTTGGGACATTTTGGGTGTGTGAATGCCTTGGAATTTTCCAAGCCCGGACATCTATTGGCCTCGGGGGGCGACGACCGGCGCGTTCTCCTTTGGAACATCAACGATTGTTTGGATGGAACAAAGCAAACCCCTCATAACCCCATGGACGATGCTCACAACTCCAACGTGTTCTGCTTGAGCTTTAATCAAGATTCGACCAAGATTTTTTCAGGAGGCAATGATGAAATGGTTCTGGTCCATGACATCGAGACCAAGAAGTCCCTGGATCTTTTCATGCACGACGAGCCAGTGTATGGGGTGGATGTTAACCCTCAAAACGAGAACCTCTTCGTCACGGCATGCTCTGACGGGCGAGTTCAACTCTTTGATCTGAGACAGCCCGCAAGTGAGGATCCCCTTCAGATTGCTGGATATGCCTTTAGCTTCCATTCGGCTGTCTTTAATCCTCAAGACCCCAGATTAATTGCAACGGCCAACCAAAAATATGGCCTAGGTTTGTGGGATGTTCGAAAACCGGGCAAATGCGTACTTGAGTATGGAAATCCCCCCAACCGCTCACAAACCGCCATGTCGGTTTGCTTCGACGGAGCTGGTCGACGATTGCTCGGGTTGCGACGACGACTACCCCCAGTAGTCTTTAATATTGAATCGCCAGAGATCGTTGCCGAATTCGATCATCCGGGTTATTACAATAGCTGCACCATGAAGAGTTGTTCTTTCGCCGGACTTAATGATGAATATATTATGTCCGGTTCAGATGACTTTAATCTATACCTTTGGAAATTGCCCACCAAAGACGAAACGTGGGTTAACCGAGCCCATTTGGTTCTCCGAGGACACCGTTCAATAGTCAATCAGGTCAGATTTAACAAGGAGCTGGGCGTCATTGCCTCGGCCGGAGTCGAGAAAGTGGTAAAAATGTGGAGTACCTTGCCATTTTGTTCGGATGAAGATGCTGGAGTCAGTCAATCCTCCTCCTTTCCGAAAAATAGACGGCTTTACTCCAGACAAGAATACATTGAGCTTGTGGTTCAAGGCGGATCCGACATGACCCACGACTACTCCGGAGAATCCATTCAAGAAAATAAGAGAATGATCGCTTTTTTCGACTCGCTTGTTCAGAGAGATGTAGAGGGCTTGACATCCTCGGATGAAGATTCGCTGACGGATAGCGCTAGAAATTCTGGTACAGACTCGGATTTTGAAGAAGAAGAGGTTGAAGAGGATCACTCCGATTCGGATTCGGCCACACAAAGTCGAACAGCCTCAGCCAACTCTTCACCAACTTCAAACAGTTCTGAAAGTGAAGAGAAAAATTCGCGTCCCACGATTAAGAGGCTCATTGCTCTACGCCGCAAACAAACTATGCGGCATTATCGTCCGAAGAAATATCGTAAAATTGATCCCGAACACATGGCCAAGAGTTTGAGTAATGCTCGATCTGTGATAGTAACCACTTCCTCAACTGAAGACACGAGTAGTGACGAGGACTTTCAATTGAAAGACTCGGGCGACTCTCCTCATCTCTGTTCTAGCTCGGTTGGGAGTGGCAAATCCAGCACCAGTTCCCTCTTAGCATCTTCGTCGATGACCTCTACGAGTTCTAGCTTATCGGCTGTAGCGGCCTCACTTGTTCCTGAGGCCTTGAAGGTGAGCCCTCCGGCTCCGTCATCAAACAAAGACAAAGTTCGCGAGGAAATTCTTCTCGCTTTGCAACAAACGGATGTCTGTGATAACACCCCCCCCCCTGATCAAGCCACTGAGGACGCGATTATGTTGGCCCCTCAAGCTTTAGGTGATGATCAAGTCACTTGTCCAACTCCGTCAGCAAGTACTTCAACTCTGTTCGGTGCACACACTTCCACAGCATCTCGAGAAAGCCCGGCTGTGGTAGAGACCAATGCCATTAAGTTCAAGTCCTCATCCAAAGGCAAGGCTCGTGACCGTGGCTACCGAAATCACTGTAGAAGAAGCGAGTGAATTGGTTTTTATAACAATTTTGAGCCAAGTTATCTGGTCTATTTTGATGTGATTGTCCTTAAGAAGTTCGTATGAAAATAATACACCAGTCCTCAAAATAAGTCGTCTCAATTTGTGATTTCGTCGCAAGTCAAGCTTAACCATAAGATGATTATCAAGCTATTTACATAAGTATCCAAACACGTCTTCAAGAGTTTGAAAACATTTTTATTTCTTTAAGTTAGTTCAGGTCAAAGTAAGAGTTTATCTCGATATGAATTATCTTATAGATATCACTGATTATGTCTGGTTCTACAGATTTTCAGATACTCTGTGAAGCTGGGCAGTCATGGCTTGGCGGTTTAAGGCCTCGAAGTACAAAAATGCGGCGCCGATAGTGCCCAAGTTTGAGAATACCATTCGTGACCTTTCCATTGGATGCTACAGATCTCATGGCAACTTCATTGCTGCCAGTGCGGCCTATATGGCATTCAATTGGGATATTCAAGGCTCAAATCTTGCGGTGTTACCAGTTGATGCGAAAGGGCGCCAGAATAAGGCCAATGTCCCGCTGATTTATGCCCATAGTGAAATGGTTACCGACTTTAAGTTCTCGCCATTCGATGACGGTCTCTTAGCAACCGGCTCTCAAGATTCAAACGTAAGTGATGCAAACTGAAATTGACGTGTGAGCCGATTTTTGTTTTATGAGATGCATGGACTTTTTACAGATTAAGCTCTGGCGAATCCCGTCGTCCGGTATGCCAATAAATGGTCTTTGCGATCCTGAACTCGTGCTGCCTGAGCAACCTAGGCGTATTGAAACGGTGAATTTCAATCCTAATGTGGACTCAGTTCTGGCAACCTCTTCATTCAACTCGATCTCTGTTTGGGACATAATAGAGGGAAAAGAAGTCTTCAACGCGCAGGTAAACAAATAGCCATGGGTTGTAGCATTCATCCTTTTGTTTTCTGCAAATATTTGGATCATTGTTCAGGATCATGAAGATGAAGTGCAAAGTGTGGCTTGGAAGCAATCCGGAGATTTGTTTGCCTCTCAAAGCAAAGACCTTCAATTGCGTATATTTGACGTGAGATCAGGATCGAAAGTGAACCAATGTCTGTCGCACGAAGGCATGAAGGACTCCAAAGTGGTTTGGATTGGGAATTCGAACCGAATTTTGACCACTGGATTCAGTGGGGTAAGCATTAATTGAAATTGGCCATATTTTGTGAAGCCATTTCGTTTCGTTTCCTTGTTCTTTGTTGAGTTGATTCGTTTGATTCTGACAAGATTTATGCCCCTTAAAGTCTGCCTGAAGTTCCAGCTAACACTTTAATTGCGCTTTCAGGAACGTTTGCGTGAAATTAACATCCGTGACATGAGAAATTTGAGTGTTCCGCAAAAGAACCTAACTCTGGACATGTCTTCTGGGTATGATAGGCTTAATTTTGGGGAAAGAAGTGTTGTTATTGTATTTATATTTGCTTTATTTCAGAATTCTGGTTCCCTTGTTTGATCCAGATACCAATATGTGTTTCCTTTGCGGAAAAGGTGATCGGAACATTCAGTTTATTGAAATATCCGAGAACGAGCCCCACATTATTGAAGGCCTAAAATACAGTGGTGACCAAACCAAAGGAGCTTGTCTGGTGCCCAAAAGATCTATGGATGTAATGCAGGGAGAAGTGAACCGTGTCTTGCAACTTTGTGACTCGTCGATTGTTCCCGTAACTTGGCAGGTCCCAAGAAAGGTAAGTAACTGGATATGCTGACCATGAATTGAATTTATTTGATAATATCTCGGTTCTAGTCTTACCGTGAATACCATGCTGACATATACCCTGAAACTTTCGGATTGGAATCGGCTATGGGACCTGAGAACTGGTTACAAGGGCAGAACCAAATGACTCCAACCATAAATCTCGATCCAAAGAAAAGGCCTCTTGACAAACTAGTTGTATTCCAAGATAAGCCTCTGAAAGATCGTCCTAGGTCAAAGGATATGTCAGGTGTAACTCAAAACGGCTCCCATTCGAACGGAACTCCTCATAAAAATGGACAAGAAAACATTGGGACCAAAAAAGACTCCGATAGCTCGGACAACGAGGTATGCTTGGTCGATATGTCCTGATCCTGAGAAAGCTTGCTTAACCCGTATGCTGTTCGCTTAAACTAACCTTGAACGTTATTTGTCCCTTAATCCTTAGTTCAAGAAGCCTAATCCTAAGCCACGAGCTGTATCTCGATCTAATTCAAACATATCCGAGAATGGATCTGAGCCAAACATTCCTCCGCAAGTTAATAAGGTGAGAAGCACCATTCGCTTGGAAAGAAGTACGGTTTTTGATTTTGTGGATCGTTTTGTTTTTGTCCTGAAGCTTGATGAAAGTCCAAAACCACGTCCTAGTCCTCGCTTGTCCTCGTGCAATGTCACAAGTCAAGAGCCAATCTCTGTTGGTCACCAGTCCCAATCATCCATTGCTCAGGAACCAAAAATTGAGCCAGATGAAGGTCTGGCCATGCTAAGAAGGCAACCCAGCATTCGAGACCGAAAAAGGGTGCGTGTAAACCGTTGAGCTTTGTGAACGTCTTTTCATTGCCAAGAAGTTTTGATGTCATTGTCAAAAATACATATACAAATCTAGCTTTCATTTGGGAACAATCCTTGCAGATGCTGGAGCAAAACACTCAAAAGAGTCAAGAAATAACAACGACGTCATCATCGAATGGAAGTACCACTTCCCGACCCCCATCCATTCGTGAGAGAACTCCAAGTGATGAAGAGAACAAGGAGAATAAGTTGGGGAAGATCCCCGAAAAAGAGATGGTCAAGAAATCTGAAGAAGACGATGTCGTCGTGGAATTGAGGTCAAAGAACATTTTCATCGCCAATGATCGAAAGTCGACTATGGAGAGTGACAAAAAGCCAGAGAAAAAACGCCCCGTGAGCAAAATGTTCTGCCGCGTTTCAAAATTCAAACATCTCAAAGGGGATGTGCTCATTAAGGGGAAATTTGAGAACCTGAAAAATATTGGCGGGACTGTTCCAGCAGAGTGCAATTTTGTTCATGGTAAAACTAACCGACCTACCCGGTTACCCAAAGCCACCCCTTGAATAGGTCATTTTTTTTTCAGCCAATGCTGATCGGATTGCGGTACCTTTGACTGGTCCGGGAGGAAAGATCGCTTTGTTCGAGACTCGTAAACCCGGTCGCATTGCTGATGGAGTCACCCCTGTCCTAATCAACGGAACGACTGTCATGGATTTTGCTTTTGATCCGTTTGATACCAACCGTTTAGTTACGGCTTGCGATGATGGACACGTTCGGGTTTGGAACATCCCCAAAGGTGGGGTGTTGATTGATGAAGGTTGTTGTTTGTATCTTTAACTTACTTAATAGTCATTTTTTCGGCTTGAAAGGTGGTATTACACACCAAGTCAACAAGTCTGATGCTGTTTTCCCCGCTCATGCGGACAAGATCCAAATCGTAAAGTTTCATCCTTTGGCTAAGGATGTCATCGTGACTGCAGCCTTTGACCGAACCGTGAAAATTTGGGATTTGAACAATACCAATGAGCCCCAAATCGAACTGGAGGTGAGGATCGCAATTTTTTTCGCTTTTGAACCGAGACTTCTTTGTAGAACTATTTTACTCCATTCTTACAGGGCCATGAAGACCAGTTGTACAGTGTCGAATTCAGCGTGTGCGGCCGGTTTTTAGCCACGGTCTGCCGTGATGGAAAAATTCGCCTATTTGATCCTCGGAAGGGATCTCGGTCAATCTTGGAAGGAGGCGAAATCATTCCCAAAAAAGGAGCTCGAGTTGTTTGGGTTTTGGATGGTGAATACCTCATCGTCACAGGTTTCAGTCGCCAATCTGAGCGCCAAGTCATGATGTACCGTACTCAAGATCTAACCCTGGTGAACTCGGTGACTCTGGATGTGAGTCCCGCGATCCTAGTCCCATATTACGACCACGACTCCAGTACTCTCTTCCTCACTGGCAAGGTAAAGTCTGATCACTGAATATATTGCTTTGAAGTGAAGCACGCTTATTTTGTGTTTTTTTGTTACATCACTCAGGGCGAAAGCACTGTGACTACTTTTGAGGTTGCCACGGATGCCCCTCATTTGTTCCCATTGTCCCCATACAAGCCCGCTGGTCTTCACCAAGGATTCGCTTTTCTGCCCAAGAACGTTTGTAATGTTCGGGATGTGGAATTTGCCCGAGCTTATAGGCTCACGAGCTCGACAATCGAGCCGATCTCGTTCACTGTTCCGAGAGTAAAAACGGCTTTCTTTCAAGATGACCTGTTTCCCGATACAAGAGTCACTTGGGAGCCCACCATAAGTGCTGAGGAATGGCTCCAGGGAAGCCAAAAGTAAGTAAATTGTCAGAAAAAAGATCAATGGAAATGCGTAATCGACGATTAAACAAGCCAATCGGGTAAGTACCCTTTGACACTAGCCAAACTATCAATCTTTATGTGCAAAACTTGGCTGATGACATTGGAGCTTTTTGGTTTGGGTTTTCACGGGCTTTTCTAACTTCTTCAAGGAATGTAATCCCCGATATTATTAATTAGAATGATTATAATTCGTCTGACTGTTATCACGTAAATTTTATATGTTTTGAGTTGGTAGACCGAGCTAGCCCTTGAATGTAGGGTTGATCTGGAATTTAGTTCAAAATTTGACTGGAAAGATGTTTCCGGATCAATAACATCTACGTATTCTGTAGGAACATGATAGGGAAACACATTAAACAATGAAAGAGCCCGAGAAGGAAGAGAGGTGGACTTCATTGTTCTAACCAGTCTGGATTCTCAAGGGCTTGAACGTGCTCTCAAAATGGCTCTACAGTCACTAGAAGTGACCCTAAAACCTGGGTTAGGACAAAGCTCATGGATGATTTTGAATACAGTTCTTACAGTCCCAACTTTTTTTGATCTCTCTCAATACGAGAACTCTCTCTTATACCTTCGATGTTCCGAGTGAAAAAAAATTGTGCAAACCTGATGAACTGATTGGAGCCCACATGAGCGAAGCATATTCAAGATGAGGCTGAACAATCGGCTTGTACAGAGTTAGCATCGTGATGCTATCTCTGTGCTTCAACGTGCGATATATCCAACCACACCTTCAACTGGATATGATCATCGAACTTTCCAATATTTTGAAAAACTACCCCTAAATCTTTCATGGAACTTTACTATCTCTGGACTTAAACGTGCGATATATTCAGCCACATGTTTGAAAAGCTTTGCCAATTTTCAACTAGATATGCTCATTGAACTTTCCATTGTTTTGGGGGACAACACCTAAATTCTTCATTTGCGAAACCCGCTCAATATCATGACCTCCATTTTCTACGACTGGAGTGTTTAATGGCATCATCCCAAAGTTCATTGAGCGGAATTTCATTCCGTTCAAGGCCATACTACCATATTACTCTCAGCCACCAAAGAGTAGATTCTGTCATAAGTCTTACCAGAGTACTGGAGTCTTGACCATCCCTGCCAAAAACTAATTAAGTATCATCAGCAAAAGAGGAGATACTGGTAGTGATATTAAGCTTTTGAAGCGGAGCAATGGATATTCTAAAAAGGAGTGGCCCTAAAATGGAGCCCTGGGAAACACCTGACTTGACATCATACGCATGTATGTCACAAAGTAACTTCCATCTGGCTTTTTTTTTTTTTGGACAGACTTACTTTAACTTTCAATCAGTATTGAACCTAACTTGTTTCTAGATCTTGCTCACGCGTTTCACTGAAACCCGACGACATGCGTAACCTTTCTGAAGGCTCAGGAGTAACCACCACCGTAACACGAACGTCTGCTCCTCAACAAAACAACAACGCCATCCCGAATATTTCGATGAGCGGCAACTTGAACTCCTTTTCTCGAGAAATGTCCAAGCAAAAGGAGCAGGACATTGAAAAAAGTGTCAGCACCATGATGGGCGATATGGATTTGAAATTGGAACAAGACGACATGGAAGGTGCAGATGAGAAGGACTGGGTATGTATCTTGGAACCTTTGTCACTGTGTCATCTCTTTTCGTTTGTCATTAAAGCTTTGTTGTTTTCTTTAGGAAGAGGAGGACGATGATTGAGTCAAGCCTGTTTGGCTCGCTTATTTGAACATGCATCGATTGATAAATACCTTAGGAAGAGCATCTGCTCCTAGTCTTTGCAAGTTTGCTCTTAAACTACAGTAACAATTCATCTAATCAACCCAAAAAAACACAAACCTACCAAAAGAATGAACTCTTCTGCTATTACATTCATCATTCAACGAGACTGGTACAAACATGGCCTGTGAACGAAATCCTCCTCCCAAAGACTTGAGCAAAGGAGATGGCACCAAAGATTTTATGATGAATCCACTAATCAAAATGCCTTGAAATGAATTGCCCCTCTTTTTCTTTTAATGCCAAATCAAAATAGCGTCACTTTCATAACAAGTCATCACTTGAAACTCCAAAAGTCCAAAACGCTCGACCTCGTCTCTGACTGTTTTTTACTATTCCTATTTTTATATCATCAGTTTCATCACCCTCTGCATTCCCATTTTACGGCCAGGCTTAGAAAGGCCAGATGAAAAATCTTCCAAATTTGCTCTCTCAAAGTATTCTCCATAGAAATAGATCATCGAGGTCCCGCTTTCCGTCATTATACTTCGATTGTTGTCGCAGTCAAACCGAATGATATTTTTACCGATTTTAAATGCTCATTATGATTCGTGTTGTATTACTGATTATTGAACATTCCTGTTTGGTGAAATAAATACATTGTTTGTCTAACGTACAAATTGAAGAACCTTATCTATTTTGCAACATTTATTCTTTCTCTTAGTTTTATAAGCGGCTGATTAATGAGTAGGTTTTAAGGCACGACAAAAGACGATCAAAAGAGAAAGGGTCAAAACAGAAAAAAACGCATACCTGCAGCATTAGGCCTAAAAAATCCATAAGTTGGGGTCGATAATGCAATCATGAAGTTGCAATCAACGTTGGGTCTTACAGATACAGATGTGCATTACATATCTCAAAATACTGTACATGCTGGATATCTATAATTTTTATACTTTTTATGACTTAAATGAAAACTGAATGACTGAAGTCAGAAATGTATTTGGTCAGAATCAGTCGATGCATTCCGTAGTAATGACAAAAATCAATGGTTTAGTTAAAAGCAGATTTCGAGAAGGTCTAATATTGAATAAAATTCAAAGGCTATGTTTACCGTCTCCCGTAGTACTGATGCAAACATTCAGTTACATATGTAGGTTAGTTTGCATTCTGCTTTGGCAAATCCGGGTATTTTTCTAATACTTAGTGATGAAGTTCATTGCAGGAAAGAAATAGGTGAACATGCTCCTATTGCTTTCCTGTTTAGAGAGCCCAGGTGCCAACGCAAAATCAAATGGCGCGGAAGGAAATATTTTTGCACAATCAATGCAAGGCAACAATTCCTCCAATTCCAACAGTTAGATGTTCAAGGCATCTGGTGGTTCTTCCATACCGGCTAGATTAGCCAATGAGAACAACCTCGCTATTCAGAACGGAAAGGACCACCCGGAACGTTCCCAAGAGCCAACTCTGGAACAATCTCCCATATGAAGCAGAAGTTGAAAGAATTTTTGATCTTGAAGTTTCAGAAACCTTTTTTAGCATAAGATGAAAAAAATCTTTGGTACGTAGAAAATAATCATTGTAGAAAGTGACAAATTTTCAAAGCGTAATAACCAAGCATCTGTTAAATATAAATTTCTAAAATTTCATGTCAGTGCATACCATAGCTAAGAGTACTAATAATATTGTTTTGGATAGGTTTTGGATAGTGATACTTATTGATGTATTTTAAGTGATTCAATATATTCATATAACCTACATACATTCAGAGATGCTTTTTTAACAAAATTTGTTCGGTTTGTTTCTTCAGCAAAGAAAATAGCAACTAGAAATCTTGGTATTTTATCAAACACTTAATCATATGTTATGACCACAATGCATAGCAAATTGAAGCGCATGAGGTAAAATTTTCAAATAACAAGGTAAGTGAGAATTAGGTTCATTATTAGGTTCAACTGTTTTCCAACACAGTCCTTCAATTTCCCACTTTTATAGACATCGAAGATTTTTGATTTGTTGCTGAACCAATTTTCCCTTCATAGTATTACAAGTAATAAAGACACACATTTCACAAAAAGATGAGTTGCTATTTGCATAAGACTTGCCACCTTGATCAATGTTATTTTCATTTGCTTTGTCAAATTTGTTCGTAAAGCTAGATGGGAAAAGTCATTTTTAGAATACAAAAAAATCCCGAAGAACCCCCAAACATGTTTGTTGTAAAAGATTCACCACTGTTACATCAACCGTACCAAAAAGTGCAAAAACGTATACAGTTGTTGATAGTGTCTGCAGTACGCTAAAATTTGATTGAGTGAAAGCAAACACAAAAAGGCGAGATGCTTTAAATTTAGAGCTCTAATCAAGCATGCGGAATGGCGGAATTTGCCTTAAACGGACAATCATTCAACTGCCGGTAATAAACGAGAGTGGAGTGAATACAATTTCTCTATTTCGAAACTATGTTTTGTGATACATTTATCTTACGATAAAACATAGTATGTATACCTCGCCATTTGAGGGAGTCCAAATGTAAGCGGTTAAGCCAAATATTGAAGGAGCAAATACGTTCTACCTCCTAAACTTGCAAAATTTAAAGTGTGAAGTTAGCTTTTGGGACAACTTGGATAACAATGGTGCATTAAAAATATTAAAAATGTATACCAACGAGCAAGGTGCATTTGAGTAAATTTGAACCCTATGATTATGTGAGTTCCTGAAGAGAAAGTATTTGGAGTTCCTGAACACAAAATATTTGACCTCTACAGATCTTTAGTAAGGTAACTATTTCTACCCGGGTACAAACAAGTTTCAAATTAGACAGCATCTCATACTACAAATGAACGTTGCTTTTACCTAAAAAGGAAATTCGTAATCGATTAAATAGCGCAACAATTATAAAGTTAAATTAACAAAATTGGGATGAGAATTAGTTTCCTTCAACCTGGATTCAAATCTTGCACGGTATGGAATTTTGAATCAAATCCAAAGTGAGAGGAAAGTTCACATCAATTGAGGCGTTGATTGTTCTCTCTGAACTTACGTACGTGTATGCACCTACAGCTGAGCTATTAATTATTGATTGATGAATATGCATTGCTTTTTGCTGGCTATTTCACGTGGCCTCAATATTCGATTTTAAGAAAAAATGTGCATTGATCTCCACTCCGAATCTAGATCGTCATCTGAAGGATTGCTATTACCCATTTTTAGATAAGCTTACGAGTTATCCTTGGGTGCACGCCTTATTGTAACATGCTAATATTTTTTTTCAAAAACTCAAGAACGTTAGAAAGATCTCTTTTTTTTAAATGACACGTTTTGTTGAAGCTGCCTACCCAAGTCCTAAAGCAAAGCTGAGTTCTAATCTTTGGGAGAAGTTCCGACGATTGTTTAGGTTGCAGCATTTTTTTTGAGAAATAAAATTCTAACAATAGAAGGCATCAAAATAGATTCATAGAAAAGAAAAGTTGCTCAAATTAAGATTTAGTCGAGATATTTCAAAAACAATTTTCTTTATGCAATATGGGTAACAAAGTATAGGATGTTTCTGAAACACTTTATTAGGCAACATAAGTAACAAAAAATATTGGCTACTTTTGTTTAGAGCAATTCTTGTTTTACAAGAGACGCTTGATTACCAACAAGCATATGTTTTTTTTCTCCAAAGGAGAGATTCGAACCCATGTCCTCTAGGAAACCATGTCGTGCTTCCATCGTGTACATTAGATCACTTAGCTCCCATGGTTTCTTTCCAACTGTGCTCGTTGTTTTACAGATAAATATATGTTGAAGAATTTCGGAAGTTTTGTTATTTTAAAGCAAGCACTTCTCTAAAAAGAGCAGTACCTAGAATATAGTCATAGTCAGGACAACTTTTAATACCCGTTAAAGATGCTTAAAAACGGGTTTTCAGTGGTCCAACCACACACAGTTCTCTGACTACAAAATCAAAAATCCATTTTGATTGATTTTTGTTTAAAAACTGACAATATTACTGAGGGCAACTGTATGTTTTAGCGCAACATTTCATTCTTTCCCTTGATTCACTGTATGCACTATGTACGTTTTGTAGGTGAGGCATGAACGAGTGCAAAGAAAAACAAATATCACCTCTCTGGATGTATTCGAGTGTGTGGCCTAATGGCATTATTTGTAGTTCCCTGAATCCATGTACATGCTACATACTGAAGGTTACAACTAATGAAAACCATTCAAGTCTGTAAGGTGCATCCGCTCTCCAAAACTCCAAAATGACGGGCTCCTAGTGGATGCCAATGTAATGGGATGGCACACATGATACACACTCCTCGTACGTTGTGTATTTGACGTAGTTACGCGTACCTACCTTAAGGCGTCTCTGCTATCAGAGGCTTCTGAACCATGACAACGAATGGCATTTTGAACCTCCTCAACTCTATTTTAATCTTCAAACCCGTCTTGACTCTCGTGTGTAGAGGACTTGTTTCTCAAAGAATTGGCTTGGTATTACTACTTTTTGAGTCCAATACTTGTCTCTAATTAGTGATCATTCAAAATCTTGGTGCTTTCTTTGAGCGTCCAATAATGAAGTCAACAATTCGATTCGTTTCCTGTGGGATTGTACTGGTAGGTCGGTTCATTTGTTACTTGAAACCATGTCATTGTAAACATTTACAATGCTCTCTAGGTCTTGATCGTCCTGGTCACCAGTTCTCCAGTGCCCCAGGAAACACCGGCTAACGACAACGATTATGTGGATGCTGTCGTAGTGAAGGCGACTAACGACGGGGATGAAGAGGTGGCCGTAACCACCAACGATGATGACGACTCCGTTAAAAAGCCCATAGAAGCTTTGGGTGGACTTATGAAAGGGTTGTTCGATTTGATCCGTGGATCCCTGACCGTAATCCAAGGAGCGGCTAAAAACATTCAGAAAGTGTCTGAAGATCCGGTAAGTTTCTCAAAAACGTTTCGTTCTGTCACACTTTAAAATCAAAGTCGGGTTCAATCCAACACTACTTTCATAACGTTATGGCCAACCTAAGAGGTTTGGGGAAATGAGTTTGAAATATCTTTAGTTGTTCTTAGAGGTTATTGTAATGGAAAAAGTTGGTTATCTTTTCATTTTCAAAATTGTATTATTGCTGCTTATGTATGTAGGTCATTTCTGTCAGAATAATCTGAAACTTAAACAATCTAGCTCTGCCTTACTCTTCTATTGATAATCAATTGTTTAGATGATAGACATTAAAACATATGGAGTTGCAAATCCATGGGCGTCATTGAATCTATTAAGCTGATTGGAAGCCAAATCATGAAGTACTTCGTGAACTATGGCAAGTTAACATGCGAAGGTGTTATATTTCAAGATCGACTTGTATGTTTATGAATTGCGTTGGGTTTGTGAATTGTCTTAAGGTAAAAAAATCATCATGACTGTTGTGAACCAAAATTAGTATCTTGGTAAGGTCGATTTGTCAAAGCGTGTGTGTCAAAACATCGCATATTTATAGGAAGTAGCCAAAACCGTGGATGGTCTGTTGAAAACCGGAGCAGCTGTAGCTGGTGGAGCCCTCAAAGCCGGTCAGCAGGCTTTTGAAAATGCGCCTGAAGTGATCGAGAGGAGTTCCCAGTTCGTTGGTGGCGTGGTCAAGACGGCCAATGAGACCCAGCCTGTTTTGAAAAAGGTAACAGACATAGTTGGAAAGATGGTTGACAGCATGATCAGCCAGCCCTCGTCCGCAACATCGACAATAACTTCAACAACAATAACTACTACTACAATAACGACGGAGACGACAACAACTGTCCCAAGCCTTTCTAACGCCGCTGAAATTGTGGATCCCAAGTAGACGAAAGTCACTCGTCTTCTTACAATTTAAAACAAAGAAATAGCCAACGCTTGTATTCTAATCTACTATTCTAATCTACAGGGCATGATCTTGAAATTAAACATAAAGTATTTATCTCTCTCGACTATCCAAATAAACTTCCTTTGTCTCTGACGTATCTTTCCACACAATCTGAACTTCCGGAACGGGCTCCTCTCCCTCGCATGTCGTAAGCGGGTAGTTCAAACTCTTGATACGAGTACTAAAAATTGCATGGCCGTCTCCTGAGACCCTCCCAAACAGAGAATGCTGCATTACGAGTACATCAGCAAATCTGATCTTTCATGACGTTAACAGCCAATCTCGCAGGTAAGGTAACCAATTCGCTCTTGACAATTGCACACTTTTAGGCCCAGGGCATGCAGAAGAATGCACTTCCACTGTAGGCATGTAGCTCATTGGACAATTCCAACTCGATCAAAAACCATTACAGTTCATTGAAATAATAAAAATAAAATGAGACTTCTCAACTGAATCGTTGGCTCTCTGTTCCAGAACTTTGAGCAACTCCAAAGGTTCGGGAAAATTGCTGGTGCCGCTTTGAGTGGGATCTCGTCCGTGGTGATCGATAATGTTCAAGGATTCTTTGGGGTATGACGCATTCACGTGAATTGGAATGGCTTTCTTGGGGAGGTAACAATGACACCTTTTCGATCTGGCTTGATCTTTCAGACATTCAATCGGCGTCTCCAATGCAACATGGAATGCTCCGAGAAGAATCTTTCCAGTCCATCGGAGATTGAAGAATGCCAAGCGAGACTTTGTGATGGTTTCAATGCCAAGGAGTTCAAATTTGACGAATCAAAAGAGAAGGATAGTGATACTGATAAGGTTTGAATGAAAGCTGTCTAATGAGATGATGTAGTTTCACTAAAAAGAGACAAATTAGGAAATCAAAATAATGCAATGCGAAATAAAATTTCGAATTTATTTTGTTCCTTTTGATTGATATAGAAGAGCGAAAAAAAGGGATCACATTATTTTTATTTTGTTATGTTCTCTAATTGTAAGCCTGAAGGGAGACATGTGTGGACGGTAAAGAGAGATCAGTATGAGGACCCTTATTTACAACGTCAGACAGCCCAAACAAAACGGGAAGACGGACGGTGGATTGCTAAAAAAAACTACTCGTTATATACCATGAAAGCGATTTTTTTCCGGACATTATGTGACCCAAGTCACTAATTAAACATAAGATTTTGAAAGAATTGGCCAAAATCAACACAAACGCATTATATTTCAATAAAGAGGAATCGCCCCAATCCACCCTTCATTTGGTAGAGGCTGACTCACAAAGCGCCCTATGAAGTGTAGAACCTAAACCATATTTCGTGCAGCGTAAGGGGGCTATTGAAAGACGCGTTCTGTTGTAAAGAGACGATTGCAAACGCGCATTGGTTTAGTTCGCCAGATTCCTATTTGTGAAACGTTGTTTGATGCATCCTAAAATATAATAACTGCCTTTTAGTTAACGTTTCTGGACGCCTTTAATTGCAATCTAAGAACTAATGGGACATTTTTTTCCTTTCTTTTTACGGTTTTTTAGCCGATGCTTAGGAGTGATTTTCCAGCAAGTCAAGTTATGTTTTATAAAAAATTATCTACCAACGAATTAGTACCTGCCGCTTTGAGGCACCCCTGAACGTAGGGCTGGTCGGGAATCGTTTGCAGGCAACGGTCCAAGTCTCGCTTAAAACTAGGCAAGGGCTCATCTACTACGTAGAATTGTCTGAGAGGTATGGGCAAAAGGTTGTAGAGTGTAGGGGCTCTATTCAAAACGAAAGAAGCCTTTAGGCTCTTGAAGAGTTTATTATCAAACGAACTCGCCTTCTGTCGAATGGCACAAGTAATGCCTCTTCTGTCACCTTGGGAGTGTTCAACGCCTGGATTGGGGCAAAGACCATGGAGACACTTGAACATGTAAAGAATAAGGTATCGCTCGAATCTTCGTTGAATGCTATGTAATTCAAGGGACTGGAGCCTTCTCCAATAACTTAGGTCGTCTACACCAGCAATGTTTCTTGTAAAGCTCCTTTGCGCTTTTTCTTTCTTATTTAGCCCTGCTGCGGTCATCGGGGCCCACATGGGGGAAGCATACTCCAGGTGCGGCTGAACTACACATTTGTAAAGAGTCTCCATCGTAAACGTATCCCTGGATTTGAAAGTTCTGTATATCCATCCACATGTTTGAAAAGCCTCACGCACTTTAGTCTGGATAAGTTCGTCAAATTTTCCTTGGTTTTCAATGATTATCCCTACATCTTTAATAGAGTTGACTACCTATATCGGGTTTTGACAGTCATCTAGATATGATGGTGTGCCTATATCCTTGGGATCAAAAGACATGGCCTTAAATTTCCTGACGTTCAGTTTCATATTTTGTCCGTGTACCCATTCATAGACCCGATCTAAATCATTCGGTAAGTCTTGATTGTAATATGAATTTCTACCAAACACTAACTTTGTGTCATCTGCATATGACGAGATTGATGATTGAAGGGATAACTTTTGGAAGGGTGAAATAAAAATGATAAATAATTAAGGACCAATGATTGATCTCTGGGGCACACCAGAAGCTACATTTTGCGTGTCTCCCAGTACTGCGTCAACTTTAACGTTTCGGGTGAGACCCCATCAGAAATTTTTTGAGCCACACTCGAACATTCCCACTAATACCTTTGTCAGTTAAATAATTGAGCAGCAAAGCATAACTAAATTGGATATCAGAAAAATCTCGTCCAAATCAAATCAAAATCACTATAACAATTTGTTAGGGCAGCACTGGATTAATTGTCTGATGACGTGGCCACAGTTTTTGAGAGGTCAAGGGCCTAATTTTGATACAGTGAAGGTGCTGACGCAACAAAAATGAGTTTAAAAACAGCTTGTTCAAGCTAAACAGAGTTTGCTACATATATTAAAGAGGAAAATTGTCGCACTTCATTAAATGCAATGTTAAGATGAACACTTCTTTTCAACGATAAATGGTGCAAAGCTGTAATTTAGTGCTATAACAAAACCCTATGTGGCCTCAAAAGTTCAAGTGACCTCCCTCAAAACTGTGTTGATATCATCATTCCCTTCCCGCTTCGATGTCCCACTACGGTACCTTGCAGGACGTTTTTTCTGATTTGTTAACTTGGTAAAAAGTGCATTGCTATAGTATAGCCTTCTTACGCTGGATGAAATATGTTTTACATTCTGCACTTGTATCCTTGTAATGATTGATAACGGCGATATTTAGAGGTATGATAAAGGTTAGGGCACCAAGGAACAGAGTCTTCATAAGACTCACCTTGTACCAAGGGTCAATTTCAACTTGATGCAATCTCAGTTAGAGCTGGAATATTGTGCTAATGAAGAAGCGTCTCTGGGCCCATGGTCCTTTCCTATTTCTCTCTTCTTGAAAAATAGTGACAAGTAACAAGTCTCTAAAAGGTTTAATAGAAAGATAAAATCAGCCGGATCTAATCAGGATGTTGGAGTCTTGATAACCCTAAACGAATCTTGATTTAAGTAATCACAGTTCTCGTTAGTGATGTGGCAATATTCATCATCATCTTCTTCCTAGCTTAAGGCGTCTTCGTTTAGGTGTTCTAATTTGAACAAATAATGTATATATGGCCCGCTAAAAATTGATAGATTTGTTTCTAAGAGAAACATTAGCGGGGATTTATGAAGGATATTTTGCATGCTATCTTATGCAGATTATCAAATCACTTGCCAACATTTAACCCTCCATAAATCATTCCTGTGTGATTTTCTTCTTTTTGCCAATTTTTCATTTTCAGCGTGTCAGTTTCCCATTTTCCCCCCTCCTGCCCCTCTCCCTTGCAAATGAAAGAAAGTCAAATAACTATATTTTTAGTGGATCGTTCATTTTGGGGGCATATAAAATTTCCGATTCATGTCCTATCATGACAGTTGTTTTACCAATTAAATGATAAATCCTGATTAGCAACGCTAGACTTCGGTAGGAAAAAAAATCGGAAACGCCTGTTTTAGTACATGTGACAATTTGTTTATTATTTCCTAAATATCAAAACATTTCTTCATTTTTCCAGAGAATAATGTATAGTTGTTGAGCTGAATAGACTATTAATATTCTTGATCTGTTTGTTAAATAGAGGATTAGGCCTCCTTTCTGTACGAGGGGTAAATAAAACGAGCCAGACAGAGATTAGATAATCATTTTGGGGCCTCCGGGCGAGGTTGGGTGTGTGAGTGAGGAAATGTCGAAGAACGAAAACAGACAGACACCAGATCTTGGACGGGTAAAACTTAAATTACCGGACTCTCCAGGGAGGGAAAGAGCCAAAAAGAGCCGGAAAAATCTTAAGATTGGTGTTTCGTCGTGTTTCCATAGGTAGGGGGAGGATCAAGCATGGTCAATTTGTACATTCAGAAAACTCGATTATTTCAAGTATCTCTGAATCTGTCTGTCGCGGGCGGGGCGGGGCGGGTAGGTGGGCAATGGGAGGTTAAAGATGACCATCAAATCTTGGCCGATGTACTGTGAAAGTGAGGAGCAAACCCGTGAAGAAGCAAGCTGAAATCTGAATTGCGGCCAATTGAGAGACGGACACGGGGATGGGGCGGGTATCAGCGAATTCGGGGTTCTCTAGTTTGTCATCGTTTAGAATTTTACATTTGTTGCATCAATTTAGATAGTTGGGATGATAGTGCTATTATCTGTAAGTGGAAGACACATTCACGTGTACAAAAGCACGATTTTACAATAGGAGAAGTGTTACAAGACATCGATTATCTTGTCGTTTGCCATAATTAGGAGCCATAATCAGCGAGAAGGAAAAACTGCTAGCGACCTCAGAGGTCAGCTTAACCTGTTCCAGTTTCACTGCTTGTGTAAGAATGTGTAGCGTGTATATGTGTATGTGTGTGTGTGTATGGCTTCGATCGAACGAATATCACCCAAGTGTTTGTTTTTCATTGAAACAATCTCAATCAAGTCAGAGTTGGGATCCTTTCAAAAATTCTCGGTTTTGATTGACACCTGCGGAATGAGATGCGAATAATGGAACCGAGACTCGTGTTGCTCTCGATCCCGCTCTGAAATGGCCGCTTCTGCCGAGGAGCCCGAACTTGAGCGCTGCTCCGACATGAACTCCCGTTTGTACCGGTCGTGAAGGCGAGCTCGCTTCTCCTCGGTGTCCATGGACAGGTCTGTGGGTTCATCGTATGACGAGGACGATGTAATGGGACCTTGCAACGGGGACTCGGGGCGATCTCCGTCTCCCCCGTTAGAGCCCTCCTCCACGGTGGCAAGACCATGAAGTGCGGCTTGTTGGGCGGCCTGTTGCGAAGCCAGTTTGTGGGCAGCGGCTTGAGCCTCCATTTGTTGACGTAGAAGGGAAATATTTTTGATACTCTTCAGTTCACTTGGGTTCCTCAGAAATCTGCAAAAGAAACGAGAGGTTTAAATTTTGCTCCTTGTTAATGCTCCCAATCAGAGGGATCATCGAGAAAAGTCGATCGACAGATCGACCTCGTTCCTGAACTAATGACGTGCCTTATAATATGTCACTTGTACTTACTGATAGCAATGACGTTCGCCCTGAACCTTTCGGAGAATGTTCACCCGATAGTAGTACCTCAGAGCACGAGACATCTTGTCATAGTTCATCGACAAGTGATTCTTCTGGATGCCCCAAAGCTTGGCTAATCCGGCCGGATCAACTATCTTGAAAACGCCCGTTTCCTTGTCTTTCCAAGCAATGTAGTTCGTATATCGTTGCTGGGAATCATTCAGGAGTTGCTGCAGGAAATCCCAAAGAAGTCGTCCGTTTGTGTTCAACTCCGGAGTCTCTTCTTTACCGGTGGAGGAGGTCGGTGCCGCATCTCGAGGCGACCTCATCGGTCCAGTGGGCGTTCGCGGGGTACTCATGGCTGAGGGGGATCGCTCGGCCGAGTCCTCCGAATCTGAATGGGAACTCGAACCCGAGGGTGCGCGGCCATTGCCATTGGTGTGCGAATGAGATTGACCTTTACCCTGGCCCTGAGATCCCGATGACGACAGGTTGTTTTTAGGATTGGGATAGAGTTGATGAATGGAGGTAATCCCGGTTGAGGCGGCCGCTGCGGCTGCTGCTGCAGCAGCCGCTAAGGCCTCGTTGTGTTTGGGCGATCCACCGTTTTGCGAGTCAATGGACGGAGCCGGACTTAGAGTGACCGAATTGGTTTGCGAGATGAGATGGCTCAGGGTGGGAAATGTGGCACCAGCTCCGGCAGATTCGTTGGCTGAGGAGACGGCACCCGTGAGGAGGGGCCAGGGTGAGGCAGGGAAAGCTGGACTGGTGGGGGTCATCAAACCCGGAGGGCGAGGCGTAAGTGGACTATTAGGAGGGAACCCACTGGACTCTCGGATGAGCAATTGAAGGATGTTGTGAATCACATCGCCTGCACCAGAGCATCGCTCCGCCAGGTCCATCTTGTTGAGTAGGCATAAAGCTTTTCCTGAAACAATAGGGCAAACATACATCGTTATTTCTCATTTTCAAGCAGAAAAACACCTGAAGATTTGTGGAAGTATCAGCGGAAATGGATCAGCCTGCTGCAACAGGTAATTTGCTCGGGGTAGAAAAGGTGAAGTTGTAACCACTTAATGGGCAGCATTTTAACCTCATTGACATTAACATCAAAATAATCCTACGTTTGTAGCAAATTACGGGGTATTAGAAAGATGGCTTAACGAGGCCGTTGATCGTTTCATGATCATGCTTTTACACAAATCCATGGCAAGCCTAAAAATGATTAAGCGGCATGTGGCATATTCATTTGGTTTATTGTAATCCTGCACTTCCCAGACTGTAACACTGAGCCATGACTTTAACCATACAACGCGATCTCATTACAAAGACTCGGCCTGATGCAAATCTAAAACTGAATTACAATTCGTCAGAATGCTCACCATTCATTTGAAACTTGTCCATGTCTATTCTCTCCAGATCGAATTCTCCTTCACAGTAGCGCATGAACACAGACACGTCCTCTCTTGACCAATGACGAGGGTCGTGGCCCAAACCCGCGGGCAAGTGGGCCTTGAGATGACTCTCCAAAGGCGATGGAGGAGGTTGTGGCATGAATGGATTGGGGTATCGCCATAAAAGATCCGCTGTCAAGGGCATGGGCAGTTGCCCCGTGGGCAACGTGATGGGCGGGACCTTCATGTTGGATGCTGAGATAAGCGCGGCGAGTCGTTGAGCGGCAGCAAAGTGTTCCAAGTCCTTGGAATGCGGCGATTGGCCTCCCCCTCCTCCACTATCACTGCCTCCTCCTCGGAGATGTCTGCCTTGAAGCTGTTGGTGGTGATGATGTAAATGGTGTTCCACGTCTGAATGTGTGGTTCCCGGAGGAAAGCCAAGACCTCCGGTTCGTAATAATTGTGAGAGAGTAGGCTGCAATGAAGAGAAAACAGGAAATGAGGATGTGTCACTATAAGTGTGGTTACTTCTTATCATGTTCCTTCTTCAATAGGCGAGTAGTCTACGTGTGCTCGAGGGTAAATTTCCCAAGTACGCAAACGATAAAACGTTCATATTTTTACTCTACGAGCATATTGTCAATTCTTACAATTTCCAATGGCTTCAAATGCTCTAAAAGCACAATTTGCCTGTTGTTGTTGTTGTTGTTGTTATCATCATATCCGGCTTCCGAATCCCAAGTGGGAGTCTTCTCTAAATTCTGACTCATGGCCTTGCTCTGAATCCATTTGTCATGGATACATGTTTCTCTCAGCGTCCAATCCAGGGGATTGGACCACCCGATCTGGGACGGATACAAATCTTCCCAATGAATTGGAGACATTGTCTTGCACCAATCGGAAACTCTAAAGGCAGGCAGGCTTCTTTGACACGCGGAGTTATGATGAAAAGGTGACTTTTGCACGGAAGTGATCTTGAGTCTAGGATAAATTGAGCAGCTCGTCGTCGTCGGAGTGAGCAATATGGATCAACAGACGTGAGTAACTAACGAACTACTGTACTGACATGATTACTTCAGTGGCCTTTATATTGGTATGCAATCATTTGAGAGATAGTGAAGCCCAAATCAGCGGGTATGATTAAGTACTTTTTCTCACTCTCACTTTTGAATAGTAGGAATCAGAAGTGGGACTAACTTCAAGAAGACATAAAATATACACTAAAGTCTAAGAGGAACGAGAAAGCATGATTACATGATTAGACTGCGTTGCATCGAAATCATTCCACCACATGATGCTTTACAATCGCGGCTCTTTTTACGGCTATTTACGGAGAAGCAATTTTTTTTTCTTATTTCGTTCAAAGTGTCACAAAAAAGTGAAGAAACTGAACACTTCGTCGGGCAAAAACGTTAAGCAAGCCCTATCGTTCCTTCCGGATATACGTTCAATGTACATAATACGTACATGCCTATGTCAAGTTCGTACAAGAACAGGCAATCTGATAGATATTCGACCTAGGAGCTCAGTTTAAACAGGGACTTTGTTTGAGTAAATGTGCCCACTTCACGTATAAAAGAACTTGTTGCTGAAAATCCCGGAGAGATAAGAAATACGGCAAAAATGTACTTTTAAAAAAATTAAAAAACCAACATACGTTTTCTGTTAGTGTTGGTATGAGAATGCCAATATAAAGTACTAGTTGACACCGCCTAACTGTACTGTACTTCTAACAGGAGCTCCAAAATGCAGGTATTCTATTGGTCTTATAACTTAACGACTAAGGCAATGTGCATATGTGTTCAGTGTGTTATCAACTACGTAAGCGCCCTTAACCCGTTTTCAACGGCGAATAGGGCAATCGATTTGTACTGCAAGACCGTCCTTGTTTCTCTAACGCGTTTCATTTCTCATTCATATCTTCTTTTCTATCATTCAAATGTATGTAAGCCCAATCATCCTTTCCAACCAAAACGCAGGGTCCGTCTCAAAATCGCGGTCCGAGGGAAGAACGCACAGCTCTTTTCTTCACAAGTTGCTGGGGTCAAAAACCCAAAACTCTCCCGAGGTCTTGTGGACACCACCACCACCACCACCAGCCAAAACCGTCACCACCCTAGCTCCCTCCATTCCTGTACAATGGACTCGTACCACTTGTTCGAATCTACCCCAAGTCAGGTAGTCAAACCAGTCGGAGTTGGTCGTGCTCTTTGGGTTGTTTCTAACGCCAGACTTGATGAGCCATTTCCGTTGCTCGGGGGCAAAAAGTCAGATTAGATCGTGGTGGTGTTGACCACCTCTCGACCTGGCTGGCTCCTCTTGACTTGCAAAGCTTCCAAGTCACAAGAGGTCCCTTCGCTGTACTCTCAATGATAATGGTCTGCCTCTTCTTTTTCTTGGTCGTTGGGTCGATCGAGTTGATGGTGGTGACTACGTCGTGCCTGGTGACGAGCAATGAGATCGATGTCGCTTCGCTGTTGCGACTTTATGGGGACCTCTCATCACCGCCTCATTCTTTGGGATGGATTAACACAAACCATCAGGTAGCCAACTCCGTAGCTTCTCGGTTGTCTCAATCACTCCAAAAGAAATTGCTGTTATTTCTCCGTCCGTCAGTTAAGATGAGTCAAGTGGAAGGAGAAGGCTTGGAAGGGTTAAAGATTGCCAAACCAAGCAAGCAGCCCATGAAATTCCAACGACGTCCAAAATTCTCAGAATCTTCAAACCGAACAATAAACATTTTTTTTTGATAGTCTGGCATTAATGATCTGCTATGTCTACGAACGTAGCGCTCCAATTTCTCATTGGCTACAAATACTCAACGTTGATATTTCAGGTAACGGTGGTGATAATAGCATGTCCTAGAAGTCAACTTCCTGAACAAGGCAAGATTGCTGCGGTTTTGCAATCTTCTCTCTGTTCTGTTCCGAAGCCCCCTATTCATGGCTTGGCTATAGCGGTATGTAGAGTGTTGTACTATGCAGTACACAGAAGACGATAGTCAGGACCTACATTTCACTTCCACGTGATGCATGATGAATTCCCGGGTTAGCAGAGGGACTTTTACGCAAACTGAAACAACGCAATCTCAACCAAGCTTGCTTACATTTGCTACTCTGGCAAGCTTACAAACACGGCCACTGAGAGAGAGAAAGAAGGAGAGAGAGAAATCTCAGATAATTGTTGCGGCAAGAGGAAATTGGACAGAAATAATCGTCACCGAATCCGATTTCTCTGAGCAAGTTCCTCCTCTTTGCGCCTTGTTAGTTTCGTTGAAACTAGCCATGACAATCAATTGAACAAGCGAAGGCATGATGATGAGCCACGCGGATCAAGTGTGTTTCGTCTCCTTCATTTGATTACGGAGGCCTAGATCCGAGTCCGGAACTAACAGCTGCGTTGTCCTACTCGCATCATTAACTAACACCCAAGTCAACCGGTATTGATGTCTATCAGAAAAAGACGCTCCCGTCAGCAATGAACTTCTCCACTCGGCTAATAGCGCTTTTTTCCCTTAAAATAATCGAATTCGTCTTGTCCACATTCAAGGAAGCCGAAACGCTACAACATTCAAGCTGTCTCGAGCGTGCATGCAGTGATGACCCTTCAGCGGGTCCACGCTCAAAAACTTGTTCCGGAGGAAGAGTTGCCACTCTTGATACAGAAAGGGGAGGGATGCCGGATGGGCGAACAAGTTCACCGAGGGGGTTGGATATCGAGCTAAAAAACTATCATGACGATGTCCTATTCATGAGCAAAAAAGCACTCTCACACTCGTCACTAATAGTTGAGAACTTGTAGTTGCAATGTGTACAGCAACTAATTCATCTCGTTGAGAGGAGGAAGAAGGTCACTGAGATTTAGCCCGTTCGCTGATATCGACTACGTAGCTTCATAGAGAAGCAAAAAACACGTGTTTGCCACTAAGTACTGCTGGCTGATAAAGCTTGAAGTGGCCTAAAAGTCGACACAATCGTTGTCTCAACAGAACGAGGCTAGTGACCTAAAATCCGGATCTCCCTATCATCAATAGGTCACTCACTCGCGGAGAAGGAGTTGAGAGTCATAGCTGTAGGGCAATGGTTCCGTTGCCCAAGCTGTTCAATATCAGAATTGTAGATACATGGTAGGCCCGTAGGTTGGGACATGCAGTAGTCAAGAGGAAGAAGAATACTGCTGAGATAGCCAACAGACACGCACACCTGCGAAGGAGTCTACCTGCTGCCTCTACTTCCTACGTCCTGATTTACCGTTTTGAGGAACCAGCGCCAGCCAATCAGCCAGTCAACCATCCAACCATCCAGCTTCCTTCCTTCTTCTTCGTCTTCGTCTCCTTCCCATGATGGTCTTCTTCCTTAGTTCGTTGGGTTGGCTTGATTTTGAGCGAGTTGGACAGGGCAAACAAAACCTGATCTTCCCCCTAAGCTGGAAATGGAGAACCCCAAAACCATGCCAGCCACATCATGAGCACGTCCGTCGTCTTTGATGGTGTAGCTGTACATGCATGGGAAGCGTAACAGCACCATTTGGGCACCGTTAGATCTTGACCGATAGCTCAAAAACCAGGAAGAGGGCGCCAAAGAAGAAGATGAACTCGAAGAGCTGGGCTGACGGATTCGTGAGTCAAATTTGCCTTACATGAGGTGTGATTGTCGCACTCAAAGAGCATTGACGAGCAGCGCTAACTTTGAGCAACAGAGGTTGAGGAGAGGGGGGGGGGAGGACCCACATGCCCCCCTCTAATACAGAGACCGTTCACCATCCTCCCACATGCTCGGGTACCTTTCGGGTACCTTTTGTGTGTCATATCTGCCAAGCATTGTGGTGGTTGCTGGATTCGCAACACTCACACACGTGTGTATGTTTCTACTAGAGGCGAGTCGTACTCCGTCGACTCATCCTTTGACGTTTCGGGTAGTTCTAGTAGAGATAATTTGGTTGTTGCGGATAACGGGGCACTTTGCCTCCAGAATATCCATTCCGGCGGTGGCGGCGACCATGTGGCATTCAATTCAGGCAAATTCATCATTTAGCTAAAGAGTTTGCACACCGAATCAAGGGCTTCAGGTCTAACCAACAAATCAACCAACCACCTATCAATGGTCCACGTATCTCTGCATATGTGGATGTCATCGAACGAACAATGAAATTGGGAACACGTATCATTTAGTAGGAGGTCAGACTGAAAATGAAGAAAGAAATATGTGGGGCCTGAGAGTTTCAAACTCGTCCGAATATTGGCGTGAACTGATCTTGTTTTTCTCCCTTTGAAGATAGTTCTAAAGAGGACCGGAATACCCGCTGTATTGCAGGAATGTATGTATATTTGTTGGTGTTTGTCAGGACAGTTTTACAACTTCCTAACTGTTCTTAAATTCTCAAATCAGCACGAACTGGCTTCCTTCTCTCTTTCAACCAGAACAGTAGGAACACCACTACCAATACCACCACCATCACCACCGCCATGATCAGTACTATTGCTACCACATGCACTTGTCATCATCATCTTTATCCTCTCAGGGATGCTGAGACCCAGGATCAGGCAAAGGAACTGAAAATGATCACTGCCTTCAACTTCCACAACAAGTGGAGGAATGGAAAACCTTAAAATATCAGCAAAACACTTTTCTTAAAATAACCGGGATCTGACAGCTATTCCTGATCTGGTACACAGCACATCCGCAACAGTTACGGGAACCTTAGCAATTCAATGTTATCTCACTCCATTTACACCTCAGACTTCAACAAGAGGGAAATAGCAAATCAAGGGAGGAAGAAGAATGAATCAAAATCATTATCGAAACGACTTGAAACCGCAGCAATAATAATTGCAAATTTGCTCATCCAAATCAAGAGTAGAATTCTCTGGAGGACCCAGAAAGGTAATAGAAATTTGAATATGCTTCTATGCATGAATTGATACTCTTGTGCTTGAAATGAAACACGAGAACTCGGAAAGGATTCAGCCGACTCACTCAAACCAGTTCCGGTCAAAGTTGCACATTGCACATCGCATTCAAGACGAGCAATGAACAACGGCCGTTGGTTGATCGAGACCGACGAATCGCGTTTCCTTAATCAAATGGAATGTTCAGCGATCCTTCTTGATCCGTCGTAGATGGAACCTACTGTAGCTTCTAGCATCCAGCCAAAAGAAGAAGTCAAATGAGAACAATGAACGAAAGTGAATTGATGGAAGACGACCAACCAACCTAGTTCGTTGGACTACTCGTTCCGCATCTTGGTTTCGATTACAAAAGTCTCGTCTCACATGCTCATCGACTAGAAAGTATCGCTTGAACATACCGGTAAGGAGTTTGTCGCGTAAGCAATAGAACAAACGGATGTTGGGAGAAGAAAATCTTGGCGACCCTGGCTCACTTTCATTTCCACAACAGGAAATAAACGTGCCATTGCTTGATCAAGAAACGAATACCGTTTCTTTTCAAGTGATTGCTAGCAACTTCCAACTCATACAAATGTACCTGTTCATGGTGGAATCCTCAATTCCTAGAGAAGCCCTCAAACCCGACATGGTTAGTTCAAATAATAAACTGGCGTGCCTACAACCAAGGCATGCACCCGTTGTTCAGACAACCAAAGTCTTGGGATCAAAGCCAGCCTTTGGTTTTAATAATATGATGTAAAGGAGAAAGAAATCCCTTTGTGCCTTGGGGACATGTGCTGGTATGAGTCATGATGAGGAAATGGGGTGAGAATCGACTTCAGGGTAGCTGAGCGAAAAAACCAACGAGAATGAAACTGCAAGCCTGTCGCGAACTCGTCGATATTGCACTGATGTATGGGGATTTTGGTTCGACCTGGCGGCCGGCAGCACTGCATACCAACCACCAGTCACGCTCATCAATGTCACAGGTACATTTGGTTCCTGGCTGGTCATTTAAATTCTCGAGGCAAAGACAGGAAGTACTGGAAGAACGGTCTTGAATTTCCTGCCTCAAATCTAGTTTCTGCAGCAGACGCATGTTGGGAAGGTGTTTGGCATTGGGTCTCGCTAGGAGTTTCCTTGAGGCAAAAGACAATGGGATTCTAGTACAAGAGGAGAACACGTGGCAGAAGGAAGAGACTCTGTGAAGATAGCATCAGAATTCTTGTACCAGACAAATAGCTCTCCAAATTCAACTTTTCTCTAGAAGCCTTTGAGCCATAGTTCCGTTATACCGGAAGTAACCGGAAGAGCGCCGGAAGAGGAAAGGCTCCTCCTCTGAGTCTTCTCGGTCTTCTAGCCTTCCTTCCTTTTCTCTACTTCAAACAAGCACGTAGAGACGCTCTCCTATTTCGTATGAAAGACTCACGACTTTGTTTGGAAACGGAGAGGACGTCCAGAGGACACTGTAAGAAATATCATCAGCCTTTACTCTAGAGAAATCACGAAGACGTCCTTTTCAATATAAAGCGGAATATTTCTTTTAAAGTTTAAAGATTGGGTGTCCCTACCTTCAGACAAACTCTTCTTACTTGTCAGTGAGTATGAGCCAATGGGTCCATTTGTCTACTACCAGGAAATCAAGCCGGAAGAGTCCGGAAATCGAAGTTTCTTCCGTTTTTGTCCTCGCCCGTGTTCCCTTCCTCTTACTTCCTGGCCAGCGGAATGGGAACGGGAAGTCAGTGCGAGTTGGAGGGCCGGAACCAACAACCAACAGACTCACCAAGTTGGACCAAATAGCAAATGATGGCAAGAGCAACAAAAACAAGAGCATCTTCACAATTAGAATCACTTCTTTCCAGAAATAAGGCTCCAACTATGAGCCATTTTCGCCCTTTCAGTTGTTGATAATTGAGAACATTTAGTGACACACGAGGCTAATCAAATCTTGAGTGGACAAGAGGAGATCCAATAAATGAGGGAATGAATGAGTGAGTGACCTTTCAAAATGAGTAGGAACGTTGCTTACCTATAAAAAAGACATGGTTCAATTAAGATACAATAACAACAACAGAACATTTGCATGAAAGTATTCAAAGAAGAGAAGAGAGCAACAAAGAAGGATGCAACCAGAGGATGTCCTCATCTCAATCCACCCTACAAATGAGAGTACGAAGAAAAAGTGAAACATTTTCAAGCTCTACATATTTGCTAAAACACAAAACTTCAAGTCGTTTTTTTTTCAACTAGGAACTAGAACATGAGCCAGCAATGCTGACTACTCCATGAGTGTACGAAGAAACAGTAGAATTTGTACCCCTCCACCTTCTTCTCCTCCTGAAATGAATGCTCTTCACCCACCTTATTGAGGATGCAAAAAACACAGCAAGGGGAGAAGTCGGAGAGTAAAAGGGAGGAAGAGGAGCATGGGGGAGTTGGAGGGATTTCAATCTGTTCCTTCTTGCTCGAGTAGGCATATCCAAGCAGCTAGTGGGCCATTCAAATGTCCTGAGTAAACTAGGTCTCTCTTTCTCTCTGTCTCTCTTTTTCCCCATGTGAAGGGAGGGGGAAATCTGTGCTACGCCATGAAATCATACTGGATTGACATTTGTTGGCTGCCAGTGTGCTACTATCAAAGGAACATGTGACGACTTCCTGAGGAGGTATGAGGGTTTTTGATAATCCGACAAGTCCGCTTCCACATGGATGGCCAGATCAAACCCCTTAATCAAGCCCAACATGCATATGAGTACAAATATCGTTGATATTTTCCCCCAATCATGTGTAGAAACAACGACTGAACCCATTGACACTTGGTCAACCATCAAGTGTTTGTTTGATGACCCTCTTCGAGCATACGCTTTGAAGCACGCTTTCCTTGTTACCATCTTTAGGTGGGTTACTACACTTTTCTCGAGTACGCACTATATTGAGCTCCCAGAGAGGATGACTTTATCGCTCGAGTGACGAGCAATGGGAATGATCTATTTCTGAAATTCGGTTAGGGTAACAAGGGTGTTTGCTCTCCATTTTCGGGTCAAGCCAATCACCGCTCCTCAATCTTTTGAGGAACTTGGACCTGTTTTACTCGCTCCCTTCAAAGGATTGGACACGTTCCAAAAAACGGGGGAGAGAACGAACAAGTGGGAACACTTTTGTTCCCACCGATACACGGGGATGAAATGCAGAATAAAAAGATGCTGGTCAAAAAGAACCACTCTTAAATCCTAGTGAGAGGAAGTCGGATTTTCCGATTAACTTGTTGGATAAGTAAGGTCAACACTTTCTGTTCCCAATCACTAATCTCGTGCTTGACGTATAGGCGAAATTGCTTTAATAATCCCAAGAATGTGTTCATGTGTTCTTGCCACAGGGTGGGTGGGTGCTGGCGAAACGCATCCAAAAATGCTTGACCAACATGCTTGAGAGGGAAATTGAGAGCAGTAGGTGAACATGAAGTTCGAGGGGGAGGGGGAGGACCGAATACACGCGCCGCTCGCTCAAGGGGGATATTGCCCATGATAATTGAGGATACTTGAGGAACAAGTGTGACAGGAGCGCAACACATGCTTACTCGTTACTTTCCAACAAAGTTATAGATTAACTAACCCAAACAACGATTCTCATTTGCCGAACCAACAAGTAACCATTCACATATTGGACTTGGACAGCATTCATGGAACAAGAAATTAGATCCAATTCTTGAGAAGCTCCCCGATGGAAACACAGCAAGGACAGAGTAATGCGTAGGCAGAAAGGCTTTTTCTTATTCTTCCTTCATCTTTTCCTGGCTGCGAGTGCTCGGATTCCATTGATAAAAGCTCTTCAATATCATTTCCACATCGAACAACACTTCCGGTTTTCAGGTTGCTGACAGTAACAAGCCGGAGAGCGAGAGAAAAGGCCAAATGTCTCTTCTTACTCTGCCTCTTAAATGCCGACCACCACCACCACTACAGGGTGGAAAGCCGACAAAAAGAGAAGGTGGATGGAGGAGATGGAGATGGAGGAGGAGGAGGAGGAGGAGGAGGAGGATGCGTCGAGGCCAACGTCATGACTACTAGTTTACTACACTACTATTCCCTTGAGCTCCGTTCCTTCATTTGTAAATCAAAAAAGAGAGAAGAGACTTCCCACCAAAAAAGCACTTCCGTAGAACTTCCAGGTGAAGTGGGGGCTCAAAGCTACATTGCACTAACGCGTTGCGTTCTCTTTGGAATGCCACAGTAGTTCATCACAAGAAGGATCGGCCTTGGTGCGTGGCAGAGAAACGTGGGTGGAAATCAGGGCATCTCTTGCAGATGGCAAGCAAGAGGAGGGGGGGGGGGCAAGGAAAGATCACTACAAGAGAGCATTTCCGTGATTCTCGAAATACCTTGGAAAGGCCAGAAACGTTGACGAAAAGACAGAAACCTCCCCCACTTGTTCCTCACTTTTGGATGATGATATGAAAGAACCTTATCGAGACTGATAATTCGAATAAGATCGGATCCGATGGTAGGGAAACAATTGCAAACCGCAAGACGCGTTGTTCCGATGGGAAGTGACGGTCGAAGTTGACTCTGGGTTGGGAAACAAGCCTCTCAAGAAAGTAAAGCTGACACATAAAAGATTTCCATGGCCCCGAGTGATTCACGAACTCTTGTGGAAAACGATTCCAACCAGACCATATCCAGGAGATTATAAAGCAACGAAGGAGAGATTATTGACAACAAGAACAAGCCCATCATGTACTTTACTTAACTTGGATATACTCGTATTTTGGAAAAAAGAATAACTATTCTTTTAACCCCTGGTGCTAAATACTTCTTATGTCGGCAGTGATAACTACTATCAAACTGCATCAATGATTCCCAAGGCTACACATACACATGTCCATATACGTACATATGAACATGCAAGAGTCTTTCGACCCAAGATCATTCATGAACATGATCTAAACTTGACTTGAGTCAATGTTATGTAATCCGGATGATGGGTTGGTAGAGCACACACCATGTGTGTATTTCGCCATTCGAGGCGCTTCCTCAGATGAAAAAAATGACAGTCATCTCAAACTCGAACAAGTTGAGTGCCAACCAGCACCAGAATAAGAACCAAGCCAGTCACCAGGCAGGTTAACAAAAATCTCAAGAGCTCCATGTCAGGGGCAGGTTTGTAAGGCAAAGTTTATCCTGAATCCAAGATCTCACGATGCTATGAAGGAACTTGATTGTCGGGGACGAGTCTTTTGGTCATCTTCAAGAACAAAGGATCTTGACGGTAAGCTCCTACACACATCCACATATCCAAACTCCACCTTCATCCTTGAATGAACGGAGATATAGCTGCCTGGACTCCATACATGCACAACATGCTTGGATACGGCAACACCAACCGCCTCAGAAGAGGGAGCAAGGAGCTCACCCATGTCATTCCCCATTCACAATTATTCGAAGGTCAATTGTCGTTGGGTCTCTCCCTTTGTGAGTAGCGCTAGCTGGTTGGTAGGTGGGTTGCTTGGTTGGCTGGTTGGCCGAGGATTGGATGATGTGTACACTGCCACGGAGCACTAGGAGAACCCATTGTTCGTGTTGTTGCCGTTTAATGCAGACTTATGGGGCGCTCAAAATCACAAGCCATGGCGACCAGGTAGTGGAAGCATGGAAGAAGGAGCTAGTTAAAAGCTCCCACACTCACTGCCTATCGCCTTTCTTGCTTTTGAGTTTAGACAGAGGTGCTGCGACCAAGACGGGAACAGAAAGAGAGAGAGAGACAGGAGAGAGAGAAGGGGAGAGGGAAGGTTGCTTGGACGAAGATGAATGCCAAAAGCAGTTCCTTGCTTACATCCATCTATCCCCTGGAGATTCCAACGCACCTTAATTTTGAGAATCACTAAGGACAGAGATCCAAACAAATATTTAAGATTCGAGATCTAATGGATTCTCACGAAGAGTTACTTGCACCCGTTAGTAATATGCCTAAAAGTTCAACCAATGTTGGTTCTGTAGGACATACAGTATTTCATGAGCTATCAAATGTTGTGGCTTGAAATGGCTCCCCAAAGTGTTCCCCCCATCCCATGACGTTTTCAAAGTCGCAAAACCCTCATCAATAATACGTGGGCCAAGGTTGAGCTTACTCAAGAGTTTGGGCAGGCCTGAAGGAGCGATTCATGAGTAATGGCCCTTGTCGTCGGAGCCAAGAATGCCTTCGGGCAATGCAAGTTCGGAGATCTCCTACGTGCCACTGGTCTACCGACGTGCCAGAGAAGAATCGCCGAGATCTCCAACTCCAATGTGGAAGGAAGGAAGCAAAGGAGAAGGAGGAGGAGGAGGAGAGGTAGGCAGGAGATTTGGAGAGCCCAACAGAAGAACAAAACCTGGAGACAAACGTCCGTACACCCAAGTGAAGATACATCGGAATTACGAGTAGGTGTAAGAAGCAGTGAGGGTTACGCTATCCGTGGATGTCGCCGACGATGACGACGAGAAGTAGAACTGGTATACTTGTACCCAAATCCACCAAAGGAACAAGAGACAGAGCTTTGGCAATGGCAACAAGTTGCCCCGAACATCAAAAGGTGAGCCCACAATATCCACTTCATCCCAGTGGTGACAGAGCAGCAGGTTAGCTAAAAGATTTGGATTGGGGGAGCAACTGCTTGCTACCTTTATCAATCCTGCTTCTACCGTCGACGCCATCGCCCATAGCACAGGAACGACAACAGCAACAACGACAACAACAGCGACGGGATGTTTGGGATGTCGTGGTTTTTTGGCACCTTAAGTGGAAGCAACTTGCTCAAGAAGAAGAAGGAGAAGGAGGAGGAGGTGGAGAGCTTCCCTTAAATCCGTGGATGCTCTGCACATGGCAGCAAAAAGCCTTCTAGGAAAGAATTACGTTCTTCAATCTATTTCAAAGATGGATCGTTTTGACAATACAACAACGAAGCCCACTATTGGGTAACACTTTTTTGGTTGGCAGTGCGGTTCAACTGATTTTAAAAAAGCGTATGGGACTTTCGGCGGCGACTTTGAACAATCAAGCACGACGTATGATAAAAATCTGCATGAAGCCTCTTGGCAAATTTACTTGCATCCTTGATTAGAACTTTATAATACAACCGGAAAATTGGGTTCTGGATATTTACAGTACCAAATTAAGTGACATGCTTTTTTCGAAACATTTTTTGTTGATCTACAATTTGAAGTTGCTTCCATTTAAAGTTCCACCTTTGAACCAAAATAACGATATTTGGAAGGCGAAGCCACATTGAAGATTCGAGAAGAAGAAAAAAGAAATAAAGCCGAGCAACCATTGAGTTTTGTAGACCGGATCTTGGGATCTTGACCCCCGATGGCGGCAGCCAACCACCTTAGAGAGCTTGGCAAGGAGAGCAAACCACTCTCGTGGAATCACTTCTTACTGATACATAGAACACTCGAAGGTGGAAGAGACGACAGCCACCCAAAGGTGCCTTCAAAGCCGATTTGAGAGGGCTTTGGAGTCTGGAGAGCCCCCTGAAGATTAAGCCAGAAGGTGAATTCAAGGTAGCGTCCGGGCTGAAATAACAACACGAAGCCTCGCTATCCAATTCTTCTTGTACGGACTACCTACGCAAAAGACCAAGATTGGGTACTGCAAGCAAGGAAGAAAGAAAGAGAAGAACGAACGAGGAGGTGGAGGTGGATCAGGAGGAGGAGGAGGAGGAGGTNTGTACGGACTACCTACGCAAAAGACCAAGATTGGGTACTGCAAGCAAGGAAGAAAGAAAGAGGAGAACGAACGAGGAGGTGGAGGTGGATCAGGAGGAGGAGGAGGAGGAGGAGGAGGTGGTGGAGAGCTGCTCCAATGAAGGTGATCTTGGGTGGAAGAAGACGTGGTGGTTGGTGTTGCAGCAGGAAAAGAAGAAGTAGAAGAACAAGCAATTTTAGAGCCGGTGGAAACTAGAAACGTTTCTTTCTCATCCTCGAGAGTACCTTTTGGAGCCTTCTACTTCTTCTTCTTATTCTTCACCCCGAGACCGTCAATTTGGAGGCAGTCGCCAACTCCTCTTCCGATCTTGATTAGGAGATCTCAACGGTGTGCTTTGGTAAGCTAGTACCGATAAAAAAAACGTACAAACGGCCCTCGCGCCATAGGAAGAGTTCAGAAACTTGAATTGTAAGAAGAGGAAAATCCGTTTGCAACTGAAAGATCATCTTGCCACTGCAGAGAGGGCGGACCATAGGCCGGATTTTCAGGCGACTCCTCCGCGTCACGATCATGGTGGTATCCTCGGTTCCAGGTATAAATGTATTAGATCAACGTTGTTCCAAAATACAAGATGCCGCGACGCAACAATTGGGCTCCCCTTTCTTGACCTCAGGCAGACGGGAAAAAAACAAGGAGGAGGATTCACAGGCAACGCCAACTGAACCACCGGTAGCAAGTGGACTGAGTGGTTGGGTTGAAAGCTGGAGAATTAGTGCTTTTGAGGCAAAAAGATTCACAGGTACGTCTCTTGTGTCCACCCAGCTTTCAGTTCAAAAAACGCCACGTCCGAGACTAAGGGATCTGGTAGAGGGGATGGCAATGAAGATGATGATGCCTTTGAGGCAGGAAGCTCACAAAAGAAGTAGAAACGAACCATGGAAAAGACGACCCAAGAGTTTAAGAATCACAACGGGTTCAGAAAAACAACCCGAAAGCAAAATATCACCACGTTGCTCCGTGGATTTTAACCATCCATGCTACAAGTTTTGAGCAAATTGAGACTCATGATGAGCACAAAAGATTTGTGCTGTCCAAGCAGATTTGGAAAACGAAAAGGACCCACCAGCATTTACGAGTGGGGCCACTGAATGCTCAAAGAAAAAATGCATGTGCAGCTGCTTGCTTTTCTCACATGTGAAAGCAAAAATTGGACAGCCAGGCAGTGATTTTGCAGTCAATTTAGGGGGAGGTTCTTGAGGGGAACGGTGACGGTGACACTTGGCATTCAGTTTTGAGTGAATAAAGAAAGAATTTCGAGAAAATTGTTGCCTATTTTGAAAGCTTTGAGGACATTCTTGAATTATTGAAGGAGCTGATCATCATCGACGGATGACCAGCAAACAGTGCAATCATCTCATCAACATGATTCTATACATACATGGTTCTTTGAAAGCGCACACAAACCGTGAATGAAAAGAGCTTCCCTAATTTCTAAGGAACCTCTTGGAAAGCATGTTAGATTCCAGGGTCGGAGAATGTTACTTCAAATGTGTCATTTTCATTCTTTTTCTTCTTGCTCTTTACTCCACCATTTTCTCTTAATCTCTCTCTATTCTTCTTTCTCAATGGCAACTCAACACTCCTCTACCCAAATGATATTCAATCAGTGTCCAAGAAAGCTCAGTGGTCAGTCAGTGTTGATGGGTTGTCTGTCCATTTGCCACTATTCAAAATCACCCCCAATTCTGTCTAGGAAAAACGAGCGTAATTTCTTGGAAGCTCATTGTAAACCGAAACCCTGAGCTAAAATGTTGTTTGTTTCCTCATGGGTCAGATCGGGAGCTTCGCTAACTCCCAGTTCTTCATCAACCTGGGTAAACTATTGAACCCACGAGGGTAAGTTGGCAGCAACCTACCAATAACAACAATACTCTCAAATCAACCCTGATTCTTCGACCGAGGGGACGACCATCACATCCAAGCTCGGGCAAACGAGGTGTCGTGGTTGTTTTTAAAAGAGATCTTATTTTCCAACTCAGGGTCGGTGAATAATACTCATTGCGGCTCCCCAACTCTAATTCACTGACTCACCCCTCTGCCGAGAACCGACGGCGAGGGGTTGTTGTCAGGTTCCAATTGCCAATTGCCAATTGCACTTGATCTGAGGGAGCCAAGTGCTTGTCAAGAGAAACTGAGCCACTTCCCATGAAAAAAAGAATCATCATTCCACGGTTGTTCTTCTTCAAACTCTGGCAAATGTGATTAATGTTTCCGAAGTTATCCTATTTCGCCAAAAGAACACCCCCCTGGGGAGAAAAGCGAAACATTTGACAAATGATCAGGATGCAACTCTGCTGTCTATTGAAGTTAACATCATATTCAGAGCACTGAGCATCACTATGTGAGGTCACAAAGAACAATCAAACTTGGCTACTATTGGCTGCCATTATCTGGAGTCGGAGACTGATGCTAGATTAATTTGACCTCTTCGGTCCAGCTAAGAGACAACAGGGGTCAAAGCCTTGGGCGATGTGAAGGGACATCTTCCTCAACCCGGTCGTGGACCCATCAAAACCTGGTGGTCACCGCAGCGTTAGCCAAAGACAACGCTCTTCAACGTGAACAAATTCGTCTTCTTTCTCCGCTCCTTCTGCACAATGCTCAACTGTCCATCAGTGGAGGGGGTTTTAAGAGAGGAATATTTCCGAAATGGATCACGACCGTTCCCAGGATCTAATTTTGGGAAACGCCCGTTGAGCCGCCTCATCGACACCCCCATTGCGTTTTTAAACATCTTGTGAGCGTACCATGCTCACTCATTGAGTTGGAGAGGGGAAATTGTAAAACCATTGTATCGCCGGTTAAACTATGTCAAAGCGAGATTGTTTCTTCCCACTGGCGGTGCCATTTCCAGCCTACCACGATGACTTGAGGAGTTTTCTCGTTCAGCCACATGAACTACTATTCAGCATCTAATGATGTGAATCTGACCGGAAATAAATGTGCCAATTGTCACAAAGTGTCTTGAAAGTGAAACTTGAGAAGGGCCCCGAGTCGGTTGTTTGGTTGGTTAGTCGGATGGCTGGTTAATGCGATTTAGCCAATTGGCTTGGTCGCTGTAGGGTTGGTTGTGTGGTTGGTGGTTGGTTTTCCGCGATGGTTGCACGACGTACTCGATGTGTCTTTTTTTTCTCAAACCAGACAAAAGTTTTCAAATTCACTTTTTATGGCCATTACTCAAAGACCAGAGCGAGCAAGCTAATCTTGGGAAGTTTCCACCGATTAAGAGTCCTTTTCGATGCGAAAAATTGTCACTTGCTCAGAAAATGAGAAAAAGATGGCTTCTCGTGTCCGTTTTCTTGTTCTGGCGGGCACCGCAAAAAGTGATCCCTCTTCGTCTTCTTTTCTTGTCCTTAATAGGTGAGAGTGTCCAAGCCGTCGGAAAAAGTGCGGAAATTTCAGTAAATCATTACTGCCATCAGTTCTGCTCCCCTCAAGTCACAAGGACCCACGCATGCACACAGATCTAGCTTGTTGGCGAGAACGAGATGAAGTAATGTGTCTATGAACATGATGCTTAGTTTCCCTTTCACTGCTGTGAAAAAAATACACAAGCAAAAATAAAAGAAAACCGGACAATTTCCTCACAATTTGTCGCCGATGTGCCATCCTCTTTTTCCCAACTATGAGATGATCGTTTTCTTGATAGAGAAATACATTTCACTTTGTTTCGCTTTCTTTCCCGGTTTTTAACCTCCCTGACTCTTTGAAATATGAATATTCTCAAATTCAAATGAACTTCCGTTCTCTCTTATCTCTTTCTTTCTCTCTCACTTCTTCTCTATCGTTCTTCTCCGGTCTCATTTACTCTACTTCCACCCACAAGAGCAAAGTGGCCACACATGTGCTCTGAATACTATTTCCAAGAGAAGGAGCGGATCCGGCAAATCTATCTTCTCTATATATGTAAAACGCCTTCATCGCGAAACTTGAACCCCCTTGATGACCCAAAAATGCTCGCTCGAGATTGAGCAGCTCGAGCAGTTTCAATCACTTTGGAGAACAAGAACTAGACGATGGGTTTTTCAATTCATGTGCTACTTCCACGGCTCAAAGGAATATATTGACGATTTTGGAGAACTGCAAAATTAATCGAGAATCCCTCAAAGTACTAAACTGCCAGTCTGAGATGGTACTTCCGAATGTTCAAGAGAGGATCTAAAAAAGCCGTTAGAATTTGTCATCCAAGTCGTCGCTCTCGATATCTTCCCACCCAACACCATATGTGTACATACACGTGCACATATTGCACGTTAACATCCATGAGATATGCGATTCCAACTTCTAGTTTGCCATCAAGATCATGGATGCTTCCTTGCTTGTCGCCTGCTCGTCATCCACTACGTATCTACGAACGGAAATAAACCTGTTGCCGTCGACTAAGAACGTCCCAGTCGTCTTGAACCACGACATACTTCCTAACCCTAACCTACCCACCCACCCCTCCTCCCTCCAAGGACATTGAACATTAGCATCCTTCTCCCATTATTTCCAACTCTCTCCTTCTCTGGGGTGCTCTCTTCGGTGATCCCCGAGCATAAGAACACTGACCGTTCCAGGTCAAGCGAACTTCATAAACTGGGTTATAATTGGCAACTTCATCCCCCCGCTCTTCGTCCGGTCCCGTTGAATAGGGTGCAACAAGTACATGTGTACACCAGCTCGGAAGACAGACCTGGCCGGCCAATGGGAGGATAAGTGCAAGACACTGTCCAAGATTTACGCTCTTCTCATGCTCCTCTGATCCTCCGCCATTCAACAGTCTCAACAGTCTTGCCGACAAGGGTAAGGAACACATTCAAGCTACGTAGTATGTAGGGCACCGAATGCCCTGAAATGTTGTCTTTCCCTCCGGAGTTAAGGGTAGTGTCATGTCTCTCCCCTCTTGACAGGGCACTGTGTGCTCGTACTTCTGTATGCACTACTCTTCCTCCTGCAACGATATGGGGTAAAATCCGCTTCAGTGGCCACTGCGGTGTGGGAAACTTAACGTTTTCTTTCCAAGCCAACAGAAATGAAAGCAAAATGAAAAGAAGGCATGGTGGTGGTGGTGGACGATTGGTGACTCGATCGAGACATTTTAGCAGGAGAAATTCGTCCCGATTAATTTTTTACTTCCCATTGATACCCGGGCGCCCCAGCTGCCCTCTCCACCGCACTGTAACTCATCACCTTGACAGGTGCTCCACACCAACAACCACCACCAACACCCACAAACAAAACCACAACCAACACAAAACCAACACCACCTATACACCAAAAAACTACCAAAAACAACAACAAACAAACAAACAACACACAACAACCACAAAAACACACAACAAACACACACCACCCTAAAACACCAAACCACCACAACAACACACAACAACCACAACAATAACAAAACAACCATCCCACACCCAACCCACCACACCACAAAAAAAACCAGACACACAAAACCAACACCCCACAAACCACAACCACCAAAAACAACACCAACAACCCACCAACACCAAACACCACCATGTTTTAAACCGTCTGCGGAGATAGACGGAGTATCTTATCGTTGTCGCCGCCAGCGGTATAAGTCTGGGCTCA
>NC_081442.1:5769174-5782998 GCF_007210705.1 Tigriopus californicus
TATCAGGTGGATTCTAGAGCAGGAAAGAGAACATTACTAATAGCTCATTTTTTTCGTCTTCTTAACATAAGAAATGAGCTGTGTGCCAGTTAAATTGTCGCGGAAATCCTCTTGCCAATAGTGCGTGAGTGTGTCTCTCATTTCACTGAAAATGTCGTACATCCGCCTTGGCCGTAGGTACACAAGACCAGAGCGAGCAAGCTAATCTTGGGAAGTTTCCACCGATTAAGAGTCCTTTTCGATGCGAAAAATTGTCACTTGCTCAGAAAATGAGAAAAAGATGGCTTCTCGTGTCCGTTTTCTTGTTCTGGCGGGCACCGCAAAAAGTGATCCCTCTTCGTCTTCTTTTTCTTGTCCTTAATAGGTGAGAGTGTCCAAGCCGTCGGAAAAAGTGCGGAAATTTCAGTAAATCATTACTGCCATCAGTTCTGCTCCCCTCAAGTCACAAGGACCCACGCATGCACACAGATCTAGCTTGTTGGCGAGAACGAGATGAAGTAATGTGTCTATGAACATGATGCTTAGTTTCCCTTTCACTGCTGTGAAAAAAATACACAAGCAAAAATAAAAGAAAACCGGACAATTTCCTCACAATTTGTCGCCGATGTGCCATCCTCTTTTTCCCAACTATGAGATGATCGTTTTCTTAATAGAGAAATACATTTCACTTTGTTTCGCTTTCTTTCCCGGTTTTTAACCTCCCTGACTCTTTGAAATATGAATATCTCCAATTCAAATGAACTTCCGTTCACTCTTATCTCTTTCTTTCTCTCTCACTTCTTCTCTATCGTTCTTCTCCGGTCTCATTTACTCTACTTCCACCCACAAGAGCAACAGTGGCCACACATGTGCTCTGAATACTATTTCCAAGAGAAGGAGCGGATCCGGCAAATCTATCTCTCTATATATGTATAAAACGCCTTCATCGCGAAACTTGAACCCCCTTGATGACCCAAAAATGCTCGCTCGAGATTGAGCAGCTCGAGCAGTTTCAATCACTTTGGAGAACAAGAACTAGACGATGGGTTTTTCAATTCATGTGCTACTTCCACGGCTCAAAGGAATATATTGACGATTTTGGAGAACTGCAAAATTAATCGAGAATCCCTCAAAGTACTAAACTGCCAGTCTGAGATGGTACTTCCGAATGTTCAAGAGAGGATCTAAAAAAGCCGTTAGAATTTGTCATCCAAGTCGTCGCCCTCGATATCTTCCCACCCAACACCATATGTGTACATACACGTGCACATATTGCACGTTAACATCCATGAGATATGCGATTCCAACTTCTAGTTTGCCATCAAGATCATGGATGCTTCCTTGCTTGTCGCCTGCTCGTCATCCACTACGTATCTACGAACGGAAAATAAACCTGTTGCCGTCGACTAAGAACGTCCCAGTCGTCTTGAACCACGACATACTTCCTAACCTACCCACCCACCCCCTCCCTCCAAGGACATTGAACATTAGCATCCTTCTCCCATTATTTCCAACTCTCTCCTTCTCTGGGGGTGCTCTCTTCGGTGATCCCCGAGCATAAGAACACTGACCGTTCCAGGTCAAGCGAACTTCATAAACTGGGTTATAATTGGCAACTTCATCCCCCCGCTCTTCGTCCGGTCCCGTTGAATAGGGTGCAACAAGTACATGTGTACACCAGCTCGGAAGACAGACCTGGCCGGCCAATGGGAGGATAAGTGCAAGACACTGTCCAAGATTTACGCTCTTCTCATGCTCCTCTGATCCTCCGCCATTCAACAGTCTCAACAGTCTTGCCGACAAGGGTAAGGAACACATTCAAGCTACGTAGTATGTAGGGCACCGAATGCCCTGAAATGTTGTCTTTCCCTCCGGAGTTAAGGGTAGTGTCATGTCTCTCCCCTCTTGACAGGGCACTGTGCGCTTGTACTTCTGTATGCACTACTCTTCCTCCTGCAACGATATGGGGTAAAATCCGCTTCAGTGGCCACTGCGGTGTGGGAAACTTAACGTTTTCTTTCCAAGCCAACAGAAATGAAAGCAAAATGAAAAGAAGGCATGGTGGTGGTGGTGGACGATTGGTGACTCGATCGAGCTAAAAGCGAAGACGAGAAAGAATCGTCCCGAGGACGGAAGGATAGATGGATGGATGGGTTTGAGGCAGGGGGAAAGGACGAGGAGAGGAGGGGAGGGGGAGAGAAAAGGAAGGACAGAATGAGGGATCAGGGACAGGGATGTGCGAAGTGCACCTTAAGTCATGGGCAACGATGTCAAATAAGAGAATGCTATCAGGTGGATTCTAGAGCAGGAAAGAGAACATTACTAATAGCTCATTTTTTTCGTCTTCTTAACATAAGAAATGAGCTGTGTGCCAGTTAAATTGTCGCGGAAATCCTCTTGCCAATAGTGCGTGAGTGTGTCTCTCATTTCACTGAAAATGTCATCAGTCCCACGACGTGTCTCCATCAAATCTGAACCCGGATATGGTACTTGTTCTCTAGCGAATCACATGGATACAAAAGATTGGATCAAGAAATGGAACGAAGAAGGATTCGAGATGAAAAAGCGAAGAAATGAATACTACTTAAGACGGATGGAAGCACGAAAGACGCTGCTGAACCTTCCGTTGCAGCCATCGTCGGTTGTCTAAGAATTGTCCAAGATGACTAATTCATAACAGATAGAGTAGAAGAATTGTGAAGATCTATTACCACACAAAGCCAACAAAAGATGGTTCTAAAGAGCTACGATCAAGGCACTCGCGAACTACTACCAGGTGTAAAACTGGCACTCCCAGAAGGAGTCTACTTGGATCCTCTTACCCCTAGAATGGATTAGTCCCAGCCTTTTGTTTCTTTCAATGTGTGTTAATCCTGGAACCGTTGACGTTGGTTAGTCTTTGATACGGCCTACCAACGACGCCTCTTCTGCGCTCAAATGAGGGTTTTAGCGTTGAAGCATCGGCTTTCTCACCTGAAAAGAAATAAGGGAGGGCACATTGAAGTGAAATTCCATTGGCCATTATAGGAAGTCCTCATTATTATCATCATCGCATACAAAAAAGCTTAAGCTTGTCAAACAACGACGACTCCAGATTAACGTTTCCGGGGGTCAGCTTCGACTTGTTGGTTGTTGGTGGGCGTCTTTCTCCTTGAAAAAGGCTCTCTTTCGCCTGGCTTGCGAACTATCAACAGTTCGAGACAGGAAATAGCACGGGGATTTATGACCCAAGCCATCTTCAAATCACCTCAAACTACCATCACGATCAATGCCCTGAAAAAACTCATGGGGCCTCGAGCGTTTCCATATATCCAGGGGTTGATCGAAAATCTAGATGTTATCAGCTTAATAGATGTACCATTTTACTTGCACATGTCGTAAATGGCCAGTTTTCCAAAGCAAGATAATATCTTTCCCTGATGAGCTTTCGCTATCTCGTTCAGTTTCTTCAATTTCTTGAGCACTCTTCTCTGGTTGCTCTCTGCACCGGAAATGGGACCATATTCATGGCATGTCTACTCTCCGTAGCTCGTCGGGGCCAAAAGCCACCATCATCATTTTCATGATCTGAAAAAGCCCACCCAAAGTGCAATCGCACGAACGAGAAAGAGCCCTCATGAGATCAACAGGATGGGAGAGGCAGCCCCAAACAGCTAGCCTTTCAGGTAGTATGATATCAATGTTTCATGCCGAGACACAAAACACTCGGCACCTGAACCTTGGAGGAGGGAAAGACCAGAACAAGAGAGAGGGGTATCTTTTTAATGAGAGAATCAAATTTGGGTGGAAGAGAGTCTGGCAACAGAGCCGAGCAAACATGAAACCAAACGTGTACGTAGAACGTGAAAAAACCTCAGCGGTCAAGAAAACGCTATCGCCAAGTTCTCAACAGATATATGAGGCTCACGAAACGAGTGTGGTTGGCTGGCCAAGATGTCAAAAATAAGTTGTTTAGTTGGGTGAATGCACTTCCTCGGGGAAGCATGTTTGCCAAGGCAAAAAAAAGACTTTCCAAGCACCTTTACTTTGAGAGCTCATGTTTCGAGTCTTTCACTTCGGCCCGTTCTTACAATATTAGTACTCCTTGTTCGACGTAAAAGGATGGTGATGTCGTGATTTGCAAGTTTTTTCCAGCCTACCCGCTATTACTATAGTTGGTCTTTCTCGCGCACTCTTTTGTTCGCTTAGAGGAGCCAAATTGGGCAGACTGTCAAAATTGTCCAAATCAAATACACCAAAGTGGTTGCCGTTGTTGCTTCAATGTAGGTCTAGTGGTATTTATGAGCGTGACTATTCGCGGTGGTCATGGATGGTGTCATCATGGCTGCATCCCCTCAATGGTGGTGCTTTTCCTCAAATTCCAGGTGTGCCGGTCTGATTCAAGAAAAACCTAAGTAGTGAGGCATTATATCCCAAAGGGAGCTTCAAATCTCAGGAATGTTGGTCATTTCCGCTCCCCTTGCCCCCCCCTCTCTCTCTGCTCATGGCTTGTCCCCCTGAAATCAAACAGGTTTGAGCGTCTTCTTCTTTGGTCTTCCTCTATTCACCATTTTCCAAGTATTCCATACTAGGTAGTGACTTCAACTTGAGAGCGCGGTAATGACCGATTGGTGGTGAAAGGCACAGAATGGGACGAAGACGCTCTCCCCCTCTCTTTACTACTGTACTTATGTCTCCCTCTCCCCAACCATAATAACCAATTTTCATACCAACCCACTTGATGTTGAAATTTCCGGTAATTAAGAGAAAGGTTAGATAGGGTCGATCAAGCGGTGGTTGTCCAGTGAAACGGAAAGAACAAAGTCTCAAACAAGAGCGTTTGAATGTGGCAAAAACTCCTGAGGTGAGCCTCTCCCCTGAAAGCGAAGCAGACCAGGAGGCAGAATTGCCTGATGGTTTCCTCGTATGGCATTCTTTTAGTGGTAGTAGAATCAAGGGGGAAACTCAGGAATGTGCGTGTGTCCCTAATACGGTTTAATTTCTCACCGAGTGCCGAGTGGACTATAATACGATTATGGTCAAAATAAGTACAATTTACAGTTAATTTACCGAGGCCATTTTGCTTGTTCTTCAGCAACCCTTGCACGAATTGGTTAGCCTTTGATTGCTTCTACATGATTGTATTTGCCCAAATTACCCCGTTCAGTGACGACTCGGAAGTTTGGCTAATTTGAGCCCCGAAGTAAAGGCTCGTGCGTTCAACGCCACCACCTTGTTGGACACTATTAATTAAAGCCGGACAAGTGGCGGCCGTGGTGCTGGCAACCTTGAGGCCAAAACCAACAAGAGAGCTTAGATTTTAGAGAAAGCCATCTTGATTGCAGATACTCATCTAATATTCATTCGTAAACTCCCAAGACTAGCTTCAGACTATGACTATTTGTGATTGAATGCCATAATCAGGCTTGGCTCCGAGCTTCCGCCCCAAACTGGCCCTGATCTTTCGTATGTACGTATGCAGTACTGTACATAGATCGAGAAATCAATTACTTCGCAAGCAGGGCCTCAAAGTCTCTAAACGGTGAAATGGTCGCCAGACTCTTCATGCAATATTGACAAGTTGTGCGTGTTCTGGCCTCGCTCTGACAGCCCACAGAACTAAGGCGAATAATTGCACCCTGATAGCGATGAGCAGCGGTCAGGAAATGCCGAAATCCTGTTTTCCTATCTCATTACTCAATTAATGATGTCGTTCATGACTTGACCTATCAATTCTTGACCAACTCGGAACTCAGAAGTCAGAAGCTCAAAGAAACACGTGTTCCTCACTCTGCATTGTGATTAAAATTCGATTGAATTATACAGTAACGAAGCAAGTGTACCGGAATCGGAACACATTAGTTGGCCCTACACATGTGCCTCTCAGGGAAAGAGGAAGGTGCTATGGTGCGTGCGTGCTTGCTTTGCACCTATGTTTGAATCAGACCATAGAACCAGCTTGAGCGGCCCAAAGTTTGCCCATCCTTAAAACACTTGGCATGTCAGTTACGTAATATGAAAGAAATGGTTGTTGATGGGGGTCTTGAAGGCAAACCAAAATAGATACACCATCCATCCAACCACAAGGAGTTTAGTCAAACTACGTTTCAACCAAGTAACCACGTCATCCTGGGGAAGTGTGAGTAGTATGCGATACCGGATTCTCGGCACAACAATTTTTATAAGAAAGATCGGGACATATCTTGTGCAAAAACTAGCTGCCAGAGTGAATTGTCAGGCAATACTATTTCGTTCGACTTCAACTCCAAAACACTTGAGTCACAATTGGCCTGACAATGACCACTTGTGCGATTGATTTCCGAATAGGCTGCTCTGCGTGTGAGCAAGGCAAAAGCATGTCGATCATGGGTCTACGAGTAATTCGGAAAGGTGGCGGGAAAACGGAAGTCGCTGAGAACTCTCCGTCTGCTTCATTTACCTGAAGACCACTCGGAGGAGATGGCGAATCTTTCTTGACTGTTGTGGACCCAGCCGAGTTGGCCGAAGATGTCGGGGGTCCCTTCTTCTGGTCGGGTGTGGTCACCATTGATGAACTTTAGGACGACTTGTCCTCGTCTTAATGGGGGTCAATCTAGGGTTGGTATTATTGACGCCACTGAAGCGGCGAGCAGAGAGCAAAAAGCGCGTGGCGATGTGAACGATTTGTGAGTTGCAAATCCACCGATGTACACACTTGAACTTAAAAGTCACTTGCAACCGCTTTGTTATTGCAGCACCGGAACAACCAAGCAGAATCTGTCACCAACATGGTCATGGCCAATAGAGCCAATGTCACCCAATACGACAACGAATCACTTCCTAGAACACGGAACCAACTAATGAAACAAGTGGATGATGTTGCTCGTCAATGGGTTCGAATAACAGGATTGGTGCCCAATGGAGGCTCCAGAGTGAGTGAGCAACGTGAGGCCAACGAATTCAACCGACAGCACAATCCTCTTCTTGGAGTTTGTCTTGTATCCGTCCTGATCTTATATCCTATATCCTGGTCTCAAAGTCCAGGAGCGGGTCGATGTAGATCCGTTCCTGCTCCGTCGTTGACATCAACTACTAATCTCACTTCTACAGACTGCCAGTACACTGAGTCAGTGACGGCTTGATCGTCTTGGAAAAAGAACGGACACACAAGACTCGCTCGCTTGTTCCTGTGCTCATCACGACAACGAGGAGCAGGACGACGGCCACCACCACCAGCAACGTCTCCTCCCCCTTGTCCAGCAACATCACATTCAAGCCGATCATCTTGTTCGATGTCGTCGTCATCGCCGTCTTCGGCGTTGGGTTCCATCTCGGGCAGCATCAACGGACACCGTAATCCGGCTTGCGCACCACTGCCGACCCCGTTGCATACTCATAGAGTACTCGGGAAGTTGTCGGGGAACGGCAACGAGAACCTCTCATCGTTGAACAACGCCGACCGGTGAACCTCGAGGCTACTGCGCCAAGGGAACTTTGAACCGAGTGAACTCGCCCGAGGTTGAGTGCATGTTGCGCTTGAGTTGCGCAGTCGCCGAGTTCCTCCAACTTGCTGTTAAAGAGAGAGAATGAAGCAACACGTGTGTGCTACACTTTGCGCGCGCGGCTTCGAGATCTGATCGGTTACATCCTCCGCAGCATCCCATCTTCCTTGAGATGTGTCTCCAAGTTTGCACCCACCAACCAGACAACGCTTGTAACTCGTACGACAGAATAGGTAAAGAATCCACAATCGCGTACTCGAGCATTAAGCACTTTACCAGGCCACAAGGGAGAGGGTATAGGCCCAGCCACCACTGGCCGTCTTAGGCTCATCAGTTTGATCCTCATCATCATCACCCACCTCGACGCAATCTTTTGAACGAGGATAGCTCACCAACCAAACACCTGTTGTGCCGGTTGACAACGGCGCCAGTGTGGGAAGTACACTCCCCAGTGGAGTCGTCAGGCCGATGGATATGTGTATTATGTCCTGCATACGGGAGGCCCGGAGGTGCAGGCCAACGACATGGACAATAGCAAGAATCATGGTACAGGAACAACTGTACACCTTAAACTGGATCTTATTCGATAGAGTTCATCTTCATTATTCTGCTATTTGGGATCCAAACTTGAGTGTGTAGGAGGGGGGGTTGAAGGTGGGGAATGAGAACTTGAAGATCGATCCGGACGGGCAAGTATAAGACTCGTCGTCTTGTAATAATTTGGGCGTACCATATGAATTGAATGTTTGGCAGGGTGCAATTCATTGGGAGTGAACGGTGTCTCAACGGGGGCAACAACGGCTTTGACAGCCCCCCCCCTACCCCCTCCCAGATCTTTAAACTGACACACTTCATTTGTCAAAACCTTGTACCCATCCTGCTTGCTTCACAAAATATTGCCAAAGTGTCGGATGAACGAGGAACCGTTTTTTTTCGACAGATTTGAATCAAATTACTTTCCTGCTTATCTAACACTCATTCAAATTAGTCGGGTTGAAGTATCGCCTTTTCCCAACGTGCCATTTGTCGCGTGCTTGTCGATCTTCCGAGATTCATCCGTCATTTTGACGACGAAAACCTCTCGGCTCTTTGCTGATTTGGACAATTGTTTTGCTCTAAATTCACCACGCGTGCAAATAAGAACAGTTCCCAGTGGGCAATGAGATACGTATGTACGTAGTGCGCCGAGTGGGGTTTTCGACCATCAATAGTTTTAGCCACGTGTACTGAAACTGACAACAGGGATGGCTTGCTTGCTCTGATTGTAACATGGAAGTGGAAACAGAACATCACGAACGTGAACGAGAAAAGCTCCTTTTTGTGGTGAAACGTCGATTAACTTCTATCTATCCATCCATCCATCCATCCGTACTACAGCTAACACTAAACAAGGAGGGGGAATCAGTAGGATTAGGCAAATCAAGATCCCACTGATGAACATTACAAGAGGATTACTGTATGCAATAAATGTACCTAACTGGTATATTCCCCTCCCCACTCTTTATTTAAATTATTACTGCCAACGTTGTCATTTTGACCTTAAGATTTGAGCTTAGCCATTTTTTAGACATCTGGGGATCAGAGGACTGATGGGATGTACGAATGGCCTCGCGACGATTATGGTATGAGGTGAAGGCTCGAGCTGTAGAACATTCCATTCAAGGAGATTACTTTCTCATTGACACATATCTCTTGGCGGTTGCTGGAGACAGGGAAAATGAGATAAGTGGCGAGAGGCTTCAATGATTTTGCTCCCAGTGAATTCTCCACCTGGCTTTTGGCCAAAGATCCGGAAAAAATGACAATGTAATTTGCCTTCTCTCGACAAAATTGGAGCTGGCTGAAGCTCACCAAGCAATGAAAAGTACTTCGTTCCGTTTCTGATTTCGGTAACGATGTTGATCCGAATTTCCCTCTCGGTTGACTGTGCGATTTCCACGTTGAGAGCAGTAGGTCATCATTACAAACAAACCACCATTTGGATCAAGGCATCCTTTTCCCTCACCAATGCATGTAAAGACATTCGTGTTGGTTTTCCATGATTGCTTTAGTTGTGCGCAGAGAAGTGAGCAAAGCTTGCCGTCTCGTTTTTGGCAACAATTACTGGTCTCCAGTGCACAGCCTTGATCCAAAATCTGGATCCTTTTCCAGTCCCACATCGTTCTGTGGGCTAACCCTATTTCCATTAATAGCTATCAGCCATGCCAATTTGCACATTCGACATACATCACACAATGATCATGAACACGATTTGAGTTGTTTGGTGCAGCTATGTTGCAAAAGATTCATTTCTTATTTGGTCCAAGTAGACCGATGTAGCAATTCATTCTTTCTGTGACTCTTTCCAATAACAAATCTTGGTGTAAACTGTTACCAACCAATTTGGATGTTACTAGAACAGCTTTGGATTTCATCTGAACAAGTTGTCTCAATAAATGAAGACGCTCTTTCATGTTGACCTTTGATCGGTTTCGTAGAGGGCATGACTTTTTGTGTCAATTCATTTCAGCTAGTTTTTAGGTTAGAGAGCAATGCTTGACCGCTTATTCCATCTACCCTTCACGCTTTCTTCTGCAGGGAATTTGAATTGAAATCAGTGTAGTGCGCATTACTCTCCCCTCCGAGTAGTGCTTCAGCTCTCTTATTGTGGCCTTTTGACCTAGTCTTCTCCCTTCCGAATGAGTATGTATCTTTATCTGGTCATTAGTCCTCTTCTCTAAAGCCATTCAGTGGTGGGTTGTTACATCAATTAGTCTTTTCTTCGGCTTCAACTTCCCTTCAACGGTTTTCCCGAGGAAGAAGAAAAAGCGCTCGCAGCGTAGACCAACCCGAAAAAGATGAAGAAAAAGCTTTAAAAAGTTTCGCTCCCACATAAAACTTCGGCCGCACTCGAGAGCAAACCTGATCCTTGGACCAAAGACGTTACATTTTCCCAACGGAAGTCGTCGAGGGAGAATTAGTGTCATTGTTCACTTGACACTGAGCACTGTACGCACCAGCACCGAGGAGGTGGCAATCTTGATAATCGGCTTGGTACAAATCACCCATAATAGAATCAACCTTTAACATCCTTCAAAACATTAAGGGACTACTTGAGCGAGGAAAGTGAACGTGATCAGGATCATTGGCATATTTGGTCTTTACTGCAAAAGCAACTTGACGAAGGCCATACGTTCAGCCAATAGCCTCAATGGAATTGCAGTCAAACCATGAACAACCCACTCGTAGAGAGGTCCATCGTTAAACTTGATTGCTCTAATGAGGATGCGCGTATATACATACCTATGTAAGCTATCAATCAGTGGTGATGGCATTTGCTTAAATTCTTCTTCGCTTAATTGTAGTCTCGCAAGGAGCTTCATATCTAAGCACTTAAAGGTTTTTTTGGGTTCAGCATGCACCTTTTGAGGTTATTCCATTTCAGTTTTAAGTTATTGGCATTTTCATAAGACCAATGCGATTTCCCTGAAACCTTTTAATAGCCGTTAGACTGTATACCAATCCTTCATGACTGTCACGTCAACTTGAAATCATTTGAGATTTGACCCACGGTTTATTTTAGAAAACCGTTTCCAGGAAAAGAGTGACTTTGAACACTGTGGGATATGAGAATTCGTCAAAGATCAGTAGAGTTAAGCCCATAACTGGCCTACATACCCAATGCCGTTGGTAATGGTGACTCTCGTGAGGGCTTTAGGTGATGTCCGTTGGTCAACCATTGAACCTCCCAAAGAAAACCTTTGTGCCCCAAGGATGAAGCAACGAAGCAACACTACTTCCGCCCAAGATAAAGACGACAATGAATCGACAAACTCTGTTGTCGTCGTTGCCGTCCGTCGTCTTGTTCATGTCATTGTATCGAATAGACACCCTCTGAAGGCGTCTTCACCCTCCAAGGCGTTGATGGGTGATCTCCGGAGACTCGCTTAGCTAATAGTACTGCAGACTTGAGATCCTTCTGAAAGACGAGTAAGGAGGGCTCTTTTGTGAAATCTGGCTTCTTGAGGATGTCGTTGTCCATTCATGGGTAGGTGAGCAGGAAACAAGCATCACTTTTTTCCAACGGAAACCTTCGGAGAGACCCGATCCTAGAGATCATCCTTATGCGTATTCCCGCGATTTGCATGTGACTGAGGTATGTGAGGAGTGTAACACGCCAATGGTGGTTGTGCACGTTGGAACACATGAGAGTGGGGATGGTTCATTAGGTCTCTAATTCACAATTTACTTCTTATAAAATCTGATTGGGTTATCAAAAGCCCAGGTGTCAAGCTATCAGGGAGTTAAGTTACTAATGCAGAGGAGCAATTGGCTTAACAATGGATGGATGCCACCAATTCATCAATCTCGGCTAAGTGAGGAGACGAGGCCAGCTTGTTTTTCTTTATTTTATTTCTCTGTTGAATGTCTGAGCCTACCACTTTACCTGTCAATAAGCGAACTCTTTCTCACACAAACAGAGAATCCTCGAGGGCGAATGCGATCGTCGAAAATTTCAGAGGATGTTAACCTTTCTTTTCCTTCCCCTCCTCAAATTACGATTCTTGGGTTGCGGTCATATTGCGATTCAGGGGGGTTAGAGCACCTGAGGAGTGGGACTTGATTCTGAATATTACAGACGAGCAAATGCAACCAGACTAATTCACAATGTTTACCTGCTCAACGCTTCATGACAAAAGAGGAGATTCTAAAACTGGGCAGGATAAGATTGTTAATTTCAACAAAACGTTTGAAAAGCAGTGAAGTAGCAAATACGAGTAAAAATGGACTGATAAATGAATCATTTGAAGGTCGACTCAGTTGCATTAAGTTTCAAAAGCACATAGTTCTCCTTTATTGGTATGTCAAAAGTACCATGAGAGTGGTTGAAAGCTACCGCACAACCCCCTGGTTGACAGTTGTGGTCAACATCCTTTCGAATCTGATTGTTGCGTCGTTCATCGTGGCAGATTCGCTCTCGTGACTACCCCCTCTCCCCTTTTCAACTTCTCAAATCTCCGCTTTCCAACCAGATCATCCGTCCTCGGCTGGCTACAACTTCTATGACCGTACAAGCCAATGCCGGACATCACTTGCTCGTCATCTGATGAGAGAACCGAATTGCTACCAAGGGCTAGCTTGTCCTGGACGTCCTGGACGGACCAACGAAGTAGCCAGGAGTGGTACTTTGACTAACTCTTCCACAATGCTGGAGCATCATTGAGCCGAGAGCGCCAAGTCATCCCCCCCCTCCCCTCTCCCTTCTCGTTTCTCTCCTTACCGTGCAAAGGGAATCTCATGGGCAATACAAGTTGCAGGTAAAAATAATCATTTTAATAACAACCCTCGACCCTTGTTGAGTCTGTCAAGCTACCTACCCCGTTTATAATTTGTTCGAAAATGTGTCTCAGTCTATGAATTCTTGGCACTGCTTGGTATTGGTGCGTCCTGGCAAGGGTCAGCTTTGAATGCAGTCATGCTCATTTGAATCGATCAACAAGTTGCGCATCTGGGCAAGATGAACAACTAAATACTGATGACGAGAGAATTGTAAAATTGTCCGATCTCATGGCTTTGCTTGGTAAGTGCGATTTGCGTTAAACCAACTTCGAACCAACAAAAGAAGAACATGCATGCCTCTGTTGAAGCCAGCCCTCCATTGACCAAATGCAATCAACACACGGTTGGTTTGGGAGTCGTGTTATTTGCCAATCTTGAGTGGTCGTACTACAACGTCCGTTGGATGTTTTAAAGTCCTCCATCATTTAAGAGGTACCTACCAACGAAAAGATGAATTCGACAGGAAGGCCGTTGGAGAATGAAGGCATTTTGTGCCGCCCTCCTTGATGTCATCTCGGCCCTATATCCGATTTAAAAAACCGTTTCCAAACCAATCTGAAATTCCCAACGAGCCTCGACGATTCCATTCTCACGCCGAGATAATTTGAGGAAATAAAGCACTGTAGGAAATGTGTAACAAGCGTGAATTCTGGAGGCAGACAAACAAAGGTCAACGTGTTTGCAAAGTAAACGAGATTAAAAGGCCAAATTGATGTTTGTGTCAAATCTGAATTTGTAGTTGGCCGACCTAACTGTTTTAAGCAGCTAGCTCCCCTGAAGATTGATTTTGAAGAGTGTTCACCGTTTCCTCTGAATCCGGCGGGAGTGATTTCAAAGGAGGGCTTCTTCCAACATTATGCATAGTGGTTGAATTCCAGCTACATTGACTTGTGGTGTGACTGTCCTCATGCGAAGTTATTGGACCAAGGATGTGTTTAGTCGACAATTTCGCACCTATGCACTTTTTTCAATTCTCTTTCTGTATCCACCCAGCAACGTTCACAGATGAGGTCTCAACCAATGCCTAATGGCAAAAGATTGATGTGCCGACTTCGGCAACTTGCTC